>NW_026055150.1:0-423165 GCF_022829205.1 Neoarthrinium moseri | reverse complement strand
AACCTATACGTTTCTACGAACCATCGTTAGCTAATACGGACTACCCGACGAAATCATCTCCGATAAAGACAAACTTTTTACGTCGAAATTCTGGAAATCACTTATAACCCGGTTTAAAACCAACCATAAACTCTTAATAACATACCACCCGTAAACGGACGGATAAACCGAGCGAATAAACCAAATATTAAAATAATACCTACGCTGTTACATTAATTACGAATAAAACAATTAGGTCGAATTGTTATTAATCGCCCAATTTACCTATAACAACTCCGAAATAGAGTTAATCGGAACAACACCGTTTTACGCGAATTACGGATTCAACCTAGATATAACGAAGGAACCACTCCTAAAAATACTGGCGGAAAAGGCTATCACGCACGCCGACAAACTACAAAATTTACAAAGAAACTTATAACAAAAACTACTTTTTTTTTAATAACGGATAAAAGAATAGAATAATAAAAAGAGAGTTAAAAAACCAACTTTTAAAGAGGGAGACCCTATTTACCTACTCTATAAAAATATTAAAATAAAACGACCAAACGACAAACTCGATTTTAAAAAGATTAAACCATTCAAAATCGATAAAGTTATTTCACTTATTAATTACCGATTATCACTACCTCGGAAAATGAGAATACACCTAACATTTCATATCTCATTATTAGAACCAGTACCACTTAATATAAAAATCGAAACACGGCTCGAGACCGAACTAAACCAAAAATACGAAATCGAAGAAATCCTGGACCTATAAAAAATCAATAATTAATAGAAATACTTTGTTAAATAGAAGGACTACCTACCGTCGGAGAACACTTAGGAACCTAAAAAGAATTTAAAGGGTTACCCTAAACTCCTCGCGGATTTCCACTGATAACGGGTATTAACGGCCTAATATCCACAAAATTATCACCCAAACCTAAAAAAACCCAATCCATATCGTTAAAAACGCTTATAAACCGAAGATCCCCTATTACAAAACGCTCCTAAATAGAAACCGAAAACATTACGCCATCCTCCTTATTTAATTCCCGTATCCCCCGTTAAAACGCTTTAGAACTCTTCTCCTTTACGACCTTCTTTATTCGACGTAAACGCGTAAGACGATTAACAATAACAGATAACTAAATCTATAACGCGAAGAGGGCCTTTTCGGTATCGGCCTCCTCCGCCTCCAATTTCCGCTATTACGATAACAAACGAGAAAGCGACGACGCCACGAACGTCCCATCGTAAATGCGCCTAACACGTACGCACTCTGAATAACGCGACGACTTCTCGCCTATATAATAAGTAAGGTTTTACCTAAAACACTTAATACACGGCATCTCGGTAATTACCCCAGAAACTTCGATACTCTTAACTAAAGATAGACGGTTAAGCGTTTTACGAGATCGCGATTTTTTAACACGACCTGATATAATGAGTATATATCACAAAAAAAAACATAAAAAGGAAGGAAAACCTACCAAACCAAAAAATGGGCAACAAAACGACCTATTTATATAACCCTCAATTTTAAGGGGTTAAAACAAAGAAGGAGGGACCTGATATTACGAACATAGCCTTACGAACCCCGACCCCGGGAAGGAATAACTAAAACCCACTAAACGGCTGGCGCGTAACCGCTAGGATAAAAAGACCACGGGACTAATGGGGTAGAGAAGGTTACGTGACATAAATTACGGTCTTGGCAGGTGAGCCAGGATAAAGGATCACGACGAGCCACGAGTGAGCCCAGGGGAAGGATCACCCTTGGATCAAAGTGATCCGGGACAAAGGATTACTATAACTATAATAATCTAACCAATATTAGTAAGGAAATAAATGGATATATAATGGAAGGGATTTCCTAGCTATATAGATAGTTATTACTTTAGTAATTAATTTAAATATCTATCTTATTTATAGGTAAGGCCTATTAAGCCTTAACGATTATATTTATAACTTCGCTTATAAACCTTTATTCTATCTTATTTAATATATAGACTATAAACTATAACCGCCCTCGAGATTAACGTCCCCTATTAATATAAACCCACGTACCTATATCTCTTTACGGTTTATCCTAAAAAGCATATTCGTCACATTACCCTATCTTATTTAATACGTAAGTTATAAACTATAACCGCCCCCGAGATTAACGTCCCTTATTAATATAAACCCACGTATTTATATCTCTTTACGGTTTATTTTAAAAAGTATATTCGTTACAAAAGAGTAAATAAAATATTTAATTTAATAATAAAACGCCTTTTTAATTAAAAAGAAAACGCGGGTTTAAATCCCGTAATATTCGTTTTTTTTTAAGAAAATTTAATTATTAATTTAAAAAACGGGGTAATATTTTAAAAATCTTTTTAAAAAAATAAGAAAAAATCGTATTTATTTTAATTAAATTAAAAAAAAGTAAAATAATATTTTTAAAATCTTTTTAAAAAAGTGAGAAAAAATCGTATTTATTTTAATTAAATTAAAAAAAAGTGGGGTAATATTTTAAAAATCCTTTTAAAAAAATGAGAATTTTTAAACTTTTAACCTTAATTTATAAGTAAGATTATTATAAACTTATATAAAATGGAGGGAATTATTAAAATTAATAAAATCACCGGGCGTAATATAAAGTACGGCTGGTAAATATCGGGTTAGGATTTTATAATGATATAGACCTTACGGCACAAAACCAGGGCCAGTTTTGGCAGCAGAACCGTTGTCGAATTCAAGACACTCCGCGGTACAGTGTTAACGGTCTTGGTCACATGCGTGTGGCTTGGAGAAGCTGGCGTGGCTACTAAGTTGAGAATCCTGCTGAGCAATTCCGGTCGCGCTTCTGCCGATCTTCTCGTCTCACCAAATCCCCCCACCCTCCCTAAGCAGTGCGGGGATCTGGGGTTCTGGGGTTGAATGCCTCCCAGGCCTCGGCTCACTCAACCGTGCTGGCGTAAGCTGACCTGCAGCATAGGCGTCTTGGCCAATACACCATTCGTAAAATGAAGTCTTATCGCACTTCAGCTCGAACCAAAAGCAGATTTTTTTAAATCTGGCCGTGCCAGTTCAATGAAAGACTGAGTTTACAAAGACCACTCCAAATCAATCGCAATGCCAGCATCAGCAAAACTTTCAACCCCGCTGACCTCGCTCTTGGGGGTCAGCCATCCAATCATGTTGGCGGGCATGGATCAGGTTGCTGGACCTGAATTGGCTGCCGCTGTTACCAATGCAGGAGGGTTCGGTACCTTGGGCGGTGCCCGCTACACGCCTGAGATGCTGCGGGACATGATTGCAGAGATGAAAGAGAGGCTCGTGGACAAGGATGCGCCGTTTGGAGTTGACTTATTGATCCCGCAAGTAGGCGGAAGTGCGCGAAAGACCAACGTCAGTTTTCAAGCTCTGCTGCGACTCTGCAGACGGCAAAGCAACGCCAAATACTAGGAGGTGCATCGCTAACTCCATAATAGTATGACTACACAAAAGGACACTTGGATGAGCTCTTGGACATCGTGATTGAGAGTAAAGCCAAGCTTTTCGTCTCTGCAGTTGGCGTTCCTCCAGCGTGGGCAATTGAGAAATTGCACAAGGCTGGAGTCCTGTACATGGTACGTGTTGATAGCTCATGCGGGAACCAGCTCAAGGACTGATTTTGTATCAGAACATGGTCGGCCACCCAAAGGTAAGATTCAAATCCGAAGATCTGCAACACCTAGTCGTAACATTCCCAGCACGTTCACAAAGCTTGCCAAGCAGGTGCAGATATTATTTGCGCCCAGGGTGGAGAAGCAGGTGGCCACACCGGAGACATCCCCACGAGGTAAAAAGCCGCCATTGATGTAGGATACAGGGACTGAGAACATTGACAGCATTCTGACGCCCGCATGTGCGGATATCGTAAAGCAATACAAGTCCCCATTAACCAAGAAGCCCGTCTTGCTTGTAACCGGGGGTGGTGTCAACGATGGCCGCAGCCTGGCGTCTGCATTGATGCTCGGTGCAAGCGGTGTCTGGGTTGGAACACGGTTCATTCCAGCTGTCGAGTCAAAGTACCCGGAGCATGCTAAGAAGCAGTGAGTCAATATACGGTTGCCGGTTGAAGTCACCGGTCGAACGTTCGTGGATCACAATGGAAAGACTAACGGAGGCCGTTAGAATCATTGATGCTGATTATGACTCATGGGTGCGCTCCTTGATTTGGAGTGGACGACCACTTCGATCACTCAAGACACCGTATACCAATGACTGGGAGGTCAATCGACAGGCAGAGATCAAGGATTTGACATCGAAGGGAATTTTGCCATTAGAACATGACCTAGACCGATTGCACAAGGAAGGAAAACTGACAGAAGAGATTGAAGAGCAAGCCGCGCTCCGGTAAGTGCGGTGAGAGAAACAAGCCTCTATTGAAACATCACTAAAAATCAATCCAGTCCTCTTGGGATTGTGGCAGGCTCCGTCAACAAGGTTGGCCAGACTGCAGCTGAAATCGTTCGTGAGATGGTGGAAGAGGCTTTGCAATTGCTGAAAGGGGCGTCAGGCTACGTGGCTTCACCATCCAAACTTTGAAAGCCTTGGTATTCAAACGAAACGATCATGATCATGAGTATGAGATAGACGTATGCGTCGCTCAAAATAATCAAGAGTCTTTGTATTGGATGATGCTAGTAGAAGTCTGAAGGCCCGCGTTACAGACGTGGTGTTTATTAGCACAGCTTTCAGCCTTAATGATACAATGAGCTGCTATTTGCGTTTAACCTATTGAATAATACTCTGCAACCGCTACAATTGCTAGGCCCTATCCTGTGCCGAGCTATAATACACATTTTCAGCTGGCCGCCCCGCGACAATACCCTGTGAAGTTGTACAGCTGCATTTCTTGTCCAGAGAAGTTGGAGAAGGCTGATGGTTTCCATGTTTCTCCAGATCCAAGACTAATTGGGACGCGGTCTTTCACTGATGCAAGCCCAAAGAAATGGGACTGTCGGAATCCCACAAACCAAATCTTCGAGTCGCACAACGCTGCGTCAATGTCCCAATTAATGCTGGAATAGCCACCTTGTGGTGCTTTCGTGGTCTCTAAGGTTGCTATCACTACAAGTGACACAACGTATAGTGCTAAAGCCAACGTATAGAGTCTGTACCATATTGACGAGATGCAAGGCATAATAGTAGTTGACTTGCCGCGAAGGAAATAGACGCTGTAGAGTGGGATGGTGACGGTTAGGAATGCCAGGTAAAGCAGAGCCATCAAAAACATCGTAGTGCTCATAGTTGTCCCCAATGGAATATGGTCTCTGGAAATTGGGAAGATGTATATGGCACACAGAGTCCAGAACACCACAAGTATCATTAGGTACACTGCGCGGAACACAACAGACGCCCAGTGTGATGTTGGCTTGAAGTGACTGCCCCTAGAAAGTTGGGCGGCATGCCGCTCAAAGGAGCTAGGTATGTAGTTCGCCTGCTTCGCTGGGATTGGTGGTAATGGTTTCATCTGTATGTCGTTTCTTAGTGTATAGGTGTAATCCTCCGTAAGCCACATGGCAGCGAAGAGCCGCAGTAGACCGAGAAGTGCCAGTGGCGCAAAGATATTGTCGACGCCACATAGCGCCAAAAAGCTCTCTGTGTCGTCGGAGTCCGCCAGATGCCCTATGATCACGTAAAATGCCGATAGACCCTGCGCGGTTGTGATGACTGTTTTCAGCATCACACTTGACAGAATCTCTACCCGAGATCTCGAAGGTGCGCGGTAACAATAAGGCTTAGTAGATACCATCATTTCCTCAGAACCATCCCATCCTCGAGAGGTCCAGAATATGGCGTTACTGGCAGCCATATGATGGTTCGTCCATGATATGGCTCGGATGCGGCGATCAGCAATCGCAAAATAGCGCCACAAGATGCTTGTGGGGTTGTAATGGCAAATGTAATCAATCCAATGCGGTCGGTCCTCGGTAAGAAAGGACACGTCGGCTGAACCTGAGATGACATGTGCAATGAGGGGAGCAAGGCATAGTGTTAAGAGAGAGACATATTCTGTGAAAGAAATACATTTGCTACTGAATGACAGAGGTAGTATAGAGTACCCAGAAGTCATGATCGCTGAGGAAAGCAGCTGTAGAAACCGTTATAAGGCCTTGGATGGTCAACTTGGCGATTGGCTTTGAGATATACTTTCGATAGTGTGCGAAATTAACCTAGGGTCGTAGGTGGGCTTCCAGATTTAACCGCGCCCCATCTGACGTGCAGATACCCTGCATGTCCTGTGGAAATATGAGAGCCAACGCGCCGCCCATCAACAACCGAATGTGAGACTTGGGGTCCACGATGGGGCCAATTTGTTATTGGGTGTGTTACACAGCATTGATTCATATATAGCCCTCTGCATATGTATCAGGCTGACGTAGGCCAGTTTCTCGATTGATTTTTTTTGATACGATTTCTGTAACAGGCGTACAGCAGTGGCAGTACCTCACTAGGGGGCCAGAGGACTTAGCATCGAATTTCAGTCAAGCGGTACATGGTTGGATACCCTTGACAAGAAACGGGACGATGACGGCATATAAAATTGTAAGTGCTCTGTAGGCGCTGAAGGCGCCACTTATGAGTGATCTCTCGACGGAGCGAATCTTCAGTGTCCGTCTTACCGGACACATTCAGTAAGCAGTTGACCAGTCTACCGCCATGGAACGTGGTCTAGAATGCTCAGACCCCTCTTCGGGACTTTGATTGGAAATTCGCGGGCTTTCCGCATACCCATAAAGAGACTCTTGGTATAGATGATGGCTAAATATTACGACGGCCGACAGCTCAACGTCATGCTGCTCCAGAGAGCTTTGAATTGCTTCGAGAAATTTTCCTTAAAATTCCCATGTTGACAGGATTCATGATGCCATTTCTACGCCAGATAATTGATTATGTCTAGCCAAACCATCTGGTAGCTCCATCAAGCCTGACGAGACAACAACAATATCAGGGAGTGACAGAGTTAGTTTATCACATCAATTTGGTAGGGACTCGGTTTAGTCTGCCGCCTGGTGAAGATGCGCGATTGAACAGACTGTAAAATGGCAACATGTAGCTGATCAAAGTCATATCAATGCGGGCGGAGTGCAGAGACCAAAACGCTTATCGTACTAGATGCCACGCTCTTGGCTTTGAGTCAGCCTCGACCGATAGAATTTAAAAAATGCCACGTCAATTGTAATGAGTATTACCTTGGTGGCACACAAGGAAAATAATCCCCTCTGATCGCCGGGGGTAGTCCATGAAACTCTCGCGGGATATATGCTATGTACTATGGTAGATGGAATTGCCCGAATCACAAGCTCGGCTAACGCATACAGGCGCCTCACCCCTATCGGGTCTAGTAGATCCGCTATGTCCAAGGCTTAGACTGACAAGCCACAAGGCTTAGACGAGTGACCGCATGTTAGCGGCTCCACTTCGCTGATGTCTCTATTCATAAGATGCGTTGATTTACGACTGCTCTTTCCCCCGGAAACAAGACCATTGGGCAATCAATCGTATTATTGCAAGCAATATGGACGCTGCACCGGAATATGAACAACCTCCAGAGTATGAAGAGGAAGTCAACGGTGCGGTCGGTCAGGTCATGAGCCCCGGAACTCTGGTTCTCTCAAACCACCACGTCATTCCCGCTTCCTGCTCGAATTCAGACCCAAAACCTCTCTACGAGCTCAGCCGTGGAGTGGCAGTCTTATCAAATGCAACCACCTCTGTTGAGTTCTCGCGTCTAGACCACTCCGTGAGCCAGAGTGTGAGCGGAGAGCCCACGTTGAGAGTCCGTAAACGGCAGCTCTACTCACTCGAGCATTTCCGAAATGGGTACCTTGGCAAGTATGTCAAATATGCCTCATTTGGCAATAGCGCAGCCTACTGGTGCAAAAGCATGTCGCGGAAAACGGCTGGTGACGTGGGACTGAAATCTCAGAGGAAGTCGGGGTTCACCGCCCAAAAAAGTCAAAAGGGATAGCGGCGAGTATGGCGAGCCATGTTTCGTGGAGGGTACAACGAGCAGCGAGAGTCCAATTTTGTTTGCTGTGAGATGGGTAAAGCGTGATGGGCTATATGAATGGGCAGACTATGCTGGAAAACAAGTCGCTGTTGAAAGCATCGCTGGTGGAACGCACACCCTGGATGTCAGGATTGAGCTGCCGAGGCAATCTTTTGATGTATTGGTGGCGCTCTGGTGCTTGAGAATATGGTTTGACTCGGTGCAAGAGCACAACGATGCGAAACCACCCATAGGTTGGACTGAGAGTAAGTTGTTACCTGAGGCACGAATGCGGTCGATTTACTAAGAAAGCACAACAGTCAAACGACGGATACGCCTTGCAAATGATCTTCCCACAGCACTATAGCAGGCGCACTGGTATGTCACTCAAGTTGACTTGATCAAACGTCCTGGGAGCCAAGCAGGCTTTTCATGGCGAGCACACTCACGTGGTAACTTGATAACGAAAGAACTCGACACATTGCATGTCGGGGAGTGGCCGTCAATGAGTGATTGTGAGATTCCATCCAGGAAACGCCGACGTAGGTGTCCTCGCAAATGAACATAATGGCAACTCTTCAGTCTCCACAGGCGACACAACAATCAGCTTGCTAGTTGACAGAGTCATGAATAACAAATACTGCTGCACTGGTGCTGGACGAGGCAGGATAGTCGTTTCAATACCTCGTGTCTCGCTGATACAAGCCGGTTCTTCTCGTAGTAACTGATTATTACTATATGCAGCATGGCTCCTAGGAATGACTGCAACAGTGGTCATGAATAAGATGATCACATCCTATATCCAGTAATCTATGCCCATTTGCCCAAGAAGCTCATCAAAGCCATGCCGGCCACCAAGGATACTCCACCGGCGATGGTAATCATTGCGCTGGCGCGCACCATCTCGCCTCCAAATATCCAATCTGCGGCCCACATCTCCACAAGGCCAACCCAGACCAAGATGCCAGCTGACAGCGCGTCGAGCGTTCCAAGAGCTATCAACGTCGATGGGTCATTCCCATTAAAGTACCGCAGCGCCCCAATACCAATGGCCATGCCTATCGGTGTAATGATAGCAAAGGCCACAGCCATGAAGAGCTTCTGAATCATGGGCAGTGGCTTTGAGGCTTTCTCATCCACCGAGTCCGGGCTGGAGGCATTTGACGTACCAGCGGGCTCCGAATCCTTGTCGTTGGAAGTCGACCGACTACTCGGAGTATCCGCCATGGCGGAATGTGCAACCTGATTAATGGAAGCAATGCGCGTACCTAATGCAATACCCTCAAACATCTGGTGGAACAAGATGATAATAAAGAGGGTTATAAAGAAACTGTCGCCGGTGACAACCAAGGTGACACCAATAACTTCGTACATATTAGCAATCATGGCCTTCAGTATTCGTCTAAGCGATATGATACACTTACGAATAGAATGGAAGATGATTCCCATTTCCAAGACCAATACTTGGACGACACTATCAGTGTTGTGCAAGTTAGCACCGTGCTGATGGCTCTTGGACCCGGAAGCAATCTTATGCGACACGAAGTCGACTATGAAGGATAAAAAGATCCCGGCCATAACAATCGCCGACGTGGTCGCTTCGTAGTCGATGCCCGATAAGCATTGGTTCGTAAACATCAGGTTCGCGTGAGTATAAAGCTGTGAACGTGAGCGGGGGAAACATCAATACAATCACAGAACCGTACATGAACAAATGCAGTCGATATGATGATACCGGTTCCGAATTGCTTCAGTATCACGAATACGACGTTGAACTTGGCTGGTAACACAGGCTTAAGGAAAATTGGCCCAGCGACACCTTGAGACACTATCAGTCTTTTCCCCGTCGGACAATGCGGACTTAGGGCGCGTACCGATGAAGCTGGTCACGAGGATGACAAAGAGTAGCCCGATCCTAAGAGGGATGTTGTAGTCGCGAGACTGGCGGGTACACGTGGCTGCAGATGATCCATGTTCTCCTTCTGCCCCGACGCAGTGCCTGAAAAGGTTAGAATCCGACCAGAGAGTAGAATCCTACAAAACGTACTCAACTCCAGCATGGAAGTGGCAGTCCATTCCTCCCGTGGACTCGGATGATTCCTGTGGGGAGTTCGTCCCAGCCTCTCCGTCGTGGTCGGACCCTCCGCCGTGCTCAGGCTCTCCGCTGTGCGCAGCTGCGTCGTCAATGAGAACCTGAACATCGTCTCCTGCTGCATCGACGCAATACCTATTCCTAAATTAGCAACAGCGAAGCCAAAGGTGTCAACTCCAGGTCTACTCACAAGCTTGATGCGTGGGCATGGCAGTCGGTATAAGATGCTGGAAGCTCCGACGTTGCCGTAGCTGCGACCACCACCTCATACTCTGTTGTCCCAGCCATGCACCATCTACGCCGAGGAATATATGATTTAGCGAACAGGTAATTAGGGATAAAAGTTGAAAGACAGTTGATCTAGGTATGGAGAGACGTACACTTCACCTCCATGTGCATGACAATCGCTGACAGCTGTAATATCCTCGGCCTGGCGTTGAACCAGTGCCGAAATATCAAGGCGTGGAGCGGGCGTTACTCTTGGGATCGATGGCACAGCTTGTCTGCGAGAGAGGAAGCTGCTGCTGCCCTGAGACAACAGACCCAGCAGGGCCCATGCTGCCTCTGCTCGAAATGTGGCTACTCTCATCCTGGATGCGTTTGATGAAGTGCGGCAGAGTTTTTCGCTTGGACACTTTCTCGGTCGGGTAGTTCTGTTGGACTCGGTCGGGATCTCAGACCCAAGACAACTTGGATTATATCTTCACATGGCCCTCCATCTTCGGGACAACTGGGAGTGAATTTGACCGAACACGGTGCATGGACTGCAGTAGCCGACAGGAAACTGTCCATCAAGGTGTTTTTTCATCTCTCCGCCCAAGGCTGGGCGCGGTGATTGAGCCGCAGACGTGAGCTTGGCATCGTGTGTGCCAAGTCAATATGATCCGCCTTGATGGTCTTGGTATCTTGGCGTCCTTGGCCTTAGTAATAGCAAACACTCAGCTGGACCCGAGCAGTGCATCTTTGTTTGGTCATACACAGTAGCTAGCTACTCCAACAGGAATCAATGATTCTGGTCTGGATATACGTCAATTCTATGCCCTCCGTCTGGTGGCCATGGGACAAAAGAAGACAAGGTTGGAAATAGACGAAATCAGCACACAATATTATTCATCTATGTGACCAGCGTGTTTTGTTTGTATTAATACATTCCTCCTTTCTACCTGACCATATTATACTAGCCAAGACCTCAAATAGCAATCGAAAGCAGTAATCCAGAGGCGAGAACGAAGCCGCTGATGGCAACCCCCGATGCACCAGCGGTCACAGGGGTGGTCGAAGCAGAACCGGAAGCTGAGGTGACAGCAGATGCTGAAGTAGCTAAAGTTCCAGTGGTGGTAGCCGCAGAAGCAGGGCCATCACAATGCCTAGCGCACATGTCAGGTGCCGAAGCACGCAGTTTTGCATTGCTGCATCTTACCAGTGGTTGCCATGAGGTTCGCATCCTATGGACTCGGTCGGGCTCGGTGCAAGGCTACCCGAGCCTGTCTCGTGATCATGGTCGTGATCATGGTCGTGGTCATGGTCCTCCGTGGAGGTGGCAGTCGCGGACACGGCAGCCGTACTAGCTGTGCCAGTCTGGGTAGTTGATATCGGGCCGTCACAATGCCAGTGATCTCCGTGTGCCTCACAACCGACAGACTCGGTGGGCGAAGGGGCCAGAGTCTGGGCCAAGGCACCAGAAAATAAGGCGAAAACGCAAAGAGAAGCCTTGATCTGCATGACTCTTGAATATGCAACGTGTGTAAGAGAGAGAGAGAGAGAGGTGTGGAGAGAGAGTTCAGTTGAGCTGTCTAGAAGTGACTCAAGAACCCTTGAGCTCCCTCAGCTTGAAGGAGGCTAGTTATATTTGAGAACTACGTACAGAGGTAGCTTTCGTGCATGTTCGGCATGCTCCGGTGTGACCGACTGTGGTTGGTTGTCGGCCTTTGAACCGACATTGGTCATTCCGAACAAGATCCCAGCGGCTCGGGCCAAGCTTGATGGGTGCATTGCATAGTGCCTTGGCGATACTCTCACCCGCCCATCAAGGTTCTCAGCAAACGTTGGAAGACCAGTCGGTGACGGTGGTTCGGTGAGCAGTTGAACCAGATGATATAGTCCCACAGTTTTATCCTAACTTCGGTTCCACGTACTCAAATTCCCAGCCTTCACGGTAAGGATATGTATTTACGTATCAAGGCATGTCAGTCTGGGGTTCTAGAAACCTGCCATAATGTTCATGTTTCCAACTACAGCAAGCAATATTTTGACTTCTTCCGAGTTGTTGATGTTGTTCTACCGACATAATTGAACGAGGCTGTGACATTATACATTTGTTATTCGGGTCATCTATACGAGAGCCTCACTTGTTTCCTGGTGGCTGGTTGAGAACCTTGATGAACAGGCTGACTGTATAGTGCCTTGGCTCTGCGGGAAATTTTTGTTATGGGTTGCTCAACCCCACAGTACGCGCCCGAAGCTTGTTGCTTGGCATTGTCATAACGGGCGACAGCCGCAGGATCGTCTGACCGAGGAGCTTGATCTGGGAAACCAAGGCCTCAAGTACGTCAATCACTCGCAGTTTTGTAGGGGAATATCGTGATGATTCCGAAAATTCTTTGCGTCGCCAAGAAGACCCTCCGATACCAACTCCGCACATTGGACACAAGGGTGAATAGGATGCAGATAATATGGACTTGATGGCAACCTGAGTAGCTTGTGGACGGCCACTTCTTATATATAAAGATGGACCACCTGGACAGGTGACGAGTCTCATCCAGTTGTCCGTTACTCAATCAATTGAACGTTCTATTTTTCAAGTACTAGTGGTTCACCATGAGAATTTCAATTGCAAGCTCAATCCTGACTCTGGCTCTGGTAGATGCTGCCACTGCCGGACTGCAGAAGAGGCAAGCCCCCGTTACTGTCACGGAGACTGTAACCTCCCTGGCATCATCGCCTACTGCATGGACATGGAATGCTGGAGCATCGACTACGTGGCCTATTCATGAGTCTTGCAATGCAACTGAGAGAGCCCTCCTGAAGCGTGGACTCGACGAAGCTGTGGTTCTTGCCGCCCATGCCAGAGATCACGTACTCCGCCACGGAAACAGCTCAGAGTTCTACCAAAAGTACTTTGGCAACGCATCTACGGGTGAAGTCATTGGATGGTAAGATCCATCACTAGCAGATATTCATTACATTTCTGATCATGTCCCTTCAGGTTCGAGAAGATTGTCCACGGTGACCGAGGCGTATACAAGTTCCGATGTGATAACCCAGACGGAAACTGCAACCTTCCTGGTACGCAACTAACACAACCTCCGCTTGCCTATCCGCCATTGCTGACATGGCGCTATAGAGTGGGGTGGACATTGGCGAGGAGAGAACGGAACTGAGGAGACCGTCATCTGCCCTCTCTCCTATGAGACTCGTAAGCCGCTCGAAGGCGTCTGTGGATACGGCTACACCGTAGCTGAAGGCTCCCTAAACTTCTATTTCGCCTCTGACCTGATTCACCGCCTTTTCCACATGCCCAGCGTGGGTGAGGAGGTCGTGGAGCATTATGCGGACGACTACGAGGAGTGTGTTCAGCTGGCCATCGACAATCCCGCCCAAGCTGTGAGGAACACTCATACCTTGCAATACTTTGCGCTTGATGTCTACGCTTTCGATATCGCTCTGCCAAACGATGGATGTACTGGAAAAGCTCCTGCACATGACCATTCCGAGGACTCGAGCACAACGACGATACCAAGCACTGCAACTGCAACCACAACAGCAGGTACCGTAAGTACTTCTTCTCCTCATTCCCATGCCTACCGTTAATAGTATCCTACAGGAGTGCCACACTCATTCGGATGGTACTGAGCACTGTTCGTAAGCGCTCAAATGTATCTCTGAAGGCGGCGCGATAAAGTGTCATTATAGATAAAATTATAATCGGTATATAATATTATTGATTCACTGGATTGTTAATCTGGTAAAACCCGTCACGTGTTATGGTCTGTGCGTTGTCGTCTGACCTCGTGTGGGGGGTTCTTGTTTCCTTGCTGATGCATGAGCAGCCGCCCGTAGTCATGCGTTTCTTTGTGTCTGTAACCGAGAGGAGGCAGGCGATAAAAAATTGCGGTAGCAGCTCTTAAACAGCCACAAGCGCTCATTACTTCGCAAATGTGTGATCATTTTACCCCCTACTTCTTATCAGCATACTTCTCTGGCTCGCCGGTGTGATCTCTTACTTCATGACGACTTTAATGAATACCAACTCTCTTCATCTCAACGCCCTTTCTGAATGTTAACAGCCATGATTTGCAACGTGTGCAAAGATGGACTTGAGGGCATGTGGGATCCCAGTCGCAGCAAGCGACTTGCGCTAAGAAACTTGATGGACAATGAGTACGATGTCGACAGCGACAACAAGCACAATGACGATTCCATGGGCTTACATCATGCCGGTAAGTATCAACACTTTGTTCGACCACGTTCATTTAAGGTCTATATGGTGACTGAATATCTCAACGAATCGATAGGTACAAGCGACTTGGCGCGTCACGGAATCAGCGAGTACGTGTACGGTCATCACGAAGACAGAGCTTCATTTCTAGACTCGATACGAGGCGGATGTGCCATGTGCAATCGGTTCTGGCCCCTCGACGGTGGTGAAAATTCCAAGTTACGGAATCTTGGCTACTTCTCGGTGTTTTACGTGATGCTTGACCAAAAGCGGACCGTTGACGAGCTGACGATGTTTGTTGAAGTGGGAGATACTTCAGGAGGATTTGAGTTTGTTCCACTTGACGGTAAGACACTCATTACTCATAACCCGTGCCTGACTACATATGTAGGTAACTAGAGGTATCAACACAGTTGTTACTGTTAGAAGGGTTGGCAGAGACTAACAGTGTAACGAATAACATTAGGCCCGAATAATGATAACATGAACTTCGATTTCGGACCGTCAAACCATGATTCCAAGGCATGGTCTATAATAGAGACCTGGATGAGTACGTGTTTAAATTCTCATCCTCGATGCAAGCTACCAGAGAGGCCAATTTCCTACCGCCCGACTCGTTTGCTCAAGCTAGACAATGCACACACATTCCGCCTTGTACTAGGGGCCGAGTGTCCTTCAACCCTTCAATATGTAGCTTTGAGCCATCGCTGGGGTACTACGGATATTAAACGTCTGTTACAACTACTACAGTCGACTGTCGAACACTTGAGCCGGGAACAACCAGTCGGAAACCTTCCAAAGACTTTCAGGGAAGCTGTCGATATTGCTCAACACTTTGGCGTCGATTACATTTGGATTGATCGACTCTGTATCTTCCAAGACTCCCCCGAGGATTGGCAGAGGGAAGCATCAACAATGCAGGACGTGTATCGGAACGCACTGTTCAGCATTTCTGCGCTTGGGGCCAAGGACGACGAAGACGGGTGTTTTTTTGAGCGAGATCCGAAAAAGGCGGCGCCCACGATTCTCCGCTTGAAACTAACAGAAGACGATGAGGAAAAGGCGTTCCGATTCGGTCTTGAAAAGGGCTGGTCGTGGCGCCTATCTTTTGAGAATGAGCCTCTGGTGCAAAGATCCTGGGTTGTACAAGAACGACTTCTCGCTCCTCGGACCCTGCATTTCGGGTCCAAGCAGCTCTTTTGGGAGTGCCGTGAAGCAAGCTGCTGTGAGATGCACCCACAAGGTGTCTATTGTTTCCAATACGAGGATGATATCGAAGATGACAGGACACAAAAGGCGGATCGGAACCCTGATCATCCCTTCCTTTGGAAGCAGTTGCTAGATGCACCAGATCGGATGCATG
Organism: Neoarthrinium moseri; assembly: GCF_022829205.1. NCBI lineage: Eukaryota > Fungi > Ascomycota > Sordariomycetes > Amphisphaeriales > Apiosporaceae > Neoarthrinium > Neoarthrinium moseri. The sequence continues at coordinate 407,255 of NW_026055150.1, read as the reverse complement.
CCGGCGACCAATATGAACAGCTCTTCACCGATTGGAATTCGATTACCAATTACTACGCCAGTCGTCAACTGACTGTAGCTAACGACAAGTTGGTTGCTTTGTCCGGATTGGCCAATAATATGAAGGCGAGACTTCAGCAACTAAGACCAGGTCCGCATCGGTATCTCGCTGGCCTTTGGGAGGAGAAATTAATGAATACAATCGTGTGGAATGTCGTCGCCCCAGCCAGAAGAGCATTGCAGTATAGGGCACCATCGTGGTCTTGGGCGTGCCTCGATGGTCATCTTAACATCAGTGGAGGATGCAAAGATAAGGAAACGATTTCCTTCACATCCAAGGTCTCTGTGGACATGACGTACCTTGGCAAGGAGGACACTGGAGAGGTTGAGGGTGGCGTACTGACATTGGCAGGCCCATGCGCTTCGGTCATGATTGAAAACGAGTCTGGGAGGCACCGTATGTTTAAGAACGAGAGAAATGTTCGACGTATCCAAAGCGATAGAAGTAACCTTTACGAGAAAGATGAGGCCAAGGTCAGAATTATATTTGATACCTTGGAAGATCTTACTGAAAAGGCTCTTCTAATATGGGTATGTACTCATCATTTACATTACGAGAAGTGGTATGGCCATGGATTAATACTCGCCCACGTGGAGGAGGACAAGTATCGCAGGCTGGGAATGGCAAGTCGCTACTTTGACAACAAGGACGATGCACGAGTATTTAGTGCCGGATTCTCCCAAAAGCAGGTCAGCATCATTTGAGTTGAGCATACGATTCGGAAATTGCAATTATTAGTTTTACATACCTGCCTAGGAAGGTACCCTACGTAACATATCTAAGTATGCAATACTGATGATAATTTGTTTACAAGTAGTAAACGGGAGAGATATCGCGACGTTCATTTTGCCGCTGTCGTTTAGTTAATCCAAACTGTTTTCTGGTTGCCACGCGGCCGCCATTCTTGAAGTCTCCATTTCCATCAGAACCGCCGGCTCTGGCAGAAGTACAACTCCACTAGCCATGCTGCCCGTTAAGGACGCTTCCTCCTAGAAAACCATTGCTGGTTCATATCCGCTCGTTGCATTGATACCACGTACCAGAAGGCTGTTTTGTAGATGGCTTACTAAAGAGTAAATTGGATCGATAGCCCTAACGCCGGAGTTCTAGACCGAACATTACGAACTCGTTGAGGAGATTGAAGCTTAGAGCATACGGCCCCTTTCACTACAGGAGAACACAGGTTCGACCTTCGGAGTCAGAAACCCTCGTTTATCTCCCTGGGTAGTGAACCAATGCATTGTCGCAACTCAGTGCATTCGTGATGCCCTTCGTTTTAGTCTCCTCAAAAAACGGAAGACGTGCCATGTTGGCGGGAGGAGATGTATTCATTCAGGACAATGTCCGTCTCCTCCTACAATTGAGCGTGGACCTTCAGAATTCACCTTGTGAATCCCACACCATGTGGCCACATATCGTGGTCGTTTCTTGGGCTGTCACCATGCAACAGCGCTTTACCTTACAAACTGGGTTTAAATCATCGAAATACAAAATGCGACACATGCCTCAAACATTGAAAGTTCTAGAGACACTCTGGTCCAGCGAAGACCCAAGAACATTCGGGCCATACCCATCGATATTAACAATTGGTCCATACGTCACTGCTATTCTGGGTGGCTGCACAAAGTTGTCATACAATGACCCACCTAGGAAAAATGTTCTGCTTGCTCGATATCAGTGCTTTTGGCCACATTCTCCCACTCATCACAGATCTTGATCGTGTTCTCGCACTTAGCCTTTACCCTCGCCCATCCGTCACTTCCGAGGGGTATGCGCAGGGGTACCTGTTTTCCCGCTGCAACACCGGTACCCCTCACCAGATCTATCATGATCTCAACTGCTTTGTCTGCGTTGCCAGGTTCGTTGCCAACTATCCCAGCTTCAACCTTGCGCACGGCCGCATTGAACTCGGAATAACATTCCACGCGTGGGGGGACGTGGTTGATATTTCCAAAGGCTCGTGTACGGAAATATCCGGGCTCGATTATCAATACCTTGACACCTGGCGCAAATATTGCCAACTCTTGAGCCAGACATTCAACGGCACCTGAGAAACCACGCCGTTAACGCTCACATCCTCCAGGCTAATGACACACCGGAATCATGCAGAAAGACTTGCCCTCTAAAGCAAACTTGCTTGCACAGTAACCAGCCGCCCCAGGATCGGCATGCCAGCCTGCTTGTGAGCTCATGTAAAGGAGTGTACCTTTTCCTTTGGCGCGGATCCTGGGAAGCAAAGCCCGTGTGATATTGAGAGGGCCATGGAAATTGGTCCTGAAGATGTCTTCCATGTCTTGTTGGCTGGTGTATTTGTGTAAGTTTGTGTGCTCGTTACAGAACCCATGTTCTCGTAACATCTGACACGGAAGTGATGCTTACGTGAGTTCCTCAATCGCGCCGCTCAAGATGTAGCCAGCGTTATTGACTACCACATCAATACCACCAGGATGCAAGCCCCATGCTTCGGTCATTTTAGTGTCGATTACATCTGAAGGTGCAGAAACATCAAGGTCCATGATGCTTGCACCATGACCCTTGAGATGACCAAGGCGCGTTTCTGCATTGCGTCCGGTAGCAATAACATTATCTCCCGAAGCACGAAGTTGCTTGACGAACAATTCACCAAAGCCACTCGAGCAACCGGTGATCAGCCAGGTCCGAGTTGAAGGCGCCATGGATAGGATCTTGGAACAATTTAGATAGACACCGGTAACTATGGACTTCGAGGGTCGTGAGACTCGAGGGAATGCGGTGTACGATGCGTGGAGAAGTCATATGAATCCACGGCAGGCTCCAGGGTACGAGAGCGGGAGGGGATAGAAAATCGCTCCGAGCGTCTAAGCCATGACCAAGCGGTTGGCGCGAGAACTCGCGCGTCGTTGGCGGCACGCACCATGTCGGCCCGCACGCACCCGTTTTTCTAGTCTATGGATTCTGTAAGTGAATGTAGGGATGACTGAAGTATCCGGGCCAGTTTTGAGGTAACCCGCCGTGGCGTCCTAGCACTTCAGCATCTTAGCACTTCCTCTTGCTCTCGCAAACAGGCCGTGCGCTGATAAATTGACAAATGATTGCATACGATAGCTTACCACCTGTTTCCTGCATATGACCCATGAGGATCAGCCCGTTATATACTTGAAAAGATTACGACTCATTAGACAACTTCGTTCAGCTATGTCTACAGCTTACTGCATGCATAGGTCTGCGAATCCGGCAGCACATCTGTAGGAGCCATGGCTATGATTCTGAATGCACGAGCTCTCCGTGTGACGTGGCAGGATGATACCCTTCCCGGCAATTAACAGCAAGGCAGTCAGGCGACTGCCTCTTCAATATACTTTGGTCTTGTGTCTGCCAGGCTCACCGCATCATACGATTTCCAATTACGCCCTGGCGGCATGTCGGCTAACAGATCGACCGCCTATCTTTATGCAGTTGGCTCACTCATTTTTGCAAACAGACCAGAACTCCGAGTACATCCCAGCATCCTATTTAGTTGCCACCTGCTACAGGCCTGGTCTGGGCCAACTGCATTAGCGCTGTAAGCAAATATTGCAGCGGGGAATCCCTGACAGGCATGCCAACTTCCCATCCACGGCCGCCCCATGCCCCGCAAGGCCATTAAGGGTCAGCCACAAGAAATTGAGCGCTGTCAGCTGCATGTTAAGTGTAGTTGCACGAATGAGATACCGGATGTCACGTCCAACGCTTTGATAGCTGCACGCATGACTTTGGTAGACGAGGAAGATCTGTGGCACAAACACACTTCTTCCTCGAAAACATGATTTGATATTTTTGCCACGATGCAACAAGAGCAGAACTCGCTTCTAAATCACAAGATGGCTAGCAGCCCTAATAGTGGTCAATGCTTCCTAGGACAGTTGTCAGGCGTAGGATCACGAAGGCGCAAGACGAAATGCGCTCATATCTTGCCTAATTCTCACAGTATGCCGATTTTGTCCGTTTTACCTCTGTTTCCCCTTGCACTTGACCTCTAATCAGGTTAGTTAGATCTATATGTGAACCGTTATTGATACCACCGCTACTCTCACAATGGCCCACTCTAGATGTCGCTTGAGAACCCCTTGCAGTATAGTCCCGGTGCCATGCTCCTATTGAGTGATTCTGTGAAGCAGTAAGTGGAGCTAGAGCAGGGATGAGTGCAAGAAGTGGAAGTGGAAGCATCTCCAACATCTGACTGGCTTTCCCACATCAACGTCGGAATATTGATTGAGGGTGAGAATGCACGACAACTGAACCAACGACACCACAAAGCCTGAGACTATGAAACACAGTTCTTTGACCCTAAACTCCCATGCCGCAGGACTCATCCACCAAAAAGGCTAAGATGTTCTGCCAGGACCTGGGTTCCGAAAGCATCTCTAGTCGCCCGTTAGGCAACCTGGAACTTTTTTTCAAGACGCTTTCAGAGGCTGGCCGGCCTCTGAATCGAGATCACTGGACTATACATGCTGCACTGAAGCTCAGATTCGAGTCTTCTCTTGTCGACCCGATTCCATTCTTACGTAGATCATGGGAAATTCTACGATATCAATACCCTGCACTAGGGGCGACGATAACTCATGACAAGCGTGAGTCAACACACGGGCGCCCGCACTTGAAAGCAGAAACGTCGAACGCACACACCTGGATCAACGATACATTTATCGTGTCTCATGATTGCGATAGCGCTTCCAGTCTGTTCTCGACTCTCCTTTCCACAGCAACGGCCACGTGTTACTGGATCCCTAGATCATCAGAATTTGTCATTCGCTCATCCCATTGGCGCATCGATGGAGTAGGAATGGCTTTTCTCTGCCACGACTTTATGAAAGCCCTAGGTTGGGTCATCCGGCAAGGGCTTGAAACTCCCGTAGAAGATTGTGCCGCATTGTTCAACAAGCCGCCCAGCATTGCACCGAACCTCGAACTCCTGGCGCATGCCCAATCCCAGCTAGCACCGGTTGCCGTCGACACTGAAAGCCCGGTTCTAGCGGCTGGTGCTGACGCGCTGGTGGCCGAATTTCTTCGTGGTATACCAAGCATTGGTCTGCCGACCATAGCTGACTCCTCTGGAGCGATTCCCGGTGCCAGCAGTCGTGTTGGTACTCGTCTCAGCAGAGAGTTGACGACAAGGTTTACCGCAGCATGCCGAGGCAAATCCATCAAGGTATCTAGTGCTGTGCATGCAGCAATAGTCTGTGTTACGGCAGGCTTTCCGCAAGACCCACGTTGCAAATCATATGCGGCTTTCGCTCCTGTTGACCTTCGGCGGTCGCTCGAGACTACTGCGACGACCGAAACAAGTGACATTCCCAAGGTTGTCGGATTGTACTTTTCTGGCCTGCCCGTTCCCGTCGACGAAGTGGCCGGCAAAGACTTTGACACGATTTCTCGAGGTCTGGACTCCACGTACTCGCGCGATCTGCTCGAGTTCTGGGGTCCTGCCGATGGCCAAGGCCGTAAGGTTAGTCTCCTAGATCTGGCTGAACCCTACGTACGGCGTACAACCGCGCTTTTCAACGCCCCGATATCAAATGATCTGCCACCTGTTCAAACGCCGGATCTGAGTAGTCTTGGGAAACTCGAATCGTTTCTGCAGACCAACTACGAGAACATTGCGGGCGAAAACCTTGAGGTGGCTAACTTCTGGATTGGAACAGAGATGCTAAACAGATGTGTGCAGTTTCACACGTGGAGTTGGAAAGGCGAATTCAATCTGGGAGCCAGTTTCAATCAAAGTTTCTACGAGAAGCAATTTGTGGTTGACGTCTTGGAAAAGGTTGTGTACGAATTACTGAAGGGATGTGGCATTGAGTAAAAGCAGCGATGGCTGTGAAGCTGTTGACTCGAAAGTGTTAACTCGGTACTTTCTATAGCAAGCAGCGACGTAGTACATTGAGTCTCAAGTTTTCCCACACCCGGGATGAGGATATATCACTTCTTCTCATGCTCACATTTGAGGTATTTTGGCACTGTAATCGGTAGAAGCCCGACATGCAGTCTTTATCCTGTGACGCTTCGTGCTCGGCGAATCCTGCTCGCGCCTGGTCCCACCCGGTAGCTCGCGATCTAAGTTACCTCATGCAGCCCTGCGGTCCATGTAGTGGGACGATGTCTTGGCAGCAGGCTGATGTTAGTTTGCTCCGTCATGCTCCGTGCAACCTGACTGTGGTAGATATTGCAGCCTGGCGAGGGTGGAGAACGTCCAACGGACGAACCATCAGGACCGGTGGTGTCGCTTCAGCTACTCAGATAGATTTTCTGTCCAACTGCAATGGAAATAACTCGGCATTACTCGTGCTGCCTGCGGGAGCTGCAGGAGGCGCAGCCAACTTTGTGCAAGTCGAATCACTCGATACGACCAAGAACTGATGCACTACGCCCCAGACGGGCATTCTTAGCAATTCATTATAGCTTTAACCAGATCCTGAGAGGTATATTGCAATAAGCCCTAGGGAGGCAATGTCAAGCGCTCGTCGTGATGCACCAGTACTTCACTGTATCGCTGCCGTGCATGTTTCCACCGTAGGGCCAATCCACAGCAACGCTGTGCCACCCCCTCAATTCCCACAGCCGCGTCCAACAGCCAAGGATATGGAGGATCAAAAGTGCCAACCCAATGGTTACACTGCCTCTGGATAAACCACCAACCTTCACCTGTACCCCGTTTGGAATTGAAACGTGGGCATATTCAATACCGACCCATGTATACCACAGAACCAACCCCTGATTAAGAACCTCATGTTCCCGTCCAATCACCTTCACTACTGTCGTGCAATAAGCCTTGGGCCCTGTAACTGGCCGTCTTTTTCCGGCTCTTAACTACGGCGTTTGGTTCTTGGCAATATTGTTTTTTTTTTCTGCAACTTCATCCATGTCCCGCTAACTAGTTTCAGGCCCTCGCTATTGTTTGAGCAACGCGACCACCCAGAAAGAAAAGAAGAAGAAAAAGAGAGACATGGAAAGATCAATAGTTGCAATAGTTCATTAAAATCAGTGGGTGGCTATGAAATCACGTCGGCCAGTAGGCCACCCTACCATTGACTCATTATGGGATACGGCGCGGCACTCTTGGATGTCTGTCTCTTCATATTGACAATGGGCACAATATGAACACTCATAGTAGCAAAATGAGAGAGTCACGATGCCCGAGTTGGACTCTAGCATTCAACTTTCGAACTACGTCGTGTTCAGTCCACAACCGTTGGCGTTGTCCATGTTCAACAGTGCTGGGCTTTCGGGACTTTCTAGCTCGTTGGATCAGGTCGCTACAACTGACGTGCGATGAACTTACACGGGATTCTTGTACGGCTAGTGATTGAACACAAAGAAATCAAGCTGAGCCTATAGCATACGGGTCGGGCGGAAGGAGGGCAGGAAAGGAGTAGGTCTAGATATACAGTCTGTTTAGGGGTTTATGACCCCCAATTCCACCCTATACTCTGCTGATTCGTCGTCGTCCTCATCATCTGTAACCCACGTCTCCACCACATTGATGTGGTTAAAGGCCAGGTTGTGCTTTTGGCGGCGTACTCGGCCATGCCGCTTCGTGACCCGTTTTGGTAGCCTGGCAGTGTCTGGCGTTTCGACATTGACGATGTGGTCATACCGCGTGCCTCGAATATGGACCGAAAACCCACACCTCGAATACCTTCAGCTCCTGTTCGAAGCTCCGACTCAGATCAACATGCAGCCTGGCCTCTATGTGCTCTATTTAGAGCCAGCTCTTCAGGTGCTGCCCCATTATGTGGCGCGACGACGCAAAGTTAAGGTCCCGCATCGGGAGATCTACCGAGCAGAAGTTGTAAATTTACACCAAAATCGCCGAGCAGAAACTTCTGCTCGGCCGTTTTGGTGTGAAACCGCAACTTCTGCTCGGTGAACCAAATTCTTCAGCATGGGCCAGTGCCATTGCCTCTCTAGCAGACCCCTAGTTATGATCATAGTTCGTCACCACGTGGGTTCGACGCCGGTCATATGCAAGACCCAGGACGGCTCGTGGCTTCAAGATGACAACAACTGCCAGAAGCCATCCAGAAAGGTGGCGGTGCCATCTGTGCGTGCGGAAGCGGCGGCAACGGTTCCTCCGAGGCGAAATCACTGTCGAGTCGTATACAGGCAGCGTCGCATTCCGGAGCTTCTTATTGCAGGTCTGGAAGGAGGTGCTCTGCTTCCCGCGTGGCAAGACCCCTTCCATCCTAGATGATGGACTGATCGGTGCCCAGAAGAGTCTTGAGGACGGGCTTTAGAAAAATGTATGTTGATAGCCACGTCGTTAATCACGGCATTCTCGGTGGCGCTCGTGCGTTGGCGGAAGCCTTGGCCATCTTGACAGACGGCCAAGGTACCACTGGCCTTTCTCACCATGACCGATGGAATTGGCAATGCTCTTGCCCATGAGCTTGGTGGCAATGAATTCAGCACGATGCTTCACGGTCGGAACGCAAAGAAGTTGTCCCACGTAGCGCCAGACATCCAAGTGGCCCTCTCCGACGATCGTTGAGTTGAAGATGCAACCAGTGTTACGTGGCAGTGTGCCAGACTTTGAAGTTCTAAGTGACAGGCGATTGATATCAACATCGCTATGATTGTGAACCTTGTAGGAGACGGTGCTGTTGATCCATCTTTTCCTGCCAGTGAGTGAATGATTAGACGCTCGCATGACAGCCAACATCCGTCTCAAGCCGTGTTAACAGCACGTTCACATTACGTCTCGCGCGCGTGCTCCTGAAGAGTCTGCTGCAATACCTACCTATACTAGTGATCAACATGAACTCTATGGCGGATCAAGAATTTCCACTCAGCACCTCATACAGCCCGTCAGGATTTCCTCATGTCAGCCCCCCGTGGCCTGTGCCTCGAGGCGGATGTGGAGTCCCTGGCGATGGAGGTACTAGGGATGCAGGTTGGCAAATTCAGAGGCAGTAGATGTAGAGATCTGCCCCTTTTCCAATAGACGTGGCTCGCTACGTCTACTGGCCTCGCAAGGGCAGACCCCTATGCCAGAGGTATCTTGGACGACTATGCATATTCCGAATCAGTGTATGGGACATGTCCTATGTTACTTTCAAGTAGCCGAGCAGAAGTTGCCCTTGCGCACTCATTTTACCGAGCAGATGTTTCTGCTCGGGTTTTTTGCCTGCAACTTATAAGATCTGCTCGGTCATTTAAATTGGATATGGTTAACTTAATAAAAGCAGAAGGGCGATAAAACTGTCTGCATTCTAGTTAGAATTAAATGTAAATTCAATAATTCGCATCGGTGGTTTATGTTAATCTTGAGCAGCCGAGCAGAAGTTGGACTTGCACACTTATTTTACCGAGCAGAAATTTCTGCTCGGGTGTTTTACCTGTAAATTACAAGATTTGCTCGGTCATTTAAATTGTACATAATTAAATCCGTAAAGACAGAAGGACGATCAGACTGCTGGCATTCTCATCAAAATTAAATGTAAATTCAAGAATTAGCATCGTTGGTTCTCTGGCATAGCTGGTGTCTGTTAATAGATTACCTCCACATACTCGTACGTACTCTTGGATGCACAGTGTCAGTCCTACTTAGTCCACCCTCGTCACTGTCTCCAATTGCTTGACGTATGCACTTTCCGAGCCAGAATGGTTGGCCAGCGCCTTCGCGCTCGAAACTGAATAATATCAAGGACACGCGTCGAGGGGCCAATATAACAACAACTCGGTTCTGACTGGGTCACTAGTAATAATGTATTTCAATAGCTGCAAGACGGTGGGACTGTGCCCTCATCCTGCTTTACTTGTCTGTCCTGAAACAGTCTTCCGTCACTGATGCGATCCTTATGGGGTGCGATGTGTGATGTATTAAAGATGGAGAATGCAACTATCCGTGGCACCTACCAAGGTGGGTTACCACACAACTAGCTTATCTCCTTATCTATAAACCAGCTGATTTTCTATAGACAGCTGGCAGAGCTATCTATGTGTATACCCCCTTACCAAAACGTATCAGTCACCATGGCAAATATATTTTCGGACGCGTACAGGTTGATGCTCCACTTTACTTTTTCGAACCCTTGCCGAGGCCTGACTTCTACCTGAACATCTACGTCCGGCTCCATGACCGCAGGAGCAACGTTGGTGTTGGCAGTGCTTGGCAGCTCCCACTCGCTCTCAACAGGCTTCATGTCCAATCTTGCGATGAATACAGATAGCCTGCTCCTCAAGACTTGCACCACAAACCGAAGAGGCAAACTTGGCGTCGATCAGCGGGAATTCAAGGCTCCTGTGCTGCTTCTGCACCGTCTGGATAAGATCTGGTTTCGTGACCACATTCTTCTGGCCCGGAATGGACAGGGTAAAGATAGGTAAGTCTCTTTGTTGACTAGCTTAGAGGTTGAGTACAATTTCTCACGGGCAAGAGAGGACTGGTGTGGCACATAACTGAGCTCCACATAGTAATTGAACTTTCTCTGCCATAGTCCAACCACGTGGCCGATGAAGGGGATGGACTGAGAAGCCGGCGGTGGCTCACGAGGGTCATGGCCAAACATCCTGTGAGCAGCGAAGTATAATACGGCTAAGGCACCAACAGCACTGAAAAGGACAGCCAAATTGCTGATTAGGAAACACATGTTGGTCTTGGGAATGGGTGGATTAGGCTGGGTGAGTGTCGGTAATGAGAGCGGTGGACTCGGAGGACTCAGAAGCAAAATTCAGCGATTCGCAGTAGATCGCGCGTTCGTTCTCATCCACAGCGACATGCTGATGGACCATGTGGGTGGTGTCGAAGAGAACCACCCATCGCAGCATCAGGGCTTCATTGAGGCCGGATTGAAAAGGCGGCGTTGGAGTTGGATGTTGGTTCTCCAGTACATATGCACGCTCCTGGTCAGGGTCCTACTAAATGTTTCTCTGCCCCACACTTGAGGTACATCGCATCAGCTCAACCACTCAGTAACTGCCGGACCAACTGCCTGTAGTGAATACCAACAGAAATAGACTTCTCAAACAACTCTCATACGGCTCGCGAAACATTCCATGATGATACTACGCCGTCACTGCCACTGCTATGGACACTTGAACATTCCTATCACTTTCCTTGCACACAGGCATCAGGCTTCTTTAGACATGGTGGACTCCTGCCAGCTGTTTGCGGCACTGTCGCCACTTATCTAGACCGCGTCGCAAGACCTTTGGAGGCGACTCGGAGTGCCCTTAGCTTGGGATATATTCGCAAACTGGGTGCTTCATTTGCGACACCGGAAGCTGCTAACAGTAGCAGTGTATTGACCGGAGCTGCTTGAGAAGTTTCCGCAGCTATAAATGCTTCGAAAGTGGCCGAGTAGAAGTTGCGGTTTTGCACCAAATCTGCCGAGCAGAAACTTCTGCTCGGCACTTTGTATGTAAATGCACAACTTCTGCTCGGTAGAGTAAATTGGTAATTTCAACAGAGAGGCGGCCTGTTTTGAGCAATCCTTTAGGGCACTGGACTTGAAGCGATTCAAACAAATCAATATAGTCATTCATCGCAGCTCTGCATCGCCAACGGGGCTGACAAATAAAAGTTAGACCATGTAAGCTGGCGGGATCTCATTCTACCATATAGCGACTCAGCTTGGTGCTGTCCGACCACTCTACTAGTTCAGCTGGCGTGCTTATTAATGCACCACGATTCCTTCCGACTAGCCTCTAGTCCGGTGCCGACAGTCCGGCGGATCGGCGACCTTCTTTGGACTACATTAGTAGCGACCCAGATTGCGGTGACAAGATTTCGATTCACATAGACAGCAATTCGTTTCGCGATATCGTCATGGCTGCGCAGAATAGAAAGCCTGTCTTGATAGCAGGAGCCGGCCTGGCGTCCCTTCTTTTAGCGCGTTCTCTGCTGCGCTCCTCTATCCCGTTCCTGGTCTTTGAGCGTGACCAGTCTATTCTCTTTCGTGCGCAAGGCTACAGATTGCGCCTGTCGTCAGAAGGTCTTGATGCCATCGAGTCAGTGCTGGGCCCAGAGGGGTTCCCAAGGTTCTGGGACAAGTGCGGCAAAACGGGAGGCGCCAAGGGGTTCGCTGCCGTTGATGCGCTGACTGGCCAGGAGGTGGACGAGAGCACCAAGAAACCTAGCGAGGACGCACCGAAGGGACCCGGCCGCGAAATTCTTTCTTCAAGAGATGGCAAGACCGTCGGCATCTCCAGAGGCGACATGCGCGCCTTGTTCCTGGAAGGGTGCGAGCCCTATGTGAGATGGGGGCACCATGTCGCCGGCTACGAATTGACATCGGACGGCGTCAGGGCAATCTTCAAGGACGGAACCAAGTCCGTCGAGGGATATATGCTGGTTGGCGGTGAAGGCATCTACTCCAAGGTTGCCAAGCAGGTCTCCAACGGTAAAATCAAGACCTATGACACTGGGGCTCGAGGAATCCACGGCCAAGCCCCGACCGCCGCTTTCAAGGAGCTCGGAGAAGGTGTGTGGAGGTTAGTTGATAACTCCAAACCCCAGGGCAGAGTGTTTACCATCACGAATGTTCGCCCCGGAGACATGGACGACCCCGATGTGAGTTGTGATGTGACTGTCGTTGGGCCACATTCAATTTGCTGACTGATGAAGGTGCAATTTGGATGGACCATGGGAGGACAGCCTGGCGTCATCCAACCGCCCAATGATGACTTTGCTATTATCGGCAAGCCAGCAGCTGACATGGCAAAGGCATTGACCGCGCACTGGCATCCTCGCGTGAAGCCCTTGTTCGATCAGATGAACGAGTCCGAGGCGGCCTTCTGGAAGATCACCTGCTCGACTCCGTCAGGGGTGCCGGAGTGGCCCAACGATCCCCGGGTCACTGGTACGTGTGGGAAATGAGTCAGAGATGATATGGCTGACTTTCTCACGTAGTTATCGGGGACGCCGTTCATTCCATGACACCCGCGGGCGGTATCGGCGCGGTAAGTTATATGACAGAGTTGGCCATCAGCAACTAACATCGTGCACAGAACACTGCCTTTCGAGACTCTGCGCTGCTGGGAGGACTTCTGGCCGCAGAAGGTGGTTGGAAGGAGGGAGTGACAGCCGCTTATGAGAAGGAAATGAGGGTCTACGGGAGTGAAGCGGTCAAGATGAGCTACGGCATGGCTACGTCCCAGTTTGGCGTCACGATCAATGAGAACTCTTCTCCTACAGTAGGCTAGAAGGATGGGCGGCTTTAGAATTGCCATTTGCCATTACCGTCTCACCCTCACCGTCGCGTTGCAAAAAGATAAAATTATTTCAAGTCACCGAGCAGAAGTTGTAGGTTCAGAGCAAAATTGCCGAGCAGAGGTTTCTGCTCGGTACTTTAAGTGTAGAATTGCAACTTCTGCTCGGTAAGAAAAATTGATAATAAGATAGGTCACACTACATTTATTTTATAAAATTCAGTATTTAGTTTCGTACATCTATTATAAAAATAAATCACCTGTTAATATACCGAGCAGAAGTTGTAGTTCTACGGCAAAACTCCCGAGCAGAAGTTTCTGCTCGGGACTTTTAGTGTAGAATTGCAACTTCTGCTCGGCACCTTTAAATGGCTATAAATTTAAAGAATGTTTCCATCTCGAGGCGTACATTAGCGGACTTGTATAGCCATTTAAGCGGGGTATCATTAGAGTCAACGTTTTCTTTCCTGAGTGACTGGTAGTGGAAATAAGTCGGGCCGACATTATACACAGCTCGTAGTGCCAGGTGGGTTTAGCAACATATCGGGATGTGCATCCACAGCTGCTTCCGGATGTTGTGGCAGTCGATATCTACGTTGGGACCAGGCTGGTCAAGACATCAGCACGTCGTACTTGTGATGCCTATCGAAGCTTCGACTATCGCAGGGCTGGGGTACCAGATCGTCTGCAGGTGGGTATGATCCGTCTCCCAGCTGACCACAGCATTCACCTTGAAGGGGATGGGGCTTGAATAGCTGGCCGGGACAGTGTCGACGCTGAGTTAACACGCGCTAGGTATCTCCGGTGGGACAACACTGACTGGTTGAGTCTGGAGCCGGTGGCCTCTCGCTTAGCATTCCAACGCTAGACATGTGGAACTTCTTAGGGGTAGAATGATAAGTCATACGCGCTTTCATCTCCGTGTTATAACATTCCGGTTTGTCTATCCCCACTGAGTTATAAAACAACATGGCTTCCTACACGGGCCTATCACTTGGGACGCCGCGTCGGAATACATTCGGAGAACAAACGTCAAATATGTATGCGGGGGGCCGGTCTTCCACGATGCGACATCCAGTTGCATTGCTTCTTAGTCCTATTGTCAGTTCCCAGCACCGCTATTGCCAGCAGGGACTTACAAGCGCATAGAATCAACATCAAAGTGGCAACACTTCAATAGATGTGCTGTCAATCCTCAGACGGCATCTTCATAGGTTACAGCAAGGCCATGGCTCTGTTGCTTGTTTTGCAAGCACAAGCTGCTGCACAGTGGACATGGGGTATCCAAAAGATCAGCGATTTCGGCTCCCAAGCTGGCGTACAAGCAGTAGTCTTCAACCACACTGAGATCCAGTCAGAATGAACAGAGACGATGTTCAAGGTGGGCACCCAGTATCTTCGTTTGGTATAAACATGGAATGCACCCAGCGGAGCTTACAAGAACGGATGTTTACATAGCCAATTCATGTCAAGCAATTCCCACGGTCTTCCCAGTACTTCTGCACCGCCAAGTGCTGCAGTTCTAGACATATGAGCTGATATTACACTGAACTCAGGCAGATGGCTTGACTCACGGAACTATGAGTTCCTATGTGTCCTTGCGGCTCTCTGCTCACGCCACAACTTGACATTTGAGATGGGTGCTACCGCTTACTAAGTCTGCGATACACCCAAAGCGGCCAGTCCAAGACAGGCTTGGAGTTGTTCAGTCCAGGCAAGAAGTTCCGGCGCAAGATGTCCAAGATGATTAGTACTATCTGAACCCAACAAACGTGTCAGTGGCCGGCGACGAGGTTCTGCGACGAGATTCCTTACCATAGTCACGAAGGATGCGCTTATATAAAGACCTCTCGGGTGTGTCGGACCTTGTGATGACACATTATAGGCCGCCGTGAAAGTGTCGTGGTGCAGCTGCGAGGCGTTCTGGCTCACTTAGACACTGTGCGTGTATTGTAGTTACCGCTGCAAACTGGGAACATTTATTACCACGACCAGGCTCTCGAGTTACGTCGCCGCAAGCAGAGATCACTAGGTTCCTCGTGAGTAGCAGAGTGTATGGACATCCGGCATAGCGGCAGAATATTGCTCACAATTAAAGAACATACCAAAGAAGGAGTTATTTACAGGTTAATTCACCGAGCAGAAGTTGTATATATACACCAAAGCCCCCGAGCACAAACATCTGCCCGGCTATTCTTATATAGGATAATGACTTCTGCTCGGTACGTCTTAAATCGTAAATCTTTATACTATTATTAATACATGCTTTAATTTATAACAAAATAAACTTTATAAATTAAGAAAACATATTAATTATCTTACAAAATTAACTTCCGCGTAATTAACTTTACCGAGCAGAAGTTGTAATTCCGCATGAAAACTGCCGAGCAGATATTTCTGCTCGGTAGTTTTACAGTGATATTACAACTTCTGCTCGGTATATTTCATAGGCTGCAGTCTTACCGTTATAGCGAGCCAGGGCTATGGAGACCGTCTATGTATCACTAGATAAGTGAATGAAGCAATTGGAGTGAAGCCGCTGCTTTATAAAGCCTTTGCTCCAAAGATCCTATGCGTCTTACTATAGACCCTATAATAATGGCTGACATTTACGGAGATTCAGACCGCCAGGCTTCGTCTGCTGCTACTACTGCTCCTTGCAAAATGATAGAGTCTCTGTGGAATAGATCTCAACGCGCCGCATGGTCTGAGAGCCTCAAGATGGCGGTAGGCCTTCTGGTCAACCTGCATCCACTGGCCGACGAAAGGCAACAGCTCCTCTATCGCGCGTCTATGGCTTTTCACATTACTGAGTGCGTGACTGCCGGCAGCAGCTGCCAGTGTAGACCTGCGGGTCTCGGTTGGCGGAATCCTACTGGCCCTGGAGATGCGGTCTCAGAGCCCAAAGCTGAACCGTGTTAACGTGCCTGTCACGCCGCTGCATGTCGAGGAAAATACCCGTTAACAGCGATGAAGGCCGACTTGTATGTCTGAGCCGTTGACGTGGATGCTTCATGAGAGCTGTGGGCTTTTCTTAGGGAGGAGTCGTAGACTTGAGCGGATCTTTCTGATAGGTTGAAGACTATGGGCAAGGGCAGGTCAAGCCCGTAGACAGACCTAGCTTTGCAGGGCTTTCATACGCGTACGCTTCGCATCAACAAAGAAGCCGAACAACCTGTGTCTTTGCAGGGCAGCGGGCTTCCCAGGTTGCAACCGGCTCAGGTCTCTGCACAAGTTGACCGACTTTTTAGAGTCCTGCTGGTTTTCATTTGCACAATGTTGATCTTGCAAGATACGAGTGAGGGCCAATTTTAAATCGTTGGCGAACACCGCATAATGGCGATGCGCAGACCAAAACTTTCCAGTTACGGGAGGGCTCACTCACAGCATCGCTGGTTATGAGGGAATATCGGCTTCCACCGACTTGGAACATCTGGCAGGGCAGAATCATGCTTCGTTCGCTATGCGACACCTGGCGCATATATTCCTCGTCGCCGTCGTGTCTGTGTTGACTGTACTTCATCGCCCACGAAGTAGCCAGACTGCAGACTGATGAGGTAGCTGCGCTGCGCTGCGCTGGATGGCTTGGTGAGGCTGCCATGGATAGTTGTCCTCGATTGAAACAATGAAAGACGTGGAAGCATTCCTGGCCGCACTGACACGGGCGCGGTGGTTTAGCGCACCTATCCGTACTGTAAGCAATGGTGCTTAGTATTAGCTTCACGGCCCAGTACCAGGCCTGTCTGCTGTCAGCCCTTCCTCTAGTATAGAATGGGAATCATGGAATTCTGAATATGACTTTCTAGATCTAATTTGACGAAATTCTAGCAGCCGAGTAGAAGTTGCAGTTTTACATACAAATGGCCGAGCAGATGTTTCTGCTCGGTAAAATGGGTGAGGAATCACAAGTTCTGCTCGGTACACTAAAACGAGATTCCACTCTCGCCCAGCGCGTACAATTAAGATTCCAGGTTTTAGAATCGATCTTGAATAATGCTTAAGCAAGGTGATGCTGTCGCTGTATAGAGGGATCAACCCTGTCGGCTTAATCCCTTGTAATAACCGAGTAGAAACTTCTGCTCGGTAATTTAGTACGAAACAGCAACTTCTGCTCGGCTACATAATGTACTTCCAACTTTAACAATTAAATACCGATACAGCACTATCACTAACTATAAGTGGAGGATCATCGTATCGATAGGCCATCGGATGTCGGACTTGCTTGCGCCACACCGATTTCGCCGAAACGCTATGGAAGCTCGTTGTAGTTACACAGTAGATTAAAAAGAATTAGCACTTGTGAGGAAGACATATTGCCAACCAGATCGGGAAGACTGGAGCGGTATCCCACGATTAGATAATCGCAGACAGCCGGCAACAGCAATCTTACTTCAATTTGGACACGACTGACCAGGGGATCAATGACCTACGCTGGACGTAAGAGACATCTTTCAAAGCAAGTCGAGCGTTGGGCAGCTGAGATGCACGCTCAGGGATTGGGAGACAACCACTGACATATAGCCGCTACAACCCCGCACTTCACCATGACACCACACAAGCGGAGTCCACCGCTATCTTCCAACCCGTCTACCTCGTGCTCCTAAGTGGTATCTTACCGTTGTCGGGATCATAATGTATCACCAGATGTTCCCATGGCCTATATTGCTACAGATGTATTTTCTCTTCATTGTTTATGCAAGTCTTGCACGTTGGTGCGTCAGATACCGCCCACGTGGAAACTCAAATGCGCGGATCTAGGATATCGGTACCACGATAAGATTCAAAGATGCAAGCGTAGCGTAAGCGCCACAACGGCGCACCGGTTGAACGTGGAAGACATTTGCAAGTTGTAAGGCACCATAATGTCCAATACGAGTAATTCAGTAAAAGGATATGGCCTCTTATCAGCCGAGCAGATCTTGACGATGTACGTAGAAATTGCCGAGCAGAAACTTCTGCTCGGTAGTTTTTGTGACAGAGCTATGTTTCTGCTCGGTAGCTTAAAAGACTTTTGTAGCGTGCAAACGACTTCGAATATCCATAAGACTTTGTGATTGTGCTTTTGAAAGGCTAAGAACCACGTGCGATTGTAGGTGAACGCGAGTTCTTTAAGGCTGAGTATATATTATAAAATTTCCCAGCGTGTTTCTCTCTGCGAGTATCTTTACCTAATGCCACCCAAGCGATACTATATGGGGCCACTATGTACAGGTTCTCGGTACTGATTAACCGGGACTTGCCTGGTGGCTAGCCGAGTCAGCCAATAAGTGGATACATTAGCATGTCGGGATGCGCATCTACAAATTACCAGAGCAGACAGATGATTAATCCAAAAACAATCGCTTCCTCAGCATGGAATAGTTGCCTTGGGCTTTGACGCTAAATGACGATCGCAGTAATGGCCACACAATTCCTCTCTAGACCTTGGCGATTACATATCTCGGCCGAGTTTAAATATGGAAAAGTGCGACGATCAGTCTTACACGTGCCCCGTACGTATCCGCCCGAGGCACGCGAGGACCCTGAATACCAGTGTCCTGGCACGCCCAGCCCCTGCACGTACTAGGAATAACGTCACTTCAATTGACTCGAACTCCACGAGTGACTCCCCCCTGACGATGAAATTTGTGTTATATTGGCTGATGTTTACTCTTACAGGTAAGCTTTCTGGTGGCTATGATTCTGACACTGTTAAGCAGCGTCAGGGCCTAGTGAACATTACATGCATTCTGACGTAAATCTTGAGAATGTGGTCAGAGATGTCAGTTTGTGGTAGTTCACAATGATTTGATCATTGCACGGCTGCGCTACATGTGCAGGCGGCAAGGGGACGATCCGTCTCCGAGTCTACCATACTATGGTAGTAGTACGATAACAGCATTCAAGAACCCCCGATTGCGATTTTGCAATGGCTAACATTAGCTAACGCGCAGGGGATTACTTCGACTGGCCGGAACCTTGCCGACGCTGATCACCCCACGTTAAGGATCTACAACGGGCCCAGCACTAAGGAATTGAGTTTGGAGCCGAGTGCTCTCATACACGT
Source organism: Neoarthrinium moseri (assembly GCF_022829205.1). Lineage (NCBI taxonomy): Eukaryota > Fungi > Ascomycota > Sordariomycetes > Amphisphaeriales > Apiosporaceae > Neoarthrinium > Neoarthrinium moseri. The sequence continues at coordinate 387,982 of NW_026055150.1, read as the reverse complement.
AGTCACTTATGTACTTTGCAGTCGCTAAAATAGACTCACTTGGCCATTCGTTCGAGCGTACAGGCGAAATTACAACTTTGTTGATCGTCCGATAGCTTCGATAGGTCCGAGAACAATGTGCAGCACTAGGTAAAACGTCGTGACATCCAGCCATGCAGAATTTGTCCAGGGGCTAGGCGGTTGAAGTTTATAAGTGGCAGCACGGAAAGCCTCAAGCACTTCCATTTGTGTTCGTCTGTTCTTGTTTCGTTGTCCAAGAATCTGTTTCCATTCACAGGACTATTACCTGTACCGTCCCTCCAAGATGCCTTTAGGCGGCAAAGGCCCCACAGTTATTGCTGTCGTTGTTTCCGAGACGATTATATCTGGTCTCTGTCTTGGAAGCCGATGTTACATTCGCGCATCCAAAACTGGCATCGGCAGTGACGACGCCGTTCTCGTCAGCAGCTGGGTGAGTGTTCCAGGGAGCCGCACTGATGAGTAGCCTACTCACAATGTACTGCAGTGCTTCATGGTAGTTTTTGCAATTTTCTACACTATCAGTTCACAGTATGGATTTGGCCAGCTAGTGGCAGATTTGGAGGCGAGCGACATCAAGATGGCAACCCTCCTAGGGATGTGCGGTCAATCCTCAGTCGCCATCGCCATGGGCCTGAGCAAGGCCGGCGTGGCTCTGTTTCTTGCCCGCATTGCCAACGTGAAGTGGTGGGTGACCCGTTTGCCGCTCGAGCCTTGTGGTTCTGTCCAAGTAACTGATGTCTATGTTACTCAATCTAGGCAAAAGCGGGTTCTTTGGGGCTGGATAATTGCTGCAATGTTTCTCAGCGTGTTTCTCGCCGTGGCCGTCTTCGCCCAGTGCTATCCGACTCAAGCCCTGTGGGATGCCAATTTCAAGATCCAGGCATGCCCTATTAATCTAACTCATCTGGCATTCGTGCTCTGTTGTGTGTAGCCCTTTTCCGGCCACCAGGTGCTGTCGCTGACCCCACTTAGCATATACCGCTGCTATGGACTTCTTTCTGGCTCTCTGCCCGTACTACGTACTCAAGGACCTCAACATGAATCGAAAGGAAAAGTGGACCATCATAGTGTCGCTGTCCCTTGGTATCATGTCAGTCTCCCTCCCGATCTTTGCAGCTGTGACACTGACTTTCTCTTGGCAGAAAAGTGCAGGAGCATTCGGCATAGCCCGAACAGCCGGCCTCGGGGTGCTGGCATCCACTTCTGAGTACCTATGTATGTGTGTATCCTCCTGCTTATCCACTTCTTGCTGAGACTATATAAAGATGCAACTGCCGACTCGGTCATGTTCACGTCCACGGAACTTTTCTTAACCTTGTTCTGTGTATCCCTCCCCGTCTTCCGACCGCTTTTCAAACGGCTTGCGAGTACACATTCCTCCGGGCGAACATATTTCAGCGACCCGACGGCCCGTTCCCGGGCAGGCAACTTCAGTCAAGTCAAGGGAGCAAATCGGTTGCGATCTAAGAATGATGAAGTATATCCAATGGAGAATGTAGGAGGTCGAGTAACGAGGGCCGAAACTTCAGAGGACGAGGGTTTTAGGTCATCGTGGAGAGACAACGGGAGTGACAAGAGCATTCTGGCCGACGAAGCCGGGATCGTCCGCAAGCAGGAGTATACGGTCACATATGAGTAGGCAATGAGTGATCCAATAAGGGGGAACTTAATGCGTGGGCCTATGTGTCTACATGACGGAGAGGGTATAGATAAACGCATCACAGCTGGGTGTCAACTGTGGATGGAACTTGACTTGGTTGTCATTGTCAGTCGTTGTATTGAGTATACAGGCGTCTTATTGATTCGCGTACTTCTCATATCCCCGATTCTCTTAACCAACCGTGGTATTGGTCGGTTCCGGGTCCTTCCAAAAGATGTTTCCACCCCTCACATTGGCTAGAGGATTTCCCTCACCGCTAGTTGCGCACCCAGACTGAACATTGAACCCGGCCTTCTGGTAGAACCCATCTTTGCCCCAAGCGCTCACCACTGAAGCACATACGCGTTCTTCCTGCGCACGGTCCAGGCCCCATTGCACAAGCTTTCGACCGATACCACGCCCCTGATGATCGGGATGCACAGCCAAGAGTTCTAGATACCATGACTCTGCCCTGTCACCAGTCCAGGCCTTTTCGAAGTAAGGATAGGACCGCTCTATGGCATCCTCTTGAGCCGGGTCGCAAGCGCGGTTCGGCCACGACCACGCATGCAGAAACATGGCCAGACGCGACAGCGGCTTCAGCAGGTTGCCTATACCAACACTCCTGTCAGCTGTGTCTAAGTCGGCAGGCAAGTCAACTCACGCGGGTCCAGCCAGTGGCACTCCATTCTCCTCCCACCGGGCCCCAGACGTTCCCACTGGGCCACACCGACGATGGTGTCAGTTCCTTTCTCATCTTTGTCCACGGCCACCAACCACTTCCGCCGATAGTCCCAAAAGTTCACACGGGCCCGCCGTATCCAGTACAGGTCTGCATCGCCGGGATACTTCTCCCGATGAGGGTGAATGAGGATTGCGAATAAGTCATCATCCCAGAAGGCCAGAGTCGACATTCGCGCAATGGCGGGAATCTCGCTGTAATACGCGTCGCGAAGCAGGATGCCCTGCATTCTCTAGCGTAGCGGTTGCAGCGTCTACGGTGGGGTTCAATCTTTCAGTTGAGGCTTGGACGGCAAAATGATTGACCACGGGAGGCCAAGAATTGAGATCTCAACGATGCATAAGACGCGGCAATGGACAGTTCAAGTACGACAACAGGAGAAGCCATCAAATAATGATCAAGTGGTGATGTCAATGGCAGAAGAGATCGGTTGCGGCAAAAAGGGTCCCGCATTCAAGGGGGCCAGCCATACTAACAGTCCGATTGGACTCACGCGGGGAGATGCAAGCTGACAGCGGGTCGCTCAGCACGATGTAACCCAATAGCCTGACCAGGAGGCACAATCCGTCTAAAAAGCCGCACAGTACACAGTAAAGGGAATTTTACAGGTATTTTAAGAGCCGAGCAGAAGCTGCAATTCTGCATATTAAATGCCGAGCAGAAACTTCTGCTCGGTAAAAACGGTGTAAAGGGGCAACTTCTGCTCGGTTGACAAGGTCTGCCATATTTGTATATGTGTCCTTCTTTGTCAGTTCCTTAGTTCTTATGTACTTGCAATATTGGGTTTTCAGCCAATGGCGAGCCGCAGTTGATACTGATGTCGCTGCCAGAGGTGGTATACAAAAGCCTTCAAGGTTACGATCGCGCGCCACCTATGTTCCACAGCTGTCAGCACTGGTGAGTGCGTAGAGAGCGTTTAAGCATCCGAAACAGCCCTCGGGGTAATAGCACAATGTGACCTTTGAACGTTTCTCGAGAAAATGCCTGCTCTGTTCATTCCACTGCTGGGGATGTTTACGCTATCTAGACCCAAGAAGGCCGGCCTTGTAACTGATCTATACACGAGCGATAGAACGTTTGCAAGGTTGCCAAGACGCTCAAACTTTGGGTCTATGATACATCGAATCGAAACAATAATGATAGATGCACAACGTAGTATTGTCACTGGGATTGGCGGCTTCTGAGTTTGACCATTTACAACCGCGTGATGGGCAGTCATTATTCACAGATCTACGAACCATCACAAATATAGCATAGAAAGAGGGAAAGTGTGGTATATTATGAGGCGAAGCCTCCTACAAAAAGAAAAAAAAAAGGAACCCAAAACAAGAACGCCAAAGTCAAACCAAACCAAGCGTTGCGATGAAATCCTCGGCAAGCCTCAAGACCAGATCAATGGCTGGCATGCCCAGCCTTGATCTAGCCAATGGAGGCCGCCGAGAAAGCGGGAAACAAACCAGCCGACAATCAGGCATTCCAGCGAGAGCTGGACGCGCCATCGTCAGCGCCAGCAAAGTAGCCGTCCATCTCCTCGTCCAACTCCTTGTGGAGCTGGGCCTTCTTGATGGCCTGCTCCTTCTTGCTCATCTGGTGGTCCTGGAGTTCATCAAGAACCCACCAGCCGCGAGGCTCCTCGTCCTCACCGGGCACCTTGTCTGGGGTGGGCAGACGTTGGGTGCGCTGAGGGCCTCCAGACGGGAGACCACGAGACTGGCTACCGCCCATGCGGCGGTTTCCGGTCTGGTGGCCTCCCGCCGGACCTCGAGCCGCAGGAGGAGCCGTCTTGTGGTCTCCTTTGGCCACCCACTCCCGCTCCTCCTTCCTCTTGGCCCTTCTGGCCTTGTTCTTGGCCTGTTTCTTGGCCCGCTGCTCGGCCGCAGTATCTTTGGCGACCGTGGTGGCGGGGGGTTGGGCGTCTGGCATGGGCACGTCGCCAGAAGCCGTTTCGGCTGCGCCCGTTTCAATCTGGGCGGGCGCCGCCGGCGAAGGGAGCGCAAAGACATTGTCATCGCCAGTACAATCGGCGTACTTGGCGAGACCACGAGATTCCGTAATCCACTTCTTTCGGCCCACAGACTGGTACTGGACAGAGACGCGGCCCAGTTCTCCACCGTTCATGAGTTTGGTGCGCCTCTTGAAATCCTCATGAACGGCGTCCAGGTTCGCCTCATCTCCGACAAAGGCCTGGGTTTTGTGGATACCCACGCCGACGATGTTGGTGTTGAAAGGATCGCTCTTGTCGTAGATCCTTCCATGTCGAGTTCTGCCCATCTCGGACAAGGGCAGATACTCTAATTTGGCCCGCTTAGCCACTGCAGCGGTCTCGTCGGTGTCCTTTGACGCCGACTCGACCTCTAAGTGGCCTCGCTTGGCCACGGTCGAGGTTCGTTTGCCTCGACTCTCGGCGATGATCTCGCCCAGGGGCTTGTCCAAATTCGAGGACATGTTGTGTGTGTGTGTGTGTGTGTGTGTGTGTGTGTGTGTGTGTGTGTGTGTGTGTGTGTGTGAGAGAGAGAGAGAGAGAGAGAGAGAAAGAGAGAGAGAGATGATGATGATGATGATGATGGTGGTGGTGGTGATGCTGGATGGGATGCAAACGGGTACTTGGGGGATTTTGAAGGGTCTTGTTACTCACCCCTGACCGAACGCTGGGTGGCCCCACCTTAGCTGCCACTCCATGTATTGCCCTGATATGAGCAACCGCTCAAGCTACCTACTTTGGCCAGAATAGCGCTGCATTGAAACAGCTCAGAGAAACAAGTCTGAATGATTGGAGGATGTATTGACTATATGAACGTCGAGGGAATCAATGACTATGAATGGGATGGATATTGCGCACAAACTGGCATTGGTATCTGATTGGATCTCGAGGCTACTAAGGCTCGTTAGCTGTCGATCCCCCGTGTAACGGTTCGGCCCGTCCCGCTCTTCCTGCTTCGATGCTCTAATCCCGGCTGTCTCATACTGTACACGGCACACAGAGGGACTAGTGACGGATCGGTGCATTCCCTGCAGAAACATCGGTAGTTGCGTCCATCACTGGCGCCTACTTATCTGCACCTGTGCTGCTGAGCCCAGGCCAGGGGCGGATTGGTAGGCGCCCCGCCCCGCACAGCGGTCTGGGGTGCCTAGAGCCCTATCGAGACAACGCTTGGTGCACCTACTGCATGTCAACGTTTTAGGTGCCTCCAGGGGCCTCCAGTAGCTTACTGCTCACCTCCGCAGGTGGCAACTGATGGTCCTACGTTGAAGCTTATATCAACCACACTGCATACACAACAATCACTGACACGAGGAACAACGTAATTAAGAGTTCACAAAAGAAAAGTCAATTAACTACATACGATACGAGGGGGACCAATTGATGCAGCATTGGCATGCCCAATGCCGACCACGACCCTCGTATGAGAAAATGGGAAACGAAAAAAGGAGGAAAACTCCAATCTCCCGAGTTCAGGGCTACTTGGCGCCCTGTTCCTCCTCCATTTCGTCGGCCCAGCTCAAGGGCTCAGCGGTCTGGCCGGCGGCATTCGCGGCCATGGTGACGGTATGGATACCGAGGGCGTTGAAGCGGCGGCGCAGCGCGCCCATCTCCGCCTCATGCTCCACGGCCTCCTGGCGGTCCCGTTTCTGGATCTCAGGCTTCAACCAGCCATCGATCCAGGCAAGGATTGCCTTGGCGACCCAGGCGTACTCAGAGCCCAGGTTGTCAAGTCCGTCTTGCAGGACGGAGAGACGAGCAGAGCGGCTCAGAAGCTTAGCATAGTCGCCATGCTCGCCCTCCTTACCATCCGCCAGAACGAAATCCGACAGGTTGTTCTGCAGATCCCATGGTCTGGCCTGGTACATCGTGACCAGGCTCAAAATCCACAACTCGGCGCACTGCCTTGCGTGGGGGCTCGCCAGCTGCTGAAGCTCCCACGTCGGCAGCGGCTTCAGTCGCGGCTCGGTCGGCTGGACAAAGTGGACCAAGGCCGTCCGGAAATCGTCCAGGTTGTCAGACGGACTGTTCGTCTTGACCACATAGTCAAGCTCGAGCTTGGCGAGGCGCCAGACTGCCCGGTTCTGGGCATCGAGGAGCCTTCCATACTCCCCGACCGCCATGGGTGGCTCGGGCTCGTCGGGCTCATCCGCCTCGCCAGCCTTGGCGTTGGCCTCGGCCATGTCGCTGGCCTCGACCGCCCGCTGGGCCATTCGATCGGCGATGACCTTCTCGTTGGCCTTCAACCGGTCGGCCATCTTCTTGGCGGTGCCCTTGCGGCTATACTTGGCGCCGCAGTGCACACGATAGGTGGCGAACCTCTCCAGGTAGTCGCCGAGCGGGGTGGCTTTCTGGTCGAGCAGCTCGAAAACCCACTCGTGAAGATCCAGGTAGACCTCCTTGAAGCGGAAGACCACCCCGAGATCCTCCGGATCGACGTCCTCCTGAAAGGTCACCGCCAGCGTGACCGTACCGTCTGCTCGACCGTTGCAGACGACGGCGAACTCCCTGCCTCCAAGGAGAACGGACGCCTTCTGCAACACGGCCGCGAGCTCGGGCTTGGTGCGCGGCAGAAACTTGTCGAACGAGACCATACCCTCCGGCAGGGGGATCTCACCGGGCTCGCATCCCTCCGAGATGGGAATCTCGGCGTCGGACAGGTGCTTCACCCAGACGGCCCTACGGCTGTCCAGGGTCAGCTCTCTGTCCGGCACGAGGCCGAAACCCGTCTCGAGGGGCAAGTTCTCGAGTGCCTTGGCCTTGGCACGCTTCTCCTCCTCTTGCTTGGCCACACAAAACTCGAGAAGAGCCTTGCTGTAAGGTGGCTCAAAGGCGCCACCGGGGTGTTGATGGGCGAAAGGGGAGGTCGGACCTGTGGAATGCACCTTGCCTGCGGACTCGGTTAGTGAGATCGCACACCCAGAGGGATCTGACGACTTACTGATGCTTCTCCAGGCCAGATTCTCGACCTCCCAGTTGAAGGCCGCGGCCGAGTACGACCACGCCTTATTCTGCGCCCAGAGACTCTCGCAAACCCTATTCTGGGCCCGATCATAGAATTCGAGGATCTGGGCCTCGGAGAGTTTGCGGCACTGGGCCATCAGCGCTCTGATGGCGCCGTTTCGGCGCCATCGCTCGTTGGCGCTGAGCTGCGCGCTAACGGCGACAAGTTGGGTTGCTGGATGATGCCATGTTGATATTTATGGCGAAGTGAACAACGGAAGAAAAAAGGGGATTGATGGTGATGTTGGTGGTGGTGGTGGTGACTTCGTTGTTGCTCGAGGAAGAAAATTTACAAACGCGAAGCGCCCCTTCAAAATTCTTTTTTAACTTGGCCAGAAAATTGAGGGGCAGAACAAACCGCAAACTCCTACTGCAACTGATGTCTAGCATCCTGCTCCACGGCTCAAGGTACATAAATGCCAACCTCCATCTTCTACACGTACGGGTGAGTCAGTCGCCTCTACCAAGTACGTAGATTTGGATGCACGTAGACCTCTTCTTCGTAACAGACTCTGCAGGCTATACAACCGATCTCTTGGTTCCCAAGTGGAAATTCTGTATTGGACCATCTAGGGCCTTCCATGGAAGGATCCTTGCCCTCGCAGTGCAGTATGATATCTTGACACCCTACGATCCCGAACTGGCAGTAATGCCTGGTCATATGCAGTTGAGGGTATCAGTATGATACATATCATATGTAGACTTGCGACATCATGAATTGTGCCTCTCGACTTGGGATGGAGCCGCGTCTACTCTCGCCGGCTACCCAATACTCCCGCAGGTTTGAAATGACATTAGATCTTCCATTCTTTCCAGCGAGACTGTAACTCGCGTCACAGCTTTGGATCGCACATCTCGCCGCTTGCAAGATGTATCCTTAGTCAACGTGATTTGAACTGCAATCCTCAAGCTGGTATCAACGGACAATAGAACATAGAGGACGATAGTGACGTAGATTATTGAGCATTAAAACCTACTGTTTTCGATCCTGGAATCGAGTTTACATACATGACATGGCCACAATCGATTACTGTAATGGTTGGTCTAGGAAAAGAACTTTTACCCTTGAATATAGCGACCACCGGAGGGCATGCTCAGTTGAAAGGGCTGCTGGACTAAGTATCCGGATTCTGAGGTGCTTTTTAGTCACGTTTCACGCACTATCAAAGTCTGGTGGCAAAGATAGGCACCTCGGCAACCTTTCAAGGATAGAGCTCCGCCTCCGTTTGCCCTTGGGAAATCACCCCATCAATCTGCACCACATCTCCTCTCGTCAATACCAATTTGAAACCTACCATAAAACATCCATTCGACATCACCATCATGTCGTCGTCTTCAACCCACAACATCGACTTCACTCAACTGCCCGACCTCCGATCGATCTACCCGACGGGCGGTCAGAATGGTGCACTATCAAGCCAGCACATTGCCACGTACCAACCGAGAAGTGCTGCTGGTCTCCCCGTTGGCCTCCGTGATATGCATGGAGTAGACGTGGTGGTCACTCTCCTTCGGCACCTCTCGAGCATGCTCGCCCCCTGGACTCGTGCACCCTGGAGGCGCGATGGTGAGGAATTCACGAACGAGGACCGGTTCCCGATTCTACGCCTTGCCTGGTCCGATTTATCTCGCACACTAGAGTCGATGGCCGCCCAAGATGAAGCTCGCCGAGCGATCGTCACACATCTCGGGATCATGGACCGTCCCGTGACGTTTCTCGACATCATGGATTGCCCGCTCATGTATGAGGCCCTGATGCAGACGAAGGCATACCAGCTGTACAGCTCCTTGATTGTGTCCCAGCCCCTCGAGGAGTCCCTCAACGGGAAGTGGGACATCGATGGGACCGGTGCATCGAGGCTGGACCTTGCGAGGCGCTGCGTTGTCCACTGGGATTGCCAGGATGACTTGGACACGCACGTCAGCAAGAAGTTCGGATTCTTCGAGCACCGTGGCAATGGGCGGCGGTATCTCTACCAGTTCAATCAGCCCGGGATCCTCCAGGTTCGATTCCGTTCGCTTGTTGCAAGCCGAGCGGAGCGCCAGCAGTTGCACGGTTTCAGGAAGATCTGGAAGATTACCGTTGACGGCAGTACAATATGCCAGGTCGACGAAAATGGACATTATTGCACCGAGGCGAATCCTCGTTACGACTACGTCTTGGTTGCTGTTGTACGGCTTCGGGATGGAGCAATCCCGAACGACGTCATCAGGAGATACAGTGCCAATGGTGATCATGTCCACGAGCCCTCCGACTTCCTGCACGCCGGCACCCATCGATGGTCGGTGGCAGATGAGAACACCTCGTTTGTTCTCTTCTATGCCAGGTGCATCCAATCGCCTCCGCCTTTGCACTATCCAGCCGAGGTCACCAATTCTCGACTTGATGCCGAGATGTCATACGCCAAGCAGAGAAGATTCGGCGCTCCGTGAGCCGCCATCTGAGCGGCCGAGACGAATAATGAGCCCCTTGATCGCGAGGAAGACTCCGCGGTCCCAGGTATGTGGACCAACTTCTGTAGTAAATGTAATTCCAAAATCCTTGAAACATCATGTGTGTCGCTATGAATCCAAGCCCCTTGAATGTCCAGATGCCTTGAAAAGTCTTTGGTAGCTGGGAAACGTGACCCGGAACTAAGGACCGTGACCCAGAAGTTAGCTAAATGTAAAATGCGAAGTGTATAAAACTAAGGGACTGTTTCACTTTTGAACTACCTCTTCCAATAACACAGATGTCTCCTATTCGATAAACATACTGAATTCGAAGCTAAATTAAGCTACGTAGCTATCTACAACCCACCATCCTCGTCCATAATTGACGTCGGTGGACTCGTTGCTTCGGCCGGCGAGTGGCGAACCCGGCAATGCACAGCGCCTGGTTGGCCATCGGCGGCCTTGATTTGTAGACACCGCTCTGCATTGCCATGAATGCCGCATTCTTCTTCGTCGTGGCCAACCTCACTGCGGGGAGACCGTACTCCATACTCCAGTACGGATTCGAGGCAATACCATCGTCCGGATTTGGCTCCGATGCTAAAACCGGCGAGATTGCCTTCGGCTCTCTTGCCGTCCCTGTCCAAATACGTTCTGACATAGATCTCGACGGCCGCATTGTGGCGACCGATCGAGTTGTCGACCACAATTGGCCTGCAGTGCAACAGCCGTGTCGTCAGTTTGCCTACCTCATCAGCCCATGATGCGACGTCAGCGTTGGCCGACCTCGGTGGTGTAGGGTTGGCAATGAGTTCTGCTGCATGCTGCCTCCTGAGCGTCTCGAGCTCCAGCGCTAGTGTCCCCTCGTGCTCCCGTTTGAGAGCCTGAATCTCGGAAGACCGCTCAGCTCGGAGCTCATCATGGAGTGCCTCGGTCTCCCGAGCCAACTCGTCTCGATACTGTTGATCGAGGATTTGCATCTTCGACGCCAGCTCAGTCTCGAATTTTCGGCCGAGCTTTTCGATCTCTGACACCAGTTCGGCTTCGCACTCTAGAGTGGTGGCTTCGGTCTCAGATTTCAGCCGAGTCTCGTTTTGGAGATTGAGGCGTTCGATCTCGGTCTCATGCTCCGCCCTGAGCCTATCTACATGGTCGATATGCTTCTCCAGCACTACCTGGGTCGCTTTCTCGTTCTCTAGGACGTTGTCGCTAAGCCTGTCGGCCTGGTCTCGGAAGTACTTGAGATCATCGGTTTGGCGGGCCAGACTCTGCCTTGACTGCTCAAGGCTCAACTCAAGTGCTGCAACCTTGCACCGCGAGGCCTCGAGCTGGGTTTCTAGGTCTTGCACCTGAGCCGCCAATGATGCCTCGTGATGCTCGGCCTCGGCGACCATGAGAGACCACTCCTTGCTAACATGAAGTGTAGTTTTGAGCCGCCGCTCAAGGTCGGGAACACGGGCTGCCACTTTGGAGGCCTCGTGCTCGCGGTTCATGGCTTCGTCCAAATCAGCCTGTAAGTTGTCAGTGAGGTTAATTTGATCAACAAGCTGGCTCTGCACAGAAGCGAGCTGCGTTGTCCTCTCCTGCAGTCCGCCCTGCAGGCGATCGACTTTCGCAGCTCGCTTCTGTAGTGCATCAATTGAGCCGGCCTGGGCCTTCAGCTGGGTATGCAGGCTCTTGGCCTCAGCAGACATCTTGCCAATTTCGGTGCGTAGGTCCTCGCACGATGAGCATTTCTCATCGTACCGACCTTGCAACCGATTCAACTCACGACTGAGACGGTCGATCTCCTCGTTCTTGACCGCAAGCTGCCCCTCGTATTCGAGGTCTTGTCGACCGGCTATAAGACCGAGACAAGCCTCAGAGCCCAGCTCGAGAGATCGGAGCTTGGCCATCACCATGTCGATATTGGCCTTTTCTCCTTGGCCTCGAACCATGAGCAAGTCCCGCCATTGGTTCAGGAGCAGTGCCTGGCTTGCCTGCACAGATTGCTGGTCAGATAGCACTGCCCGGTGCCACCCCGAAAGTCGTACAGACTCTTCTGCCTGCTTGCCCTCAGCCAGGGAAAGGTCGATCTGTCGTTGAGCGAGCTCTTCGGTCGCCTCCGATTGGCTGTGACGAGCGGCCGCGAGAGCGGTCTCCTCAGATTGGAGCTTGCGATATAGCTCCTCGGCCTGTCGCACAGTTGCACCGAAGAACGAGAGCAAGCCTCTCGTGCTATGAGTGTCTGCGGACCCGCCGATTCGGCTCAGCAAGAGCTCCATGTGCTCTGCTAGCCTTTTCGCCTTGGTTTCGAATTCAACCATGGCCATGTCGTGTTGTTGTCGTGTGATGTGCTGTACATAACTCACGAACTGTACCAAGATTGTGCATTCGACGACAACACATCACTTCAAGAGGGAGTCTCCGGCTCCTGAGACGAGGCGAATGTAATTCATCATACGTCACACATCCTAGGCAGCCGAAGGTCCGGGTTGCTCCTGCCATAATGGGATGCTCCACGATGAACTACAGCGTCTCTACTAATGTACACATCCGCGGCGGCTGCAATAACTAGCTGCCGATATAGATACATAGATATGCGAAAAAGAGCTTGATTTTATATGTGCAGTATTTTACATAAATAGAATCAGAGCTCTGAAGAAACAGGTGTTCAACTACTATTGTAGACAAACCCAGCTCTTCAATCCCCCTGCGGAGAACACCACGCCTGCAGCTACCTTAAAAGGTGACTGCTAGGCATCAGTTCCAAAACGTCTGTCTATTTCAAGCATTTCAACCCAGGTTTGAAAAGGAGCAGCAGAATCCCTTGTAGAAAATGTATGCAACTGGATCTGATGTCTTTGGTCAGGCAGTTACTTCACAGAGACCGACCCCTGAGTGCCTGACGTAAGCAGGTGGTCAGAGCTCTGCAATGCCCAAACCTCGCACGACAGGCAGACCTCATACTTTCACAACCAGTCGCCCTCCCATCACCACCTCGGTGCCACCACACCCCCCCCGTTCCCCCCCCCCCCCCCCAAAAAAAAAACCAAAACACCCTAATTATACGTACAATGGCAAATGCAGAGCGTGCGCGGCAGCTTTTGGCTGCAGAGAAGGAAGTCGACGAGCTGTATAAGAGCAATACACACTGGGCTGGGAACAACCTCAGCCTAGCCCGGACAGAGAAGCGAGAGATCGCCGACAAGGTGGCGTCTCATGTTTCCAAGCATGCCAGGCTTCAGGATGACCTCGCCAAGGTCATCTCGAAGCAAGAAAGGCAGGATTCCGAGATGAAAGAATTCATCGACAGTCTCGTGGACCTCGACGGGAATGTCAACATCGAGGAACTTCGCAAGAAATTGCGTGAGGTCAAGCAGTCGCAATTTGACCACGCATTGGTCCTGGTCACCAAGAACAAGGGCAGTCTCGACTTTCTATCAAGGATCAGCCCCGGCCATCGTGCGGTTATTGCAGCGCTCCATGATGACGAGGTAAAGACCCGTCTGACTGAAGTCATCGCAAGCCGCGACAAGACCATCGAGAAGCTCCAGGAAGACCTGGAAACCATGGTTCAACTGGCCGGTTCGAAAGACCAGGAGCTTGTGGCCATGAAGACGAGCCTTGAACAGCAGATTCAAGACAAGGCCAAAGATGCATCGAGCTTGCTTGAAGCCGTCAGTCGACAGAAGGGGGAGATCAAGAAGTTGGAGGGAGATGTAATGATGATGTCTCATCAGATCTCCACGGCCAACGACGAGTACTCCAGCAAGGCGTCCGAGGTCTCCAAGCTCAATGAGGAGCTTTCAGACAAGGCGAAATCCATTTCCGACTTGACCAGGAAAGGGTCGGACAAGGACTTGCACATATCGCAGTTGGAAGAGTCACTTAGACGGAGTACGACGAGACTCTCGACTCTGGAGAACGATCTCAGAGACAAGGATCGGCGCATTGCGGAGCTGGGAAGCAAGTTCACAGTCCTTGAAGGCGATATTGCCGCCCGGGACCGTCTCGTCGTCGATACCGGTGAGAAAGCCAAAGCCCTCGAGCAGGCTTGCTCATCCAAAGACGACCGCATTTCGTCCATGGAATCTGATCTGAGGGGCAAGGATCGATCCATAATCGAGCGTGATGGGAAGATCGAGAGGTTCGAACAAGACGTCTCTGCCCTGAAGACGAAGCAGGACGAAATGAAGGCCCTCATCTCGGAGCTAGACAGCGAGGCTAGATGGCAAAAGGCCGAGATCATGACACTTGAAGTTAAACTGTCCACCAAATCTCAAGTTGTGTCAGAGAAGGACGAGGAGATCGCCAGATTGGACGAGCAACTCCAGGCACTGGCCGGAGAAGCCGCCAAGTTGGCTAATCAACTCAAGGCCGCCGACCAGAAACTTTCCGACGCCTGCAGCGACGTGGACAGCTTGGACCGAGAACTCAAGGCAGCTCGACAAGTCCAGACGGCGTTGGCCTCGGAGCAGCTCGGCCTGGCCCGGTTCTATGCGGCACAGTCTGGCCTGGGCAATGCCGGCAGGTTTGAACCGGACGCCTGGGTGCCATGGGTGAAGAAACTGGCCACTACTAACTGGATACAGGGGTTAGCCATACCGCGAGAGAATGAGCCGTGGATGATTCTCGAACCCTGGACCAGCGAAGAGGTGCTAGACCCCAGGCCGCCTGCCGGCTGTCTCGAAGTTGTCTCCCGGCTGTATGGCCAGCTCTTGGAAGGACAGAGTCTAGAAGGATCGTCTCGCCTCCTCAGATCGCTGCTTGAGCATCTTGTGGGGGAAGAGACGATCCCGATAGACGCGGTGATTCTCCTCATTCAGGGGTATACTAACGCTATGACTGGCACAGACCTCACGACTTGCAGCGATCGCCTGCACTGGTTCTTTCTTGGTGTCTGGCAGACGGCTCGTCTCGTAAATAAGAGGTGGCCATCCGCGGGCGTCGAGGTGGTTGTAAGTACCTTGGCTTCGAATCCATCACGCCTGCGGCCTGTGTACAAGCTGCTCTGTACCGATGCTGCCGACCTACAGGTAAGCCTGACGGAGCAGAACGCCACTCCGCGAGGAAGCCATCGATTCTTCAAGGAGGGCTTTGGCTTTCTGGTGATCGAGACACTGAGTGAGTGGTTCTTGGTAATTGACAACCGCCATCGCTCTCTGCGCCTCGTTCATCGGAGCTTGAGCGAATTTGAGGATACCGAGACCTATGTCCTGCGAGCACCCGATCGCTCCAAGGATTTACGTATTTCCTTGGGTGATTCCCTTGACGACGTGGATTTTGTGTTCCGTCTCTTCTGATGCTGTAGATTAGTTGTGGTTCTAGAGCATTCAATATCAAACTTTGCTGAAATCTTCCACCAGGTAACATCTTGTGGCATGCCAAGTAGAGCTCATTGATAAATATGGAATTTACATTGGCGAATCACTGGAAGGCCGGCTCACGCAACCAAGCTACAGACTATCCCGATAATTTATAGTAGGTAACCATGGACAACCTAGACAAGCTGAATATCATAATGTATGTGGATGTATTGCGCGTGATACTTACAACCCAGGCTACAGATGTTGAAGCATATCAGCAACAGTCGTAATTTGGCGCTCATCGCAAACATGAGGAACCCCTGCGGTGCCCGAGAGCTATACGGGGCGTACCTACCGAGGCAATCGGTCACGTGATATGATTTTTTCTCGACGTAACGCGCACTGCTATCATATTCCAACGTAAGTGTCACCAAAATCTCATGAGACGGATCGAGCAAAGGTGGAACAAAACCTCAATTCGGGATTAACAATCACATGCATCGCTGTAGGCTGGAATAGGAGCACAGCGAACGCGGGATCCAGGTTATAACAAGTCGCAATCTTGACACGGGAGTTTACAAAATCACATTAGCGTGCTATGCTACCGCAAACTACACACAAGATTGCTGGGCTGCAATATGCCAAAAGTTGCCTAGTCTTTCACAGGACCAGGCGGTTCTCCAGCTCAAGCAAGTTCTCGACGGTCGCGAAATCAAAATACGGGCTTTCATGCCTATGCTCCGAGATCATTGTTAGAGCAGGCAAGGCCCTGGCGCGAGGTAAGACCTCTAGATTATATTCAGGTACCTCAGTGCCAACAGGAAGGAGAAAATTGCCCTTTGGTCCGGCGATGCGAACTAATCCTTCCGATCCAGGAAGCGGGCAGTCCGGCAGCTTTGGGAGCCTCTCTGGAGAGGTCCCTGCTCCATCGCCACTCGGGCTGCCCGCTGCAAGGTCATCGCCGAGGCCATCGCCGAGCATGGAGGCCCCGGGGCTGTCGCCGAACACCACCGAGCCACCAGAGTCCCCACCGAAGGACAGGGCGCCAGGAGAGGAACCGAACCTGGTGTCCACCCCGCGTCCAGTGATCCTGTCCAAGCCGGTCAAGGGACCCAGGTGTCCGTCCCTGGCCTGCTGACGACGCTTCTTGTCGAAGCGGAGATTGTCGACATATATACGCTGCCAGAGGTCTTGAAAATCAGCGCTAGACTTGGGGTACCCAAACTTCTTGGTGTTGGTGACAGTTCTGAACCTGTCACCAACATTGGTGAAGCGTGGGATGCCGAAGGACTGGCAGCTGTTCATAGCAATCTCAACAGCGAGAAGATCCTCCGTTTCCACAAGATAAGGGTCAAAATCTATAAAGATTGGCCCAACTTCCTTGTGGAACGGGTCCTGATCGTTGCGAAACATCTGTTTCTCGATGTTCCTCATCACCTGAGAGTACCACGGAAGCTCAAGTCCAAGCGACTTGAGCTCCCGGCGTACCTCCTGGTGGATGGCAACAATCGACTTCTTCCCATCGGTGGTGGCTAGCCGTCGCTGGAGGTTGTCGAAGAACTGGCCCCCATCAGTGCCGTGGTTCATCGGGATGCGTCGGCGGTCATTCATGCGGCAGGCGACAGCCCAGAGTATGAAGACTGCCAGCAATCTGTAGTTGTGACCACAGGGGCCACCGAGGGCGACGCGGGCAAGTCTCCTACAGAACTTGGGGGTCCAGTGCGGGTTGGCGTACCGTTGGCCGCCGACGTCGACCTCCGGGTACGAGTTGGAGGCGAGGTAGCGCTTGGGCCCGATAATGTCAGTCGGGAGGCAACCCATAATGCGCATTATCTTGGCCCATGTCGGCGCCCAGATGACGTGGGAGGGCTTGTCGAGGCTGCCCAGGTACTGATAGAATGCATCGGCGGCCAGGGCGTCCTGAAGGGCCTCTTCGTCGAGCTCGGTCCACCACGTGTCGTATTCCACCTGCGGGATGAACTTGGCAAGGTCCACATCGCAGACAGCTGGACGATGCGTCTGCAGCCAACCAGTGTGCTTAGACACAAACTGGCTGACACGGGACAAGGCACGGTGGCCCAGTTTGAGATCCAGGGGAGTTGCATCATCGACGAGGCCTAAGATCCTGTCTCTCAGGCTCTCGCCGGGCCCGCGGCCGTCGTTGCTATCCCTGTCGTCGTTGCTGAGAATGTCGGACTCATCGCTGAATTCGACGACAGGCGCTGCTGCTGCTGACTCGGAGGCTTCGTCTTCAGACCTGAACGGGTCATCACTACCGGCATGCCCGGAGTCTGACCCGCCTCGGTCTTCAGATTCCACCTCGTCTTGCCTCGGCCGGTTTTGGCGCCTGCGCTTGGCGGGCCGGCGGCTGGTGGCGCCGCGGGCTTCGGGCGCGGGGGTGGCGTTGCCATCGGGTGCTGGGGTCTCAGTGCTACCCGAGGCAGGGGGTGTTGTCTGTCGTGCGCGAACACGACCTGATCGCAGTGCGAATATTTCTAGTAGAGGCACCATGGTGATATCTGACGAAATCGGATCTATGTAGGTCAGTATATGCGTATCCGTGACATGAGATCGGTGGGTTACATGAACCTACGTTTACCAAAATAGTTGACAGACGATGCTGAAGAGGAGAGCGGGAGAGCAAACGAACTTTGGGGAGATACCTAGGTACGTAGGTAGGTGGCTCGTACCTAGCTCGACCCCAGGGGACGCTGGGTGGCGGCACGGCCCGCTAGTGCGGGGATCTACCAGTACTAACAGCCCTACAAGCTACCTACGGAGCTAAACTTTAGGCTTTGGATGCAGGGGACCCTGCAGCTTTCAGTGGCATTTGGTGCGCATCAGAAACTTTACATAGGTGTCATGGCTGACCGTGAAAGATATGCAGATCAGCGCGAATCTACCCACCATGCCGGGCAACAGTGCATGACGGAGATGATGGTTTAATATAGTACCTTTCAATTCGTCGCCCATTGGAGACCTGAACGCGAAATGATTGCAACTTCGGCCAAGTCGAGGTCAATCGACTGCCGAATGCTGTACCATCCCTGGAAGTGAGACTGCGCCCGCAAACTTGAGAGCCAACATCATAATCCCGTTCAAGGCTACGACAAAACAGCTCCCTGTATTCTGCAAGCGTATTACAACAATGATATCAGTGATTTATAACTGTAGATTTGGCTATCAGTCCGTGACTTGTACGTACAACCATGCCAAAGCTCTGTTGCAATCTGCGCCTGCACGCACTGAAACTGTCTAGGGAGGCAAGAGCGATGGGATCTGTTCGTACTGCAAAGGTCTTAACTAGGCATCCAACCGTAGCAGAATTTGAGGAAATTCCTCATCCACAGACCAGATTTCTCTCTAGATTTTCGAACTTTCTTCCAACCATAATTGGACTTTCTGCAAAGCTCAAGTTGACCTGATATCAAGATCAAAATGGATTCCAACATCAAGCCAGTCCAGTCCGCCGAGATTCCCGTCATCTCGAGCCATGTGGCCAAGCTCGTCAAAGCAATCGATGACGGCAAGACATGCGACGAGATCTTCGACACCCTGGCCCGCATGGCTGACACAACTCGGGAGAACGATCAATACATCCCGTCCAAGAGTCTTCGGACAGCTTTCGAATCCGACGGCAGCAATGGGAACCCTCTTCGGATCCTGTTGCACACAATTCCCCGGAAGCTCCTCAGAAGTCTGGCGCTAGGATTGCTAGCGTATGACTTCTACGACAAGAGCTCCGAGAACCACGAGAACCACTATTCCACAGGTGGCCCCGGTACATATGCCATCGGGCTGACGTGCGAGGGCCGCGGTGGAGCCTTCCTTTCCAGAAGAGAGATTGTAGAACTGCGAACCTGCCTCAAGGAATACTACTGTGGGTTCAAAGTCTGGCAAAGGCACGGTGACGCCTATGGGACAAGCCAGCTTACCGGTGACGAGGCGAGGAGCTACCGGATTTCCATGCTCGTCGACGACTTCTTTCGGACGGAGCCGTGGGATGAAGCGAGCGGCGACATGCCACGGCCAGCTCTCTGCCAAGGCGCTCAACAGTCGGACAAGAACGCGAGGTCAACGGATAATCTCGCTTGGCTTCTCAGCATGCTAAAGAAGCGTGTGGTCTTGGGCTACGACGGCGATGTCCACCAGATATCGAGCCCGATACAGATCGGATGCTCGGTTGAGATGGACAAGCGCTGGTTCCAACACGACCCGCTCAAGTCTAACCTGGTGCAGTCATCGAAGCTTCTCAAGCTCATGGTGGGTGGCATGAAGTATATGGGCTTGAAGCCCCAGGTTTGTGTCATCCCCATCATGAAAACTTGGCTCGACGAGCAACTCCCGCTGTCCGGGATTCTGGGGACAGTCATTGCCAGCTCATACGTGACGCAAGCCGGGCTTAATGTCGTGGCTCCTGGGGCGAACACGTCCAAGGTCAAGGAGAATCGCCGTGGCGTCCTCCAAGAGAACAAAGAGGAGGTCTACTTGGACAAGCCATTCTTCAGCGAGAACCGCCAGATCACTCTCAATAGTCGCTCAGAGGACAGGACTCTGAAGCAGGCTATTGAGAGGTATGATAAGGGTAAGCTTTCGGTCGACAAGCTCAAAGCATTGGCGCAGAAGCGTGATGAGATCGAAGGTGACATCCACCTCAAGAGGCTCCAGCTTGAGCGGCGTCTGAAGCACCTCGACGATGCCGCAGCCCTCGTAGACGAGTCCAAGGAGACACTTGCTGTAGGCAGAAGGCTTCTTGGTCAAGATGAGTCGAGTGACTCAGAGCCATGACGCTACATTTGGTTGAGTGAATTAGCTGTAGATTAGTGCCGGACACGGCCTACCCGTACAAAATCCAGAACCAGTCTATATTCATTCTCTGGGTATCTTTTGTGACTCGACTGTAGGTGCTCCTTCGTTGAGTAGCAATATAATCAGGGTTGGATCGAGCAAACTGGCTCGGTGCGCGTATGGCAGACGATGATGGAGACACCATCTCTATTCCCAGGGTTTACTCTCATGGCTAGCTATTGATTCCATATAATGCTCTTGGCGGCTTTGGTAGGGCTCGAACAGTGTTCAAGGTGACCCTGGCGTACCAATCCTGTGTTTCCTGCATCCCCGGGTATGTTGGCTCTTGACCGCATTGAATGGTACATTTTGATCGTCGTTGTGGCGCATCAAGGTTATTGCGGCGTCCAAGAAGATGGCGCATTACGTTGACAGGCATAATTAGAACAGAATATGACGCTCTTGTGCCGCTGAGAGTGGCAATAGCTCCAGGCGGGACAGGCGTAGATCACGAGGAGGTAGTCATCTTCTTCCGTACGCCGCCAAGGAAACATTTCTCTGCGTGATCTGCCTCGCCTACATGCCACGGAGCCTTTCACACCAGAAACAGCTGCTTGTTTCTTCAAAGTTCTTCGATTGGCACAGGGTGGCCTGAACAGCAAATTCGACTTGTGTGTATCTCGGGTAGGGAACAGGACACCGGGAGGGTATGTCGACTCTCTCAAAAGCTCGTTGGGAATGTTGCTTTCGAGTGGTAAGAGAGGATGTGAGCGGAGTGGTCGATGGTCTTCAGAATCTCGGCGGCCCTGTGGAGGTTGTTACCGTAGCCCTGCGGTCGAGCATGTAGTCGTGCCATATTCTCAGGTGTCTCGTAGGATGAGGTTGACTCAGACATAGCATCTTGGAACGTCTGTCGACGATGGTGGGAGATTCGCCTGCGCTGACCGTCTTCTACGCGGCCTGAGTTGTATCATTCGTGGTGTTGACATCTCGTGGGGTAAAGCCTACCTGAGGGGTCTTGTTTGTGATCGGTGGGTTATTACCTTCACTCGATTCCATGGTGAGAGTAGGGAAGAGTGCTGGAAGCGTGGAGCGAGTCTTTCAACGATACAATGTAGCTGTTTTCGCTGCGGATAGTTGCTGTACGCAAGGGATTGGGTTTCCTAGAGGAATGGAAAGTTGCCGTCGATTCTGAGTATGGTGAATCTGTAGACTGTCTCTATGAAGCTCAAGATCGAGGGGCCAACATTTGATGTTGCCTTGCACTGTCCAGCCCAGTACCGCCGTCGTTCGCCCCAATCTCGACCTTGCCCATCATTTCAGTCACCAACACCACCACCATCACTACCAACAACATCGACATCAACCCCAACGTCATCATCATCACCACCACCACCATCAAGATGCAATCCCGTGCATCCACCAGTTCCTGGGAGGCCAAAAAGGCTGACATCGACGACTTTCTCACGAAGTCGTTCTCATCGAAGCAGTCCAGGGCAGCATACATCACGGCCCCCCACGCCTCGGGCAAGTCCACCACTTTGCTTCTCCATGTGTATGACATGGCGAAGAAAGCGAAGGTCTGGCCCGTGGTGTATGTTCTACCACGATACGAGGAGGCCAGAGATCTCTATACGTACCTGACCGTCAACCAGACCGACCTCCCCAACGCGGCCGACATCTGCGAGTACACGACTCTCGCCGCAACGGCCGAGGATATGGAAAATTCCGTCGGCGAGAAGGTCATCATCCTGTGCGCCTACGAGATGTTCGGCATCTGGAACACGCCGTACGGTCGCATGGTTGTCATGGCGGACGTTGAATTGCGCGCGACGGTAGACGGCGAGATCTTCTTTGGAAAGCTCGTCGAGATGGCCCGACCGCGTGCTCGAGATTCTGAAGCTGAAGGAGAGCAGCCAGACAAGCACCCCCTCTCCATAATTTGTCTTGGTGCGCGCACGTCTTTCCGAACAGTCAACCACTTCAACAGATGGCTAGGGGGCGTGTCAATCATCGAAGCTGCTCCGTCTGCTGCGTCCAACGTCAACGTCACCCGGCTGGGCAATGACTGGGCCGAGCAGATGAGCAAAGCGCTGGCCGACTGGGCAGCCTCGAGCGACAAAGCTGCCGGTACAGCCGTGGCCACCCTCGGACCTTCCATTGACGAGCTTGAGATTAATCATGAGGCCGTCGATCCGCAGGTGGTCCAACACAAGTCTCTCCTCTACGGCTCTGATAACCAGGGGCGTCCGTTCCCTTTTGCAAGAGCTGTCAGGCGGAGCGGACTGGTAATACTCGACCCGGATCATGCCGTATCCGCGTCGTGTGCCAACCTCGAGATGTTCCTGTCGGGCGGGGTAACCAAATCGACGCTGTTTGACTTGAAGACTAGTCAACTGGTCGTGAAAGACCGCTATCTCTCTCACTACGAACTGCTGCTGGAGGAGTCGTGGGTCCTCAAGTGTCGTAACCCCGAGAGGGTCAAGTTCCTCCGACGTGTTCAAACCAGCGGCCACGTCTCCAGACAGCAGCAGGGCAAACCAGCGGATCCCATCGGTCCAGCGTGGAACGAGGACTTGTTTGTTCTCGCCTTGCGCATGGCGGAGTTGTGGCCAGGAGTCGCGGTTCGCCGGATGCCCATCCGCGGGATATTCAACCCAAATATTCTCCCGGAGGTTTGGGTTCGCCTGACCAAGTGTGGTCTGTTGCTCCCCGGAAATGGGCAGCCAGGCGTCCGCATTTCGAATAGGGGGTCCACGGCACTCGAGTGCATCGATCTGCTGAACGAGTACAAGGATCTCCCGCGTAGTGCCGAGGTCAACATCCATATCGCTTGTTTTATGGCTGGGGCTTTGGAGACCGAGGACTCCAAGGTGCAGCGCGTCATTCTGCTCCTTAGTGCAATCATGCACCTGGGGTGCGAGGAGTTTTGTCGGGTAATGCGACAGGTGGTGCTGTCCGAGGTCACCGCCTACACTGCAGGGGTCGGGCGCACCAATGCGTCCAGAGGCATGCTCTGGATCGTACTTGGTGTGTTTCTCGACCTCTACAACCATCAGGTCTTTGCTGGCGGAGCAGCCAGCTATGTTAGGAAGGGGGACCTTCTGCTAATTGATCCCCAGAGCGGCATCATTATCCTCGACCTGTACAAGAACTGGTGCCGCCGTTTTGGTGTCCCCGCTCAAGAGCTGGACCTCATCAACGCCACTGATCTGGACAGTACCCAGATCAGGGCTGTCGAGTGGCAGCTGCTGCTGGCGTTTCAGCATCGCACCGTATTTATCGATGCTGACACTGGCAGATGTTGCGATGTCGTATCTCAACAGGCGGTCAAATTGGCCCATCATTATATGATTGATCTGCAAAGCCTGCGACAGAACGACACGGAGGGTTTGGGTTTTGCAATGATCTACGATTCGTTGCGATACCAGCGTCTCACCAGTGAGTATTTCGTGCGAGGAATTACGAACATTCCTCGAGAGCTGATCGTCCGACTTGCCCGTCACCACGGTGTTGAGTGGCCGACTTGTGTTTTGACGTCCTTCCCAAGGGCCTAGGCCATGATGTGAATGTGTTTCACTTAGTATACTGCTAAATACAATATAATCGTTCTTGTGACCTACTGTATGCTTTGCGACTTGAATATAGCGGTCAGTCCATCTTGTCGTGATTACCTCTCTGTATGCTGTTCATGGAGGCCATGATGAACAATTGCATTCGATTCGCCGCTCATTATTGTAGACCAGTGATGCAGAAAATAGTAAGCATTCGCAAGAAGTTGTTGTATTGTGGGGAGGCCTTTGGTCTGCTTCAGAATGTGATATGCAGCCGGAGTGCTGGCAAAGTTGGGGCTGAAAGTGGAGGGGTTCTTGCTTTGTCTCCTACCTGCATACTTGCGGGTGGTGATCCTAGCCAATTAACACGTCTCGTAAGTTGGATGCATACGACTCGACCGGGGGGTGTCCCACTTCGGACCAGATGCACATACAGGGCGGGGCTCATCTCAACCATAATTAAACGTCCGAGGATCTCGATCGACTGCTCAACTTCCCACGAGACAGGATAGAAAGAATCATGCAGATGGGCCATGGACTATAGAAAATCATACTCTTGCAATCAACTCACGCCTACTACTGCAAGACTCTACTCTAAGTGTTCTGAGCTTGTTGGCGCTGCTAGACTCTTGCTCCCCGAGCAATCCGGAACGCCTGCCGTTATCCTGGGCCTTCCGTTCACTTCCGTGGCTCTTCTAGCTCGCATTAAAGTACTGCATTCACAGTGGCGGCAAAAACTAAAGGATGGAAAGTTGATCCGATTACGACAGGCGCTTTACGCGCTTGACGCTGTATAACGGTGCTAAGGCCGATTTACTCATGGTAGCCGTCAACCAAAATAACTTTAGATGCCCAGCAGGCTTCTCAGGTCGATGGGCTTCCTACATTGTTTTAGGGAGCACCACAAAGTTTTGATTCATATATTCCATATTGGAATCTGACGTTCTCTCCGCTCCATACAATCTGTGAGAAGCTCACCCTTGGCTTTATGTTATACACATGTTTCAACATCCCTTGGCCAACGCGCGTCACCTGCCACATATGGACTGCACATTAGTTCTATCTGGAAAAAGCTTTTGGAGGCTGGCCGCGGTTATGACTATATATGGGAATGCTTGCGCACCGTGGCATAGCATCGATTGTTACTTGTGCTGGAAACAATATCTGCTATACGACGTTCTCAACTAGCCGGAGCCAATGTGTGCGCTGCACATTTTGGCCAGTCCTTACTATCTTCATGGTCCAATTATTGTCCTAGGCAGGCAAATTCAGTTGCAGTTGGAACGCAGTGGTAAATAGTAGATACTGGCACTAATGGGGCGCAGCACTGCAGAAGTTCCCTAGGCTAGGTCTGACTCAACACCTAATGGACTGTTGTCCGTGTTTCCTCAAGGTCTTGTGAGATAAACTATTTTCTACTTCCTCTTGATTGGCTTAATTACTTTGCGACCGGAGTAATAAACGGTTGTCTGTGATTTCCATGGTACAGCAGTAAATGAGCTCAAGTGAGCTCTTCTAGTCCCCGTATCCCACCTTTACCAACGGAATCAATCTAGATTGTAATTGGACAGCTTTAACCCAGCTAGCTTTCTTCTTCATCAAAAGAGGGGGATAGCCCAAGAATTTTCACCGCGACATCCGAGCATCATTATTACAACTGTGTGGCACCAAGACTGCATCTTGCTATATGCCTCGTGTGCCGCTAAACTTGAAGCTGAAGGGCTCAAAATACACGATACCACGTGCACCCACATAGAGTCAGTGTTTGTAGACATCTCTATTGGCCCTTGGCCATACAGCTGCTTACAAACCCTACAAAAACAACCTTGCCGATTGTCGATCAAACTTAGAAATACTAGCTCCGTTGTGGCCCTGGCTCATAATGTCCGGCAATGCCGCCTTCTCTTACCTATCTACGTTATGATCTCCTGAGTAACAATTATAATAGTGCAAATTGACAGCCGAATTCAATGAATACACATTCATGGCAACCCTTAAGGCACCGCCGATCAAACTCAGAAACACTAGCTCCATTGCGGCACTTGTTGATAATGACTTGCAGCGCCGTTTTCATATACCTCCTTTAGGTGATGATCTCCTTTCCTCCAACTGTGGTGGCGCGACTTTGAGCAGTCAACATCCAATATCGATCAAAACTTGTTCACGGGGAATTTAACCAAGAATTCGTTAAACTCAGATTTACTAGCTTCATTGCAACGGCACTTGTACACAGTGGCCGGCAAGTCTTCTTCCTATGTTTACCGAGTTTGGCGAGCCACGACCGTGGGGGGCCGGGGCGTAACCCGGAGAGACAAGGATAGAAGTCTTACGAGTGATCGTGCAACAACAGAGCACAATGCGCTGAGAGCGTGTATATATTCAACATCGTATTCGCTGTTCGTTCTGCTGTCCTCTGAGCTTGTAACCTCTTCCCGATCTAACTGTCACTACTTTGCCACATTCATTGTCTGAAAGTTGAACATTCCGAATAGAGATATCCAGTATGCACTACAAGATCTACGTGGCTGTTTTCGCTACGATAGCCGTGTCTAGCATCGCTGCTAGTCCAATTCCGCCAGTAAGTAGACCGGAGCTCAAGTGAAATTCGAAAAGCGCCTCTAACACACTTCAGCCCGATGACCAATTCGGCCTCTGTGTCGAGCCAATCGAGCCCGCACAACTGTCTCAGGCCCAGCGAGACACTCTTCAGGGAAAAGGAACCAACGGCGCCTCGGACTGGACCCATTCACCGTGCGGTCATGCTATCCCCAGGGCTGTCGAGACCAGGGACCTGCCCAAAGTCTTCGGCCAGCCGAACTACCTGAAGTTTTCTATCATTGCTAGACAAGGTACTGGAGCAGGAGGATCTGCTGGAGGTGGCACTGGAGGAGGGTCCGTTGGAGGCACTGGGGGTTCAGGTGGTGGAGGATCCGCTGGAGGTGGTACGGGAGGTGGTGCCGTTGGAGGAACCGGCGGAGCATCTGACGGTGGATCCGCCGGAGGAGGTACCGGAGGAGGGTCTGTCGGAGGCACCGGCGCAGGTAATGGCGGATCCGCTGGAGGCGGAACTGGAGGGGGTGCTGTCGGAGGCACAGGAGGAGGGGGGGGGAGGAGGTTCCGCCGGAGGTGGTACGGGAGGCGGGTCTGCTGGAGGAGCCGGAGGAGGTTCCGCTGGAGGAGGCACAGGAGGGGGTGCTGTTGGAGGAGCTGGGGGAGGATCTGCGGGAGGTGGTACTGGGGGAGGGTCCGCTGGGGGGTCCGGAGGAGGCTCCGCCGGAGGTGGCACTGGGGGAGGTGCTGTTGGAGGATCCAAACGGGGCTGGTCCGATTTTCCAGACAAGTCTATCGTCCGTAAACAAAGCGCTGGAGGAGGCTCAGCTGGAGGAGGCACCGGGGGAGGGTCAGTTGGAGGTACTGGAGGTGAAGGTGGAGGCGGTTCTGCTGGTGGAGGCACTGGCGGAGGATCTGCTGGTGGAAACGGAGGAGGTGATGGAGGCGGTTCTGCTGGAGGTGGCACTGGAGGTGGTTCTGCTGGAGGAACTGGCGGAGGTAATGGTGGAGGTTCAGCTGGTGGAGGCACCGGGGGAGGGGCTGCTGGAGGCTCCGGCGGTGGTAACGGTGGAGGCTCTGTTGGAGGGGGCTCTGGGGGAGGTGCTGCTGATGGCTCGGGAGGAGGCAATGGAGGAGGATCTGTTGGGGGAGGTACCGGAGGAGGTGGTGCTGGCGGCTCGGGCGGAGGTAATGGAGGAGGATCTGTTGGGGGCGGCGCCGGTGGCTCTGGTGGAGGTAGCGGTGGAGGTGCTGTCGGTGGGAATGCTGGCGGAGGAGGTTCTGCGGGAGGAAGCTCTGGGAGCTCTGCGCCTGCGAGTATCAGCAACCCCAGCGTGAGCCTCAACGTTCTTAATGATCTTGATCTAGCTGACCTGCTTGATCTAGGAGGCCTAGCTTGAGCAGCTTTTCTTGAGTTTCTAATACATAATACGGCGATGGCACGGCAATAAATTAAGGACATAGTACCAGTTTGTGGTTGGCACACTTGAGTCTGGTGAAGACTGAACCAGCAGAAAGATATAGCAGATAATAGGGGCCCCCTTCACATCTCAGCTGACTACTTGCGAAACTGCAGTGCGCAGTGATCAATGGTGCGGCGAGTAATAACCAAGTCAGGGCCGTACTTCTGGTCATAGCGATGTCAAGCGACCACCATTGCCACTTGATACTAGCGGCATGAGGCCCACTGCTTAAGCGGCCGCCACTTCTCCGGTAACAGTGAGGTTGATCGAGAGAACAGCACTCAGATTGATTCCAATTCAACCCATATCATGCACTATAAGCAGTACCGTGACGGGAATATTGACCAGCCCTACGGGTCAAACGTTGAGAGTCCCAGCAAACAGTGGTTCGGGCTGTGTAGCTGGTGTCCCTCTTGCTTATCCCATACCAATCACGATATGGAAGACGAGCTTGAGGCCGAAATACGAGGATAGGTGTTCTACCAGGTCGAATCACTCAAGACACGGCGCCAAGTCACTGTAAGGAAACCCAGCCGAACTTATCAATCTTTAGCTGAGGTTCGCGAAATGGTCGTCAACTTGCACAAGTCCCCGATCATCATATCACAATACACGATAAGCCCTTTCTCTCATGTGAACGAACTTTCTAATCTATTAGGTGACGGAATTTTCGTCATGGCGAAGTGGACGTGGGCATAAACGAAGTGAGATTCATTTACATGCGTGGTGATTCCTTCCCGTGAACTGTTCCAAGTCATAACACACCTGTACCTCGCTTCAGCTACCCTATAATCGGAGAGTTCGCACGCTCCATCCCAGAGGTTACGTGGGACGCATTTGACTACGCCAATTACGACGAGTCTCGCGCCAAACTGCCAAAAGATCAACGAACGCAGACTCGTGCGGCCATGATACAGCAGGACGACTCATTTGATGTCATGGAATGCGAACAGAAGATAAAGGAGGTGGAGGGCTTGGCCGAAGCGGATTCTGATGCAGAGTGTGAGAACATCAATGAGACCGAGACGTAACTCTCGTCTCTGGCCAGCTGTCACGGGGATGACATCAAGCTTCCAAGAAGTAGATTTTGACCAAAGCGAGTAGACCCTTTGTTCAAAATACTGAAGTGCAGAGCAGTTCTCCTTCTCTTGTTGATATTGTGAATTGAGCCAAGCAAGTGTATAATATCACGGCGTAGTCTGTGATATTCGTCATACTATATGGCTCTTCCAGTTTCCCCCGGTCGCACGTCTCGGTGGGGCCACAGGGATACGCCAAGTAAGAAGATGCCTTGCTGATCGGCGAAACTTTCCCTCTACGACCTGCATATTACTGTTTCTGGACTCCACAGTAACTCACTAGTCGTTACCCCACATAACATTGCACTTTCAAGCATTAGAATCCAACCACTCTGGGGTAAAAGCTGCATTAGTGCACGCAACGCTCTTCAAAGACAGGATCATAAACTTCCAGAGTTGGAAGAGAAGGAAACAAACGATGAGCTGCCTACGTCAAGCCCTGGAGGTTCGGATCGCCCTGATGAGTGGCGGCGCCGGCAATATAAGATGCGCTGCCCGCAGCTGGAGATGCTTTCGTGGCATCAGAGGTGCACTCAACCCAGCGAAAGACAAGTCTTGGAACGCAGTTCGTAGTTCGCCTCCCCAAATCGTCAATAGATCACCATGGCACCAGTCCGCAAGTTGAAAGTCGGCTGTGCCGGCCTTGGTCGCATGGGAGCTCGTCATGCACTCAACTTCCAGAACCGTACGCCCCGAGCCGATCTAGTTGCAGCGTTCACTCCAGACCCAAAGGAGGTCGAATGGGCGGCAACTGAGCTGCCAGGTGTCAAGGTCTATACAGACTATGACGAGATGCTGAAGCACCCCGGGTTGGAGGCCGTGGTTGTTGCTTCTGTCACGACGGCACATGCGGAACAAGCTATCAAGGCTATCAATGCAGACAAGCACGTCCTGTGCGAAAAGCCGTTGAGCACCAGCGCGGAAATTGTGAGTATAACTTTCCCGGTCAAATTTAATACCGGTCGGCGGATGCCATCTAACCACCAGATTGCATGGAACAGTCACAATCAGTCGTAGACGCAGCTCAGAAGAAGCCAAAGCTCAAGGTCATGTGCGGCTTCTCCCGCCGGTTCGATGCATCGTACAGAAACGCATTTGAACAGGCAGACGCCGGTGCCATCGGCCGCCCTTCGGTGTTCCGCTCTCAGACGTGCGACAAGCTCGACCCTTCTGGCTTCTTTGTCGCATATGCCGAGTTCAGCGGCGGTATCTTTGTCGATTGCAACATCCACGACATCGACTTGGCTCTGTGGTACTTTGGGCAAGACTCTGTCGTCAAGAGTGTGGTGGCCATGGGCATCACTGCAGTCCAGCCGGGCCTTCGAAAGCATAAGGATGTCGATAACGGCGTGGGCATCGTCGAGTTCTGGGGTGGAAAGATTGCATACTTCTACGGTAGCCGGATGATGGCGGCCGGCCAACATGACATGACCGAGATTATTGGGACGGAAGGCAAGCTGACGGTCAATGCCAACCCCATGGGTTCGTTGGTGGAGATGCACGAATCCAATGGTGTGCGACGTGAGATTCCACCTGATTATTACGGCCGCTTCGAGCATGCGTTTGTCACGGAAGCGAACGACTTTACCGCGGCATGCTTGGACAACACCAAGTTGCCTTTCAAACTGTCGGGGGCAGTACAAGCAGTCAAGATCGGATGTGCGCTGCAAGAAAGTTTGAACTCGGGACAGAAGATTTGTTTTGACGAAACAGGGCGGCGGATCGAGACGGCTAAGCTATAGTAGCTCCTACACGCGAGACGAATGGGCCGAGTTATAGGTTCGTGGAGTGCTGGGTAATTAAGTGAAGCTAACCAGGACAACTGGGCCATTACGTGCAGTCGCTTCAGTCGTGAGGAGAAAATAACGCTTAAAATCCTTGTTATCCCTGGGTATATACTTCCAGCCCATGGTGGCTTCCAATCGTTGCACGTACACATAACATGAAGAACCGCAATTTGAAAGCAGCAATAGTCTAGGACGAACTCGAGCGCCCCTATCAATCCCACCCTCATATCAAATCACATCCTCGTACCAATCATGGCCGGGATTGGGACTCATTACCAAAGGCGCTCCCAGCAACGTCTGGCGAAGCTCATCTGGGCAAGACGCTCCTTCTCAACCTCCTCGATGCCACCCTCTTCCCAGTGTCGGCACTCGTCGTCGACCTCCTTCTTACCGCTGATCAGGTCGGCCTGAGATGGCTTCACGAACGAGGTTCGCTTGACGACCTTCCAGACGATGAACATGAAGATGCCGAAGAAAAGCCCAAAGTAGGCGGTGACGAAGCTGCGACTGTCAAAGGGAACAAATGTGTTGTAGCCCACAAAGATCAGAGCGAGGACGCCCAAGACGAGAGCCAGGTAGGCGGTGTATGGGGCCCACGGGGCGCGGTACGGCAACGATGCCGGGTCGAGTCCCTGGGCATTGCGTGCGCGGTAGAAACCGATAAAGGCAACCAGCATCATGGTGTAGGTCATGATAAGGGCCGTGGTGGTCAGGTCGACGAACCAGTAGAAGACCTCGACGGCTGAGTTCGAAGACACCAGGAAGGTGATGCAGGAAATCAGGGAGACGGCGACGACGGACCAGATGGGAACACCCGACTTGGTGCACTTGGCGAAGATCTTGGGGGCTTGCCCATCTAATGTTGTGGGTCAGCATGGGATGTATCACACAATGACTTGGAGCGGCGGAGTTGCACATACCTTTGGCCAGGCCGTAGAGAGTGCGGGATGAAGAGTAGAGGTATGCGTTACCGCACGACCAGCCCGAGATCATGATCAAGGCGTTGATAATGTCGGGAAGCACATTGATGTGAAGGTTCTTGATACCAACAACCCAGGGGGACGCGGCCGCACCGGGTTCGCTGTTCTCGATGGCTCCCAAGAGCGAAGGGTCGCGGGACGAGCAGATGATACCGACGCACAAGACTCCAACAATGTAGAAACCAACCAGGCGGTAGAAGATGAGCTTGGCCACGCGGGGAATGGTTCGGCGAGGGTTCTGGATCTCGCCGGCGGCAAGGGCGATCATGTCGGGGCCGGCAATGGTGAAGGCGGCGTAGATGACGACCTTGAACCAGCCCAGGAACCTGCCGGTGTCGCCTGTAGCGTAGAATTCGTGCATGGCGTTCCCACTACCCCAGTTCCGGAAGCCGTAGGCGTCGTGCTGCGGGTTGCCTCCACTCATGGTGATGAGAGTGATGAGGCAGAGGCCGAACAACAGAATAACCTTGGTCGAGGCCATGATGAACTCGGATTCTCCATACCATCTTTCACAATTGTCAGCATGCGGTTCGCGGTCCCTCATTCGTGCCGCAAAGCTCCACTCACTTGACAGCCACAACGTTCAGCAAGAAGCACACGACCATGGCCATGGCGATCCAGGCGGCCGGGTTAATATCCGCGTTCCAGTATTGCATGACCGTAGCGACAGCCGAATATTCCGTACACACAAGCATCACGCCGGCGAAGAAATAGGTCCATCCCATGGCGAATCCCAGTGCAGGGTCGACGAACCGCGAGGCCAGCTCGAAGATCGATCCACGAACGGGCAGATAGGCGCACATCTCAGCCACAGTCAAGTTGAGGGGCCAGATGAACAGGAGCCCCCAAAAAGCGTACCCCAGAATCAGGGACAGCGGGCCGGCCTTGCTGAGAACACCACCGATTCCGACCTGTTGGTACACCAATAAGCTGGGGTTCATTTTTATGTGTCATTAGACCGAGGCGTGGGGATTTCCTTACCCAGAGTCCAGTACCAATAGATCCACTATAACACGGGGAGTTAGTAATTGGTCAATGCGACGAAAACATGGGGGTGGGTTTTCTGTCCTGCTCGGCCCTGGACCTCTGGAGGCGCGGGGCCCCAAGAATTCGAGGACCGCAAAGACCAGCAAACGTACCCAATAGCCATCAACTGGACGTGTCTCGGACTGAGACCACGCTTCGTCTCTCCATAATCGTTTCTCGTTCCGGTGATGACCTCTCCCGACGTGTTGTCGCTGCCGCTCATCACGGCGCTCAGGCCGCCGGACTTTTCGGTATCCATGACTGTGGCGGGTAGAGAAGGTGAATGTCGTGATAATGAGATGGAGTAGAGGAGATGGGGAGGTTTCCCCAACGAGATATATAGATCATTGTCGTGCGTGGCCCGACTGGATGGTTATCAGCTGATTGGGATGGCATGGGCCCAGAACAGAGATAAGCAGAGCTTGGCAAAGATGGGGATTGACTCCTGCGCGCTACAAACAAGAACCTCTGGTCGTGGCAATCGTGCTTGGCTGACGACCTTGCAAGATGGTGCGGCCAAATGATAGCGATTGATAGTTGCCAAGCCGGTGGCGCCGTTGATAACGGCAGTTTAGGGGCGTCCTGGGGGCCTGGCAGCCAGGGGCCTGGATTGGCTAACGAGTCAGTCTCTCAGTCAAACTGATTGCGACCTCGCGGCTCCGTTGACTGTGCCCAGGAGCCATCCAGCCTCACTAGAGCCCAGGAGGCATGGCTAAAGCTTGGCTTTCGCGAATTTACCGCATGGACATGCCCGTTCCTGTTCAAGGTCAAGATTTCGCGCATGTACTTTCCTCATCCTGATTAGGAACTGATCTGCCCTATTCGGGTGGTGCCTGAGGCTTGAGCTAAGGAAGTCTGGAAGTTTACCACATCGGTCGCGTGATAAAGCTTGTTACATAATTCTATCATTGACACTCAATGACATTAGAAACACGACGTTGCACTATTCGATAGCCTAGTACGTCCTGATATACTCGTGCGGAGACTATGACTATCCATCCAATCAAGCCCATC
This sequence comes from Neoarthrinium moseri, assembly GCF_022829205.1. Classification (NCBI taxonomy): domain Eukaryota; kingdom Fungi; phylum Ascomycota; class Sordariomycetes; order Amphisphaeriales; family Apiosporaceae; genus Neoarthrinium; species Neoarthrinium moseri. The sequence continues at coordinate 354,634 of NW_026055150.1, read as the reverse complement.
TCAAGTCCAGTCAACCTCAGGCAGTGCGAAACCACTTGCCCTCTGTTGCATCGTCTCGCCTTGCCCACCAGGACAACAATCCCCCCTGCATACAAGCGACGAGGGCATCATATGCCAAAAACACAGTCAATTCCCAAACGTCGTTGAAGGAACCCGGGGATACACCAACCACTGCATGACGAAGGTCTTCAATCTCTTGTAACCGTGAAGAAATCGATATTTGTCGCCCGTTTTCCTCCGTTTCCTTATGGCATAGTAACTAATTCTATACTCCATGATGGTCAAGTGGTAGATCACTTTGTGTGGTTGAAGCTTTCAGGTACTACGAAGCTGTTCAAACCGACCTGCATTAGCGAGAGCGACCACGACAATTACCCCGTCCCGTACTGCGGACCTCTCTCCCGAGGCATTCATCGAGTCTGAGCCAGCGTCTAGGACAAGTCTGTGTATACGATCAGTAATTAAATCATCCAGTATTGGTTATACAATATCCTATAACTGGCCACGAGCATCATTGGTCTTGGCTGCGACGTGGTTGGCAGATAGTTGCGTGCTTTGCACCGCAAGTGGCAGTGCCTACAGAATCCCCGCATGCGGTACCCACCTAATCTGAGCACCAGTTTGCATGAACTGCTCAGCAAAGACTCGTGGGTTGTGACGAATAGAAGGCCCCGCAAAGCTGCACCACTTGCACATACCAGCAATGGAGCCTATGTTTGCCAGACAACAGGCTTGGACGAATTTTGGGATGAACTTCCATCTCGGTTCTCTTTTTCATTGTCCCTTTGCTGTTCTGGGCCCTCTATGGTGTCAATTCGTCGGGAGGACACCCAGAAAAAAAAATGTGTCGGATGATGCGTATCACCTATGGCTGGGTCTATATGGTACATGATTGTGCATGGTACTGGGCGAGAGGGTCCCCCTAGCCTGACACTTCAGTGCCTGTATGCTCCTAACACCTGCCATCCGGACAGAAGCATCAACGTGGAGCAAGAATAGACGAGAACTTCACATCGGGACATCACGAATGTGCCCCGATGTAACAAGCCTGTGCTGTAGCATGTCAAGGATGTAATGCAAGTGCAGCACACCGTTGGTGCTGCACTTTATTCAACATATTTAGGTTTATTGCTGTGTGTGAGGCCGTGCCACTTTAGTGATCCTATTGAGAATGCATTTGCGCAACTGTACACATCGGTATTTGCTCGTCCCGCGCTGGTTAGACAGTGTGTCGGAGCCATCAAGACCAGAACACTACGGCGCTACATGGCTAGTAGAGCAAGTGCCAGGCGACCCATCTCCTCGGAACCGTGAAATGGATAAAAAGGGGGCATTCAAGGCTCGCATGCCTGCACTTGAGTGACTGGGTCATGGCGCTGTCTCGAGGAACACGCAGAACCTCAGAAACGCAAGAGTACAATTCAAGGCTCACGTGCAAGAACCTACATGGTGCCCTTCCGTTTGCATGGATGCACCCTTGGATCAACACGGCTTGGTATGTGGTGGTGGCGGCGTTGTGTATTGATGACTTGTTAGCAGTTGCCCGTAGTGCACTTCTGGGGCTCAGGTTATCAACGTGCCTTGGAGAGATGATATGAAACGGTTATAGCAGGAGATTAAGGAAACGCTACCGTTGAGTTAGTCGATGTAATTTTGACTTCAAGATCGAGATGCGATGGATTCGACTTGCACAGTGGGTGCTATGTGAAAACGCAACCAGAAACTGGCGGCATGACGGATGAAGGAGAGTGCCAAGATCTCCAGAGAGTGGGAAACGTGTCTAGTGCAGTGCAGTGGAAGAGCAACAGATCAATGTACATGGGTTCTTGGTTTAACGTGGTGGGATGTTCTATATATAGCACAGTATGCGCACCGTGTGGTGTCTTATTGATTACTGTGCTTATCGGAGCTCCCTTTGATTACCCACCATCACAACCAACTTGAGATGGCTTGGAGGATCGCACGACAGCATTCCAAGCGGGCTTCTTGCAGGACGCTTTGGACTCATTGTTATTTGCTTTCCCACCAGCCGCCACGTCAGGACTCCTGAGGAAGGCTGGTGCCCAAAGGCAACTGCGAAGCTCCAGCCCTCAGACTTTTCTGCGAAATCTACCACATTGTCAGACTGGGATCCAACTCTCAAGGAGGCAACCACTACGAGGACTGCCGCGACAGACGGCAATATCGTCAACATGGCTACAGAAGATGCGCGCTACCGGACCTCGTCGCAGTTCCGACTGTGGTCCTTCACACCAGCCCATCTCTCATCGCTGCGCGCGGAAAACAACCATCTTGCCAAGGCCGCGATCTCGGCGCGCCTGCAGTCCTCTGTACCGCCCGTCGACCATCTTCCCGAATTCCTCACGTCCGAAGAGGAGCTTTCCCTGCTCAACTTTTACACTGTCGAGCTTCTGCGAGCTGCCGCCTTCCTTGAGCTTCCGACCGACATCCGTGCGACGGCCGCCGTCTTCCTCCGCCGCTTCTACATTACCAATAGCATCATGACATACCCCCCAACCGAGCTGCTCAAGACTTGTCTGTTCTTTGGGTGCAAGTCCGAGGGTTACTTTATGCGACTCTCCAAGTTTGCCGAGAAATTCCCCAACACGAGCGGCGAGGTCGTTCTTGCAGCCGAATACGTCTTGTGCCAGGGCATACGGTTCGCTTTCGACGTACGGCATCCTTTCCGAGCACTCGAAGGCGCCATCATGGAGCTGCGCAGGCTGGGAGACTTTGACGCCAAGAGAGTGGACCGCGCCCACGGCAGGACTCGGGAGATACTCAAGTTCAGCCCGCTCGTCACGGACGCCTACTTCCACTACACCCCGAGCCAGATTATGTTAGCCGCTCTGTCCATGGCGGATGAGGGCTTGGTGCAGCGCATGCTGAGAGACGCATTCGCTGGACAGGGTGAAGCTGAGAAGGAAAATGTCTGGTCTGTCATCCAGTCTGCTCGCGAGCTGCTGGAGAGAGAACCGCCGGAGAGAATGACGGAATACTGGGGAAGCGTACGTATCTTCTGATGTAATATGAGCTCGGACGTCATGGGCTGACAGTACACAGCAAGAGACAAACAGGTCCATGAAACCTCTGATCAAGAAACTCAAGAAGTGCCGCGATCCTGACCGCGTCGACCTGGTGGCCCTGCAGAAAGCCCGCCGCCAACAAGCAGAGCAGAAGAAACCAAAACCCACACTCAAGGACGACACTGCCATCTTCGGGGGGGCCGTCGATGACCGCGAAGCGAAGAGAAGGAAGACAGCCGCCAACGGAGATGACCCATTCGGGCCTTCATTGGGTTGAGAGTAGCATATCTGACGCCACAAAGCCGACCACTGCCGACGATGAGATACGGTGAGTTTTCGCTTATGCTTACACTGGACTTGATCGTGATCAGAAGGGTTGCGAGCGAATGCAGCACCAGCGTCAACTGCTATATGCAGCTGGAGTGTGTTGGCGTGGTCCGTCCAGTGAGGTTATGCTAGAGGTGGCTATGCTCTAGCAGCGCAAACTAGGGTCCAACCTGCTCCGGTCATTGCTGAATGCCCACCCTCTTCAAAGACAAGGGTGGCTAGATCATCTGGATCTTCTAGGTTCATTAATAGTCTGAGATTGGCGACTGTATGGACACTACTAGAAGTTATTCAGCGTCAGAATTCTTAGACCCTTGGTTCCATTGCAAATGAGTGCAGGATCCAAGTTGCAACTTACTTGCATCCGGTCACTCACTTGGCATTGGGACTGTTCAAACGCGTAGCCTCGGGCGGGTCTGCCTTGATAGATACCAATTGTTTTGATAGAATTTAGTGATTGGAAATTCACTGATGATACAATGCAATACAACACATTGCAGCACACGCTGTTCACGATCGCTCGTGCGCGTTTGATACCTACATGTTCTGCCCATGCGAAAACGCTGTGCTCGTCTAGCAAACACGCCCCATCGGTCTATAGAATAAGATATGTTTGGTTGTTGATGCGTAACTATGCTTTATAACAGCCTGCATACTTGCGCAAACACACTTCACGAGACTGGGCACGCTATACTGCCCATGATCAGGTCAGCCACCTAGATATCATAGGCTATCCAACGAAACTCAAACTGAAGGATGATCGAAGCCTAATACTGTCGTCCAACCACGGTGATCCTGCTCATGTTCAAATACCCCATTTGACAGTCAGTCCTGGATACTTTTGTCTCGAAAACTTACAGCCAATGAGAGCGACCTGGCTCCTGTGAGTGGTATTTGTCGTGGCCGGAGATGTTTCGAAATCCAAAAGCCCGTCATTTCTGTGTGCAGTCACCTTGTCGGTAATCCAAGGCTCGGCATTTGATAGTCAGTCGGCAGATCCGCAGCCGAATTCTTGGTCAAAACTTGGTAGAATCAGGGAATTACTCATGCATAACTTCCGAATGACCAACAAATATGTCGATCTGCTTTAGTTGCATGCAACCAGTCAGCCATTGAAGGGTTGACAGACACACCAGGAGATGAAACGACCCAGCATCAGCCCCCGCATTCATTCAGGGGGGCTTTCCCCAGACTTCCCCGCAGCCAACCTGTCGTAGATCCGCTCTCTCCCCCTTGCCGCAAGAGACATGCTTCAGGGATGCAACCTTGACAGCTGGAGGGCCATTTCGTGGGCCACAGGGTGCTGATGGAACAACGTCATCCCATCACGGGTTCAAGAGACCCCTGATGTGCGCTCTGAGGGATGCAAGAGTACTGCGGTTTCCGCAACTTTCTAATAACTCCTTTACTTCGGTCGACCAAGGTTCAAGACGATTCCCATGGTTGATGCATCTCTTGCAACTTATAAGCTACCATGTGGGCTTCAGTATTCAGGTCGGCATCTTTAGCGGCACTCTGCTCTGGGTTTCTTGGGTGCCAAGCCCTCCAAGGCTGGCCGAAACAGGGAACTATAGTTCAAGGCAATGCTGTGCAATTCGATCAAGCAACATGGCAACGCAATCTTGCCAAGCCTAACTCAACAGGCAGTTTTCCCGTTTCTGGCTTTGACATCTCAAAGAACTATTCAAGCCAAACAATAGATGGCTGGAGGCTATCCGTCAATGTGAGCAGCGGCATACCGGACTCAGAGACATTGAACCCAGGCAATGGGAGCGGCCAGGTGTTCACGGGCACCAGTATATTTCTGCAAGCGCCTAGAGATGTTGTCAACAATATCGACTCGGATCAGAGCACAACACTGGACACCCCGTGGAAGATCTGCGTTACGGTTGTTTCAAACGGACCGCAAGTAGATCCCTCAACGGCCGACAATGGGACCTGCAGCGGGTTCAGTTCTCAGTGTATATCGGATCTGCAGCAGGCCTTCGCAGATAAATTTGCGGAGAATCAAGACTGCTATAGGCTTCCACCTGACCCTGCAAGCTGTGGCAGCGCTTTTAATTCTGGGAATCTGACCACTCAACGTAAGCGATTTCCCAGATTATGTGACCTCGTTTCTGAACAACCAGGCAGAGTTTCCAATCAGTTACGCGAACGGAACGGAGATTTTCGCCACCGCATCTGACGCCCACGATTCCAGCAACACTACAGCCTATGATGCTGCAGTGAGAACAGAGTGGCCAGTGCTCGTCGTTTGGGGATGGAACATCCGGGCCCACGTTTCTGGTGATCAGAAGCCGACTGTGCAGTTGACGTGCATCAGAGCCAACGAAGCGGTGTCAGGGACCAACACATCGTCATCGCAGTCACTTCCTCGTGCCTCTCCAGTTATCGCAGTATCTGTCGCAATAGCCGTGGGTCTGATGCTCTTCTAGGTATCAGACGAGTAGTACCTGGTTTTAATGGTCTGGGGCCGGTTGACCGGTACGGAGAAGTTGCTGGTTGAAAGCGCTTAAAACTTTGAGGCTGCATGTCACTGTCACAAGCCGGCATGGCAAACTAGTGAGCTGGCATCGGAGAGACGCGCAATGTATCCATGACAGCGAGGATTTTTATACTAGACGCACTCTTTCTATGCTGTAACACCGGTTATCCCATTATGGAGTCGTGGATATTATGTCCTACTACGCTGGTCCATCTAACATGAGTCCAATGGACATCCAACCTGAGTACCATATACGCTACCGCCGACGCCACCGAGCTGAAGGGCAGCGCCGACAACTCCGCCCAAGCCCTCACCCGCAATCAAGCCCGCAGCAACAGCATAGCAATAGGTCTCGTAGCTGATGCGTTTCTTCTTCATCCACACACAACTGGCTACGGCCCCCATGAGTGTCGCGGTACTATAGACGGTCTGTGGGATGACGAAGGCGATACCAATGGCCATCCAGTTGGGCAGGTACTCACGGTACTTTTGTCTACCGCCAACGAGGAGTATGTGCTTCAATATCACTTGGACGATAGTAATGGCCCCCAATACGCAGGCGAAGATGCCGGACGACAGGGGGAGGTCGAGGTCGCCGGTGACTGCCTGAGCGACTGCCCGCCACGCTGAGACTGAAGGCGCGGAGAAAGCACAGGTCCGGTGCTCATCCAGACGGATAATGCACGGGTAGGCCGACATAAACAGTACAAAGACACCAGGGGCAAGAAACATTGCCACGACAGCACCAATTGCTTGGGCGTAGAATTGCTTCTTCGGCGGTGTTCTCAATAGAAAGCCAGTTCGGAAGTCCGAGGTCAGCTCCTGAGACATCTCAGCAGCACCCGATGCGATACTACCAGCAATGAGGTTCACGCTCTGAGCTTGTGGGATCGTCAGCCCCTGGCCGGACGTGATGCCGCCAAACACGAGCTGGCTGGCGTTGGCACTAGCCGTGAGTGGAGCAATGTCCGTAACGCCTGCGCCGTGGATCCCCAGGAAGGCAAAGATGACAGCGAATATCGACGCCAGTATGGCAAGCCCGGCGTTGACGCTGAATTGAGTCTCGGAAATGATGCAAGCGACAACAGTCATGGCCAAGGCGCCCCCTCCCCAGATCCACGCGGGGACCTGGTCTTCATCCTTGGCGGGATCCTCGCGGAAGATATTCTCGTCGAAGACTGCTTGTCGCTTTGGCTGGCTTTGAAGATATGTCCGGCTTCGGCCGCCCTTCTTCTTCATGAAATCGATCGCCTTGGTATTTTTCCAAGCATACTTCAAACCGTGGTAGAATATCCGCCAATGAACGAGGAGCTCTGCCAGTGAGTAACAGACGAGCACGGCAACCCCCGGCCAGAGGAACCAGTACCGTGGCGAAGGAACGTATCCGGCCTGGTCGACATCAGTCATGGATGCGAAAGTGACGTATGCGTGCCACCTCTCGCTTTCAGGGGCCAGATCCTGCCCGGCGCAGATGCCGTAGTGCACCAGGATTGGGCCGAGGATGCCCCAGGCGAACAAGGTGCCGCAGAAAAGAGACACGGCAGTGTTCATGCCAACAAGCATGCCGCTGCCGATGAACGCCGGTGTCCATTCGATCAGCCAACCCCAGTTCTCTACTTGGATCGCCGCGTTGTTGTAGTTTCCCCAGATGAAGAACCACGTAAACACGTGCCAGTCGTACAAGATACCGACTGCGTAGTAAGACACGACGCGCTGCGTGAAAGCAGCCAGAAACGTGTAGCCAAGTGCCTTGATCCGTTTCATCGCATCGGCGGCGTTGCTATGAGCTGCATGCATTGACTGGATGGTGACAGCCGCAGCAGTTGCTAATTCCACGTTAAAGAGTGTCAGGTAGGGGGGGTTGTATGTCCTTACGCGTGGGAAACACCAGCCTCAACTCACGTGCCATGTTCACAATAAAGAACTTTCGCAGTGGTATGGCAAGGCACAGTCCGAAGAATGAGCAAACAAGTGTCAGGGTGAGGATTTTTGGGAAATCGTCAATGGGATTCTCCGACATGAGGTCGAGCTGATACATGGCAGGGAGCGCTGCGGTAAACAATCCTCCCAACCCTCCAGCTCCAGCTGCCGTCGCTTGTATAATCGAGTTCTCCTTGGGACCGAATGGTCCTCCCAAGACCGCGACATTCGGAAAGATCTTGGTGAGCAGTTTGACGATACCGAACCCGAAGATGGCGCCAAACATGGAAGCACCAAACAGGAAGCCTGTCTTGAGGCCTATTTTCTCCAGTCAGATTAAAGTCCTGTAAATCGTAAAACACCAGAGCGGCCGTATCAATTCCCCTTTGCTTTGGAAGAACAGCGTGGTAGTCTTACCAAGGTAGATGTTGGACGCGTTTACGAGCGAACCCAGAACGATCCCAACTACTAGTGCTCGTATCGTCAACGGGTTCTGCTCTTCCGGCGCATCCTCTACAGGGGGCAGAGGTTGGTAAAGATCCACGACTCCTCGGATGACATTGTCAAACTTCTCGTCTTCGATGGGTAGCTCCAAGTCGGGGACATTTGCCACCGGGGCGACGTCCGGAGGCACCTCCTCGGGGTACCGGTGCGACGACATAGTAGAGGTGAGACAAAAAGAGAAAGTAGTCCCACGACTAGTCGGCATCTATGGGGGGCTGCGTAGTTTTAACACGCCGATCCCGAACGCAACTGTGCATGTACCAAGGCACCCCAGTCTGCCCAGAGTGCTGAGCTGCTGAGGACTCAGCTCCTTGCCTTGTTCGTCTGGGGTCCCCGCGCCCCGTCTAACAGTTGATGTTTGGCTGCGATACTCTGTGGTTAAGGCTAAGTAAATCGCATCACTGCGGACGTAGGCATTACATCTGATAGTCTATTGTGTATTACCGACAAGAGTTAAATGTGTTTAAACTATATTCGGACCACTGACCATTTTCAACTATGAAAATTTCCCTTTACCATACTATGACGAGCCTGTTTGGTGTACCTCCTCCAGTGCACTTGGTTCACAGGAAAAAGATGCCGAGATGGCAGCGTGTGGTCTGACAGCCCCACAAAACCGGAACTCGGCACGGCGGCCTCGCGGAACACGGCGCCTGACCCCCCTCGAGGCAACGTAGAGCCTTGGAGTGAGGTGGCAGTTCATGCCGCAATTACTTCCACGGCGAAATAGAGGCAAATGTCGAATGCAGAGTCCTTGAGTCTGCGCGTGCACCTCAACCAGATCTACGACGTACGGCGATACGCTTTCGCGATGTTGTGAAGCTCAGCCTACCGGCCGTTCGGCACATCCGTCACGACGGTGCTTGGCGCTATAGTATTCCGAGTGGGCCCTGGTCTTAACTCCGGCGTGGGAAGTCTACGGCTCACGGCATCGAGCCTGAGCGAAATCAGATCTTTAGGCCGCATTACGGCAATCAGATGAGGATAACCTAGGCAAAGGGCTGTGCTGGTCAAACCAGATGATGAACAGCGCTCGATTCGTTCCTTTTCCACAAATCTTGGCAGCAGTGGCTGTGGAAGGCTTTCTATGGGAACCGTACGAATGGGAACTCTATAGGGTGCCCCTTTTTCTTCATCCCACTTTAGATGTTACTAGTGGTATCAGCTTCACACGTTACACAAGGGCCTTCAATGGTTTGGAAATGATATAAAGTAAGTTTGCACCACTTCTAGTCACCCTTGTTCTGGACTTCTGCTCATGGAATATCCCAGCATAATTTCGAGCAATCGCCCTTGTCCTGGTTTCAAGCAAGGGCAACGCCTTTCCAGAACTATACCGTCTGTACCTTGCGAGCCTGTTCAAATGCTGCCTGCAAGTCTTATCTTTGCCCCTGAATTGTGTTGGTTCGGACGAATCTATAAATTTGCGTCTACTAATACATCAGCGTTTAGAGCATTCAAGAGTCAAGTGAGAACCACCTCAACAGTACACTTCTGCGATGTTCATCTGAAGCTATGCCGGTCTTTCTCAATACTGCCGACGGGGATAATCTGACCGTGGTAAAGGTTGGTTTAACCTGGTAGCGAAGAAAGAGTCTCCCTTTGCCCACGATTACAACATCCAAAAAAGCCGCTTCTTCTCATGGTTGATCGACATTTTGTCTTCCTGCTCTCGCCAGAAGCTCTTCTTGAACATCTTCGCGGCCAATCTGTGGGATTTCTCTTCAGGTTGGTACTATGCAGTCCCAAGACCGGGTATGGGCGGCAAATGTTCAGGCTGGTGACGCCGCTAAGGTAGATGCCTGTTTTACGTTATATTTGAATCATCAAAGAGGGCGAACAGGAATGTGATCGATGGTTCGCATCCTTCTAGGGCGAATCAAAACTCTGCTACTGGCCACAACACCAGACCACGAGGACAATAATGGTGCAAGTACTCCTAACCTTCCGATTAGTTATGGCTTATTGGCTACACAGAGACACCGCAGGGTCCACGGGCGGCAAGACGACAGGTCTTCAAGCCGGGGCAGATGGGATGAGCGTAGCCAGCGGCTGACGCAAAACGATATCGAGCCACGGACGTTGTGGCTTCCGTCAATTTGAGGGTCGTGGGTATATTCGTCAATCATATAACAGCTACATACCCTTTTTCTGCGTCACTAATGATTTGGCCCGTATCGGTGCGGCGTAGCCCCTATTTCGTGTTTTCAAAAATGTGCGTGATTGGTGCGGGGTATCTGCGGATGAAACCGCCCTATTTAAGAAGCACCATGCTGAGAATGTCATACACACACTCCTTTACTTGCATGCCATCTTTTGATGCTGAGATTTTAGACTCAAACTTTCGTTGTCGGGTTCCATTTGAGTCGTTACCTCCTTTTTGAGGAAATCTAGCGGGGTTCACACTTGGAAGCCATGGCATCCTCTCACCCCCTTTCCGCTACCTCCCTGTTTTGCCTGAAAGGATGGGTAGCCGTCGGTGAGTGAGATTGGCATTGTCGCTTCTGAATAAACCTGAAAACTGACTTGTGGGTTTCTAGTGACGGGCGGCGGAACAGGCATCGGACTAAGTGAGTGAATCGCAGACGCCTGACCGAAGAGGGGCTGGTCTCATCATCTCCGCAGTGATCACGCAAGCACTTGCTTCTAATGGAGCCAAGGTGTATATAACCGGCCGCCGTACCGATGTGCTCGAGACCACCGCGCGTGTTCATGGTACTGCCGAGAGGCTTGGTTCCGGTGGTGGTGCTATAGTGCCGTTGGCAATGGATGTGACGTCCAAGGAAAGTATCACAAACGCGGTGGAAAGGATTTCCCAGCAGGAGAGCCACATCAACGTGTACGTACGATGTTATATCCCGATTGAGTATACCATGTTGAGTTGATGCTATGTAGTCTGGTCAACAATGCTGGAGTCTGGGCAGGACGACCAAGCGCAAAGCCTCAGGATGGTCCTGAGGCTTACGGCAAGGCAATGTTTGACGAAGGCATAGAGGACGGTTGGCAGAGGGGTAAGCAGTCAGTCATCTACTGGCTTCCATGTCTAACGAGACTCAGCATTCCTCACAAACAGCACCGCTCCGTACCTGGTCACAGCAGCATTTGTTCCATTGCTTGCCAAGGCCCAAAAAAGCACAACAGGCAAAGCCGGAAGCGTGATCAACATTTCTTCCAGTTCGGGAATGATCACCCTGTGAGTCAACCCCCACTCTACATGAGCTCTGAATACTAATGCCGGTCGTAGAAGCCAGAACAGCCAGTATTCGTATAATGTAGTAATATCATACCCGCTCCCGCTTTTCCGTCATACTAACCTCTATCAAGGTCAGCAAGGCCGCGTTGAATCACCTCACGAGACAAATGGCCTATGAACTCAGGAACGAAAACATAAACATACGTGTCAATGCCATTGCTCCTGGTAAGCAAGTTGACTCGTACTGGCTCTCTTCCGACTGCTAATGGGTCATTCGATAGGATACTTCCCAAGCGAGATGACCGCCGGGCCTTCGGACGATAACAATCAAAATACATACGAACAAGAAGGGTTTCGCCAGTTTATGCAGAGCATGGGTGCCAAAGTCACCCGCATGGGGTCAGCTGAGGAGCTTGCCAGTGTAAGCCTACAAGAGGCGCCTATCCCATGAGGACCCAACTAACACGATACCAGGTTGTACTGACACTTGCCACCAATGATTATATTACCGGAGCTATCATACCAGTTGACGGTGGATTTACTCTATAGAATTGTGCGTGATCATTTGTTTGTGTGGAAGGGGTTCGACTACCATGGAAGATTTCATCTGTTCTATCAATTTAGCTCACTCGTTCCAGAACCTAGAAAACCGCACTCATAGAAGGCATGTAACCGATATTTATAGCCATTTGTTACACGCTCTGTCCTTCAGCCATCGCAAGTCCGTATCTATAAGAAAAGTTTATAAATTAGCCTTCCATAAACGGCTGGCGGACTCTGATCATAGACGAATATGAGGCGTTGGCCGAGGAAAGCTCCTGTTCCAGCATTCGGAGCAAGAGTTATGTCCCGTTCCTTACTTTAGAAGTCTCAAGCCCAATCTCCTTTGCGAGGGGAGCATTGGATTCTACAGATGGCATCACCCTGTACACTCGAGGGTGGTCCCGCTGATCTTAGAGCTTGTTGAGATGAAATCCCGTACCCGCGCCCTTCTTCATGGCATCTATTGATCTAGTTGCTACTATCTATGGTAATAGAGAACTTTGAGAGTCGCTTCCGTAGGGCTACATAAATTGCCCTAAGAGCGCTCCCCAGCAACCCGCGCTCGTCGTTCTCCGTGGTGTTCAATTCACTTGCCATGTGTCTTTTCTGATGTGAGACCGGCGGCCTCTAGCGATGTGTCGAAGGCCTTTAGCGTTTTTGATCTCTCATTCTAGCCAGATATTTCAGCTTACATAAATTTACAGTCACCATTTTAGCAGCTTTATAGGTGTCAATTGCCGGTTGGTCATCAGGTGAATCTACTGGAGAGGATTAATACAACTTTTGTCTGGCTCGGCTGTCTCATCCACAAGCTTCAGCTGAATGGAAGAGCAAAGTGACAAACCTGCCCCTGTACGTAATCTAAAAGTAACAGTGTTGTCTTGAATGTTGCCGGAGTATGCTTACCGACTTGAACTTCGAAGAATGTGACAACATGAGAACAGTGGTACCTTGGCAACACGAGCTGTCTAGCCCGACGCTCAATCTCTCCCAATCAACTTACCTTAGACCTAATAAATCGCTCAATCTGTCAAGATATCTGTCTATTCGTTGGGAACGATATCAAAGTCTTGTTTTCAGTTTTGTGGCTGCACGGAATGGATCATATGACATAATGTTTGTCAGGTAAATCCCTCATGTCTCATCTTGCCCGTTGGCAGAGGTAATCTACAGGCGCTGGAGACTAGCCAAGTCTCCTACATTCCAAGACCTGCATCAGACATCAAACGTGCCAGCCACTGGAAAAGTTGCTATAAGAGCTCAAACGCGGCCTCCATTATCAATGCTCGGTGCCGCCACAGTTTGTATAGTTGGGAAGACTGGAGCAAGATGCTTTCTCTACTGTATACTCTCGCATTGGCGACACTTTCTTTCTGCGTGCCGTTGGAAGAGCACCATGTTGATGATCGTGCGCTGCAAGAACGTGCTGTCTGCATTGGCCTGTCACAGGTGACTGACACGGTAGGAACCTACGCACCGAGTCTTTTTGGAACGTTCCGATGCTGACTTGCAAGTTTGACGCCGCCAACGTGATTCCTCTCCTCCCAAACTTGAACGGCGTCTTGGGCCCTGTCCCCACTGGAATATACTTGACATATACGAACATGGCCTACGCGAACATTGGCACTCTGTCGAATGCTCAACCCCCTAGCCTGCCCAATGACATTTACGTCGCACCGAGCACTAACAATGGCATCCTGACCCCAACCTTCAATAATGCCAATGCTTTCAAACTGAACAAATTTCGCTACGCTTGCATCGCTCAGTCCCTGCTGACAGCGGTCGAGCTCCCTGTCAGCTGTACATTCCAATTTACTTGCAACGTCTACGGGTCTTCCCAAATCTACACACAAGTATTTTCGTTTACCCCAGACACGTTGTTGTCGACCACTTTCAATACGGGAACATTCGGCCCCGAATTCAGCTCATTGTCCCAATGCAGCATCAATGTCCTGACCGGGAGCCTTGGGGGCTTGCTCGACTTTCTTCTGACCCCCATCACGATTCTAGCTATCGATGACATCGAAGTTCGGGGCCAAGCATGCTTCCAACCCTTGGGGCAGAGGGCAGGAGGAGTAACGTATCGGATCGGCGATAAGGCTGGACTGGATAAGTAGCCACCAACCTGCCGACATTCGTTGCATGCCGAGTTTTCAGAAAGTGGTAGCCACGGTTTAGTTATGTAGTCTCACTGCAGAGATTGGAATAGAATCCTGTGTTCTGACCAGTGAACAACCATAGCCGTAACCTGAGACGATTCGGGTAACACTTGATCCAGACTAAACTTCGACTTGCTTGCCGCGCTTAGCAGTGCAGGTTGTCCTGAGTGCAACATACTTTTTATCACCAGGACTGGTTCACGCAATTGTTGCTTGAGACACCGTGCCATCTATTTTTGCGTCAATTTACAGCATATAAGATAGGACTTTCATATAACCAAGTTGGTAATTAAAGGGGTATATAGAGTGTTGTCAAGGCGTCTAATCCAACGAGATGACCCAGCAATCATATCTCTTTTCAAGGCTTGACCATGCAAGTCTGCGCGCTTCCACCGGGTGGTTCTTTAAACGAAACAGTTTCAAGTATACTGATGCTGGTAGCACTTAGACCACCTCGCCGGGGCTCTTCTCACCTCCCTTCAGAGAGTTCTGGTTGTCGCCAGAGAGACTCTCCACAGGTGCAATATCGCTGGTGTGGCGCTGGAGCTCAACGTAGTCATAGGCAAATTCGCCAATCTGTCCATCATCCAGACCAATATCCTCCTCCTCGGGAGAGACACGGAGGCTGAGGCCAGGGATGAAGTTCATGATGAACAAAATGATGCAGGTCATGACGAAGGAGTAGCTAAAGCCGGCAACGCTATCGGCGATCTGGTATCCAAGCTGAACCCAGTTGTGGTTGACCCATCCACCGGGGATCTCAGTGAATCCGTCAAGGTGAGCAATATAGTCACTATAAAGAGTTAGCATCGGCTTCTCCCTTTTGTTCTTGCAAAGCGCGGGGCACAACTTACGCAGCGAAGAAGGCAGTCAGGGTGTTTCCGATCATGCCACCAATACCGTGGACGGCAAAAATATCAAGCGCATCATCAATACCAGTCAGGAACTTGAGCTTGGTAGCAAAGTTGCAGCCGATACCACCGACAACTCCAAAAACAACAGCGGCCCAGGGGGCAACGTAACCGGAACCAGGGGTAATGGCAACGAGGCCGGCAATCGCTCCAGAGCAGAAACCGACAGCAGACCATTTCTTCTCCAGACGGTAGTCAAGAAGACACCAAGTGATGCCACCAACAGATGCGGCGATGTGGGTAACAATGCAGGCCATAACGGCACGCAGGTTGGCAGCGAGAGCAGAGCCGCCGTTGAAACCGAACCAGCCGACCCAGAGGAAAACTGTGCCGAGGATGACGTGAGTGACGTTGTGGGGTCGGTATGGGAGACCGGCAGCCTTGGAGTACCCCGTTCGCTTCCCGAGCATCAGGGAGTAGGCCAGGGCGGCAGCACCAGACGAAATGTGGACCGGGGTACCACCGGCAAAGTCAAGTCCGCCCATGATGAACGACCAGCCCGTCGAGTTCCAAGTCCAGTAGGCAATGGGGTCGTAGACGATTGTCGACCAGATCAGCATAAAGACGATGCAGGGCAGCATGCGAGCACGGTCAACTGCGGCACCAATGGCAAGAGCCGGGCTGTTTTGTATGTTAGCTGATACACCAAGCCACGGGCAACTGCAGCTGTCGGCCACTCACGTAATAGCAGCGAACATTCCCTGGAATAGACAAAAGAGAAGATCGGGGATCTTGGTGCTTCCGACGGAGGGGGCAGCAAGCGTATCCTTGAGGCCAAAGTTGGAGAGATCACCAATGAAGGGGTTGGTGCTTGTGTGGGAGAATGCCAGACTGTAGCCCCAGAAGAACCATTGGAACATGACTAACGCGACCGACATCATCGACAGCCATATCAAGGAGAGGGCAGACTTGCGGCGGGCAAGTCCAGAGTAGAAGAAGCCGACGCCGGGGATCATGAGCAGCACGAGGGCCGACGAAGTCAGAATCCACGCAAAGTCACCACTCTAGACGAGAATCGTTAGTGATGGCCGCCGAGCAGTCTTCTAACAGAACCTAACGACGTACCTCATAGTAGACGTTCAAGTCTTGGGTGAGCGAATCACCCCCCGTGGGAATGGTGTCATTCTCAGGGTACGGCGTCACGTACAGACTGGCCGACATGGTGTAAGATTCCGGGTAAGCTGCCGCTCACAGTGAGGAAGCAGAGCTTCGGGTGGAGGGATGAGAAGAAGCAATGTCTTGACCTTCTTTTGAGACACTTGCTCAAGGTGTCAAGCACTTCGAGGCTACCAAGGTTGCACGAAAAGAAAGGAGGGCGAGGGAGATCAACAACAATCAGCTGGGGGACGTGTGTAGGCTAAATATGACAGGGAAGCTAATAGCCTCGCCCATGCGAGGGGACCCCCGATCAGACGAGAGCAGTACCAAGATGGTAGGTATGTCGCAAGGTAGCTGTGGCCCCCAGTCCCAAGGTTCGAAGGGTGCGTGATTCGGACGGATACTCCCCCCCGGTACGGTAGGCTCAAATTTCCATGAGAGCTGACCATTAGTATTAGCTAGTGGGCCCCCCTTGATAAGACCACAGACAGCAACGGTCCCCGGACCGCCTTGCTGCAGCCTGCAAGCCCAGGGTTTGGGGAGCTGCAAGAGCCCATCGACATCGAAACCAGCTGGGGGCTAGTTGGCTTGGCAGGCGGTCCTACGAAGCAGCAACCTCCGGCTTGGGCAACGATATGCATTTCATCTTCATCAGCCAAGGAACGCAGCTAAGACATCCAGTACGGTCATCACAACACGAGACCTGATAATGATCTGTCCAAGCTGGTCCGTCCTGTCTTGGACGCAGTCATAGATGCATTTGGCGCAGTGCAAGAACTTGGCGGGCGCATTCGGGACGAGAGCAGCGTGGGGCGGACTGACTAGTGGAAGAGGCGCAACGACAACCACCAATTAACTGGGACAGGCCTCACCATGGACGATAAGATTGATTTCACCCAGCCAGAATAACGCGCCGAGAAGCGGACATGAGTGGATCAATCGCTCGGGGCAGCCTTTGGCGAAGGGCCAGAGAAGGATGTGTGGCACGTAAATATAGGGTATTCCTCCTCTGTACATTGCGACGAGGTGGAGAAGCGACTACGTTGGTACTCCGTACACATCCACTATTTGCTGACGCATCGCACTGCAAAGCATTTCACTGTAGGTAGGTTACTGAATGTTGGCTGTTTCCCGTTCCACTTCGGCGGACAGCCGATAGATTGGTGGGGCCCCTGGATTACCCAGAAGCGTGCAGCCCAGCAACTAGTTATCCCGGTCAACCATGTCCACTCGGCTTATTCTAAATCCTGGACGGCGACTACCACTGAACTTTAGGCTTCCAGACCACGACGTCTAGTGAGATTCTTGCTGTTTGGTAGAGCTCAAATTCAACTGAGAGGTGCTGGACGGCGGGCAAGTGGGTGAATGGTCGGCTCATCTCACACAAATTGCGTTGGTGTCACAAACCCGTAAACCATACGATGCGTGCGCTGGGGTGTCTTTAACGGTGGCATCCGTCAGCACTACCCTAGTGTGCCGGCATTCTAGCGCTATCGAACCCTCGAAAGTACAATCAGTAGGTACAGTACGTACCGACTACGGGCGAACAAGAACTCAGCCTTGTGGTAATATGGTACATTGCACTGACCACCCTCTCAAAGCCATCCTGTCGTAGTGTTCTGGCCGTCACTACATGACTTCACATTTTGCGCCCACAGGCGAGCTTTCAAGGGCCAGATCTGCCTGCCTTGGTAGTAGTGTCGGAACGACTGCGCAAACTGTGAAAATTTCAAATACCACCACACGCCCAACAACCCGTTTCCATCCCAAGAAGTCGCCATTTCCGTCCGTTTTATTGGTTGTTCTATAGTCTGAAGATGAAGCCCACATCTCGCTAAGTTGCCAAGACGTCGGATCCACCGCGCCCAGAGATAAGGAAATCAATGACCCAATCACGATGGGGCTTTAACTTACCACGAACCCGAGATCAAAGACCCCAGCGTAGACGAGTCGAACCATGGAAGCCAGTCAAAGCCAGCCAGACGGGATATGCTTACCTACCCTTGACAAGCCTGTGAGCCGAAGGGTCGCGTCGGCGCGCGCGGCTTTCGTCGTAGCGATGGGTGGACTGCCCGATCTACTAGGGTAATTGCACTGAGCACTCAGGACTTGTCCGTGGAGTCTGATCGCTTGATCGGCAGCCTGTCCAGCTTGGGGATGATTAATTTATCTGTAGTTAGAGCCCACGTGCGATGCAACAGTCGTGCGTACTGCTTGCATATGTTTCAAGTTGTGGTTCCGACCCCACAGTTCCTCGCAAGAACCACCAGGAAGAAGACGTGAATGGACCTGTGGACTGCGCGGCACAGACGAACGTCGCTATGATCACGTATTGACATGCTATGGCAACCACGGCAGATTTGAATGGGGAGCTGATCTGATGAGCTGGCTTGAGTTGCGCTGATTGAGATGGCTACCGATCGCGGCCCAAGCAGGCAGTAGTTTAGATAGTTTCTCATTAAAGCGGTTGGCAGACGTAGTGCCAATACGATGGCCCTTACAGCAATGCGATTCGCATGCAACCGTTGCACCCAAGACCAAACCACGGCAATCATGCTAATTATCGTCTTGTACGCAGATCTCGCTGTGCGGCTACACGGGATGCAGTATCAGCCTCGCGAATCTGATATCTACCACGATGATATCTTTGTACGTAATACCCGTACTCTAGAGGACCCTTCTCACAGCTCGCCTCGCCCAGCCCTCTGGGACGCCCCCAGATCGTCTGATCCTACCTAGTTCCCGCTACGAGGGGCTACTAACGAGCCGCGGTTAGTGCTAGCGTCGCGCTCGTGGATGACGAATTGATTTGGTCCTAAAGATTGCGCGAGGGCGCTGATTGGTTCTTCTCTGCTCAATCTTGAAATCATTACCACATAATAATTCAACGTCCCAGGGTATGATGGAGTTAAGAACATTGCTGGGCTGTCAATTGAGAGTTGCGCGGGCTTGGCAAAAGCTTGTCTGCGCTGCCGACGGTGCGTCAGCTTTCCTGGGTCGTGCTCGGCACCTTTGAAGTTGGACCCGAAATCGTGACGTAGGCCACGATTGGGCTCTGACAGTTCAATTTTCTTGGAGGCTTCTAAGAGTTGATATGCTCCAGAGTCAGATTCACGAGTGATGGAAAGGGTTCTACTGAAATTGTGAAGTTGTATACGCCATAGTCCCACGATGGACGACTGCACGCAGCATGGCTCGCCTCCAGCATATCATCTTCCCTCACTTCGGCCGCATTGATCTTATATGAATCAAGACTGGAGCACGGCCTCGATGATAGTCGATTACTCATTTCTACTGGGGGGAAAGACTTGCTGTGTGAGAAACAATGGTGCGAGTATGGACGCAACTTACGAGTCACGACTCAGCTGTCGTACACACGGTAGATTAGGTGCAATCGGAGATATACAATAAGTGGTAGGTAGTGTGAAGACTAAATCTCGCCTAGCCGTTAGACGACTGGGAGGGTAACTATATCTAGGATCCCCCTCAGTATATCCCCGGAACCTGGCTGTAGCACAGAGGCCCATCCAGCCATCAGCCTTCCTGGTTTCAACGAGATGTCTCTCGAGAATGACAACAAGGTAATGAACAAAGACAACGCCTACACACAGCACATGTCATAATTCTAGGAACTAGCTCGTCAGAGGTTCACTAGGCATTGTTCCCATGTCCTGCATTTCTCCTGCATCCCTTTGGGGGTGAACACCTACCTGTGTACCTATGTGACTAATCCTGTGTGACTGTGTGCAGATTTGCACCAGTAGGTTTTCCAACCAGGTATGGAGCTGAGAGTAGAAGGCCATCTTGCGTATCAAATTAAACTTCAGAGATATAGCGCGTAGTAACTTTGTAAGGACGAACTATTTCATTACTGCAGATATGAATTGTGCATGGCCGGCCATGAGCATAGCGTGTAATCACTACATGCATATGACTGTCTCCAGGGCTGACAGTACAGGAAAAAGCCCAATCTGTCAAAATTAACGTACACACCCAATGGCCATACTAAAAAGACCATAAAGCAAAATGAAAGCATGACTATCTGTCCCTCAACGCTCCCAATGCACCTCCAGAATGGCAAGAGCCGAGCCTTCAAGTTCAATCACACTTTCCAGTACAAATCTATCATCGGCCTGAGAGATCAGGTCCTTCCAATCACTAATGGTTCTATCTCGAGCATTGAAAAGCGTCGTCAAACTGGGGTCGGCCGCTCTGTCAATCAACGCCACCGAAAGTTGCTAGGGTAAAGAATGAAATATTTTGTCCTACCGAAGACTTTGTTCCTTCCATAAAGGAATACTGCCGGGCTCTGGCAGATATGCTTCCAACATCAGAAGCTTCTTAAGGCCTTCAACGATGGAATAGACGCTTTAAGGATAAAGATGTGTATGACAGATAAGCAAGTCTCCCAAGATAACAAATCTAGTCAATGATGCATTGCAAAGAGAGCATACAAAGCACAGATGCACGTTAGCAAATATTAGACGAACTCGTAACTTATCATGCATACCTACCAATACTTGTCAGACCAATTATGGAGGAATCGGAGAAAGTACACGTCCGCTTGGATGGTGTGCGGGACGAAAAGATCGCACACACCGAAGCGGATACACGCGTTGACTCCCTTTGGTATGTCGTCTTCTGCACCCTGAATATCCTTTTGAAAGTCCTGGAAAACGAATTTCACTTCAGGGAACCGTTCTGCTAATCTGACCGCGATGTTACCGCGGGATCCCCCCACATCAACAGCCGTGGTCCCTCTAAGGGAAGCGCACTCTAAGGGAAGCGCAGTCATATCTGCCAATAACGTATGAGACCTGGTATTCCGGGCAAGAGGTAAGTGTTTTCAAAGATCCTACAAAGCTCAGGGTCCTGACCGACCTGATTAGAAGAACTCGTACAGATAGGTTCGTATTGTGCACCCACGCAAAGGCCATGAGTCTCTGCCGAGGCATCAAACACTTATAGTGAGGGTAAACGACCAATATGCACATGCACATGCACAGTGGAGAACTGAACGGTGACAAAGAATGGCTTTGCCTAGCTGTTATCAAGCAACCGCCAGGTTTCAGGATGACTTGTATCGCGATGGTAAGAGGCAACAGGCACTACGCCCGTGCCAATTCGCAGTCCACCCTTGTCAATTGGTCCGATAGAAGAAATCCGAAGCCAGACGCTGCCATGATGCGGATGATACCGGCGCAACGGTGCGCTTAGGGGGCGTCTGGTTAGAGGTGGTTGTCCCCGAGACGCTGACGCCACCGCTGCCAACAAGAAGTGGGTTCGTCCCCAGTGTCGCGTCAGCGCGATCGTACTGTTTGAGTGGCATAATTCCCTCTCTCTCAGCACTTTGGAACGCTTTTGTTCCAAGATTGGTGGTGCAAGTTCTTCCCAGATTGCAGTCATATTCTCACCAAACCGGGGTTCCGGGTATCTTTTCATGGCCATGCATGCACGGCGTAGGGGTTGCGTGCTTGACCCCGCCCGGACTTGTGAGGCTCCTGCGGGTAGCCAACTCAGCTTAGAGATGCTCTGTCAAGATCTGCTTGAGGCACTTGGACTTGGATACATTTTGTGTTGTGCCTCGATATCATCCACCCCCGATGAGTGAAGTCAGGTAAGCCATGGGAGAGAAAGATGCCTAGGAGAAAAGAGGCCTATTTGAATTCTTTCGCGACACCCAAATTGTAGTAGGCTCTCACAAAAATGACCCCTGCATGTTGAAATTCGCTCAACCCTGCCAACTTGCCAACTGAGCCGCCGGGACACGCAATCCCGATCTCAGGATAAGCCGTACGCGGGCCGAACCAAGCGGATTCTAGCAAATAGTGGCCGATGTCTTTCTAGAAGTATGGTGTAGATTGGGCGGGAAAGGGCATTCTACTCTGTATGTACCTACCCAAGTAAGTAGTAAGAGGCTGATCATAAACCTACCTGCTCAATATGTCGCCTCCAAGAACTTGGAGGGCAAGAGACGTACTTACAGTATCTGACGCACAGTTGACCGTCCAGGCCAGAGGCTCCACTGCAACCTCCGACGGCAACATGGGCCGCTGAAATCCTAGCACCATCATGACCGTGGACTGCCCATTGGCGGGAATTTCTAGCTCGCCGCAAGAGCATCACTCTTAAAATTCTCTCTCCAGTCATACATTCAAGAACTATCCTACGCGTGATTCTCACTTGCGCTTGGTGCCCAGGCTAATGACCGTCATGAACTCCTTGACTCTCTGCGCTGATGACACCTTTGGCCCAGCCATCAAGACAGCCGATTGTCGCGGGGGGTTTGATTTCACAGGTGCCGACTGATCAACCTTCAGGCTACGAGTTACATGCTGAACACTGATTTCTAGTGACCTTTGAAAACATTATTTTGGCCGGCTTGCCCGCCGCCCTCTTCATCACCCTAACTATATTTCGGATACTGAATCTGCGTCACGCAAAACTTCGAATTCGACAAAATAGCCTGCACGCTTCTAAGCTGGTACGTTGGATTAGCGACACAACCCACCGAGTCGCAAGATATACTAGGCTAATAATAAAAGATTTTCATCGCTTTCTTCACTGCCTTGCAAATCACCAACTTGGTGTTGACAGCAGCGACCCCCGCACTTCGTACGCGCGCCTCGCTCGCATCGGCGGCGCTTTCTGTGTTGGCAGCCGTGACTCTTGGCATGTTGTCACATCTCTAACACGTCAGATCTATCAAGCCATCCTTAATCATCAACCTCTATCTCATCGTAACGGTTTTGCTGGACGCAGTTCGTGTCAGAACGCACTGGCTGGTAGCGGCCAACGAGAATAGCATACTTGCTACCGTCATGACAAGCTCCCTAGCTGTCAAGTTTGTCATCCTTATACTAGAAGCTACAGGGAAACGATCCTTCCTGCCGGGCTCCTATGGACAGTTTTCACTTGAAAACACAAGTGGGCTTTTCAGCAGAAGCTCTTTCTGGTGGCTCAACTCGCTTCTAACTTCAGGCCACAAGAGAGTGTTGGGCTCAGATGACTTACCAATCATTCATGAGAAGCTCAACTCGGCACATCTTTCGGACCGATTGAAGTCCGTTTGGGACACCTGTAGGTTTTCTGGGAGAGTCATGCCTGCAGCGACAAAGCTTACGTGAGCATAGGCGACCAGAGGAAAAAGTATGCGTTGGCACGAGCTTGCGTATGGAGTTTGCGATGGGAAGTCTTTGTGATTTATATCCCAAAAATCTGCTACGCTGCGCTCAGTATAGCACAAGTCTATCTCATCCAAAATGCTGTGACTTTTGTGCAGGGGAGCGTGTCTGCTAGCACGGGTTATGGCTTGATCGGCGGGTTTGCCCTTGTTTATATTGGCCTCGCAGTTAGTTACCAATTCCATCCACCTTTGTCGACGATTTTAAATACTCCTTTCAAGAGAAGGCATACACTAAGAGAATACAGGTCATGATGGGATGGGCGTCTCATCTCTCATACCGCCTTATGACAATGATGCGCGCTCAACTTACCACAGTCATCTACACTAAACTGCTGACCCTCCCTATAAGCAGCACTAACGAGTCGGCGGCGATAAGTTTAATGGGTACCGATGTGCAAAGAATTGCAGAGACTTTCTGGCAACTGATCATCGAAGCCTTACCAAGCGTGGCCCAGCTAGGAGTCGCTGTCTATCTGCTTTACGCCCAATTAGGCGCCGTTTGCGTGGCGCCTGTTCTCGTTACTATCATTTCAACAGGATTATCCGTATTTTCTGCTGGGATCATTAACTCTAGACAAGGTGCATGGTTGGAGGCGGTACAGGATCGTGTTAATTACACATCAGAGATCCTAGGGTCGATAAAGAGCGTCAAGATCCTCGGCCTGATCAGTCAACTCACCCAAAGGATTCACAATTTGCGCAACATCGAGATTGAAACCTCGAAAAAGTATAGGCGGGTACAAAGTCTAAATATTTCTCTAGGTCTGTCTGTGGAGAGTTCCTTCTAGACATATTAGCTGTGTCTGGCTACATGGGAACTAACCACCATATAGTAAACCTCCCTGAGACGTTTAACACCTTCGTCATATTTGCCGCCTATGCTCTTGCAGCACATCTGCAAAAAACCGGCGGACTATCAGTCTCACAGGCAATAACGTCCCTGGCAGCCCTGAATCTATTGTCAGTGCCACTTGCTACTCTATTGTACGCGATCCCACGAGGTTGGTCCGCTCTGGGTTGCTTCGAGAGGATCCAACAGTTCCTTCTACAGCCTTCACGCACCGATCAACGAACGTTTCCGCATGTTGTAGCCAATAGCATATCTTCTCAGTCAGATTGCGACTTTGAACTCCAGGGGACGACTTTGGCCAGACAAAATAGGATCACTGCAAGCGCGGGTACCTTTGGTTGGTCAGATGCAACTCCACGAGTGGTGAAGGTAGATACTCCTGTTGAACTCACGTACGGCCTCACCGTGCTAGTTGGCCCGGTGGGAAGCGGCAAATCGACATTGTTAAAGGGAATAATCGGGCGGTCGGGTTCATATCTCGTCCCCAGAGGTCGCATACGTGGATCAGTCCGCCTGGGCTATGAACGGCTCCATACGAGACAATATTGTTGCCGGTACTAATCTCGCGTTTGATGAAAAGTGGTACAGAGCGGTCTGTCACGCGTGTGTGCTGGATGTCGATTTCCGTGAGATACCTCATGGAGACATGACGTTGGTGGGAAGCAAGGGGGTGAAACTGAGCGGTGGTCAAAGGCAACGCCTTTCAATAGCTCGCGCCTTGTATTCACGAAAGAAACTGGCCGTATTCGACGATGTGTTAGCTGGTCTCGACCTGGTAACCGAAAGACTTGTGTTTCAACGCGTCTTTGGCCATGATGGTCTACTGCGCAAAATTGGCGCCACTGTTGTCCTCGCGACGCATTCGGTGAAACACTTGTCCCAGGCAGACTTCATTCTTGTCCTGGATGAGAATGGGACTCTGATTAAGCATGGCACTTTCTTCGAGCTGAACACTACTGAGCGCTACATTCATAATTTGCAGCTCAGGTTAGAGGAGGAACCCTCGGACCACTCTGATCGCCCTCTCAATGATGGTAGCCAAGGAGAGTTCGAGCAGGATGCTACACCAAGCGCTACGGCTCAAGCTAACGAAACCCGAAAAACTGGCGACTGGCTCATCTACAAGTACTATCTCCGTGCTTTGGGGCCACTGAGTTTGGTTCTTTTTCTTGGCTTCGTTTCCGTGACATCCGTCTCGAACGCAATGAGTCGTAAGTACCAATCGTTGGCAAAAAGGCGGCGCTAATCAATGCAGATGTCTGGCTGAACTGGTGGGCTGAATGGAACCAGAACGGAGGCGCACCAAATCTTGGATACTGGCTTGGCATACTCGGGCTCATCAATATCATGGCCGGGACATCCATGGTTGGAGCTGTCACGTAAGGACTCGATGTGCACGAAATCCTATCCATATGCTGAGCACCTGCAGATTTCTTTGGACTTTCATGATTCCACAATCTGGCAGAAACTTGCACCTGTCTCTATTGGAAGCAGTGAGGCGGTAGGTGTCGAAAAGTACCGTGGAAAGACTTATACCATTGCTAATTGCAACAAAGTGCACCTCTATCATTCTTCAGTAACACGGAGACCGGGGTCTTGGTGAATAGGTGACAGCTCTTCTTATGGTACCGACTAAATAGTTGAAGGACTTCCATACTAACGATGTTCCAGATTTAGTCAAGATCTTCGATACGCCGACATGACAATTCCAGGTTCTATTATCAATATGTCATTCCGTGGGTGCTCCCGAAATCCAAAAAGAATGATCCTGACTATCAAGAACAGAACTCGGTACCTGCCTAGTATCAGCAGCGCTCTCAGCGACCGCGGTGGGCTTTTTCGCCGCCATACTGCCAGTGGTCTTTGGATTACTCTATTTAATCCAGAACTTTTACTTACGCA
This sequence comes from Neoarthrinium moseri, assembly GCF_022829205.1. Taxonomy (NCBI): domain Eukaryota; kingdom Fungi; phylum Ascomycota; class Sordariomycetes; order Amphisphaeriales; family Apiosporaceae; genus Neoarthrinium; species Neoarthrinium moseri. The sequence continues at coordinate 328,530 of NW_026055150.1, read as the reverse complement.
CCTCGCGACAACTTAGGCTCTTAGAGTATGTGCATATTTGCAGCCGAATAAACTTTTCCTGCTTACTCGACGATAGAATTGAGGCCAGCGCTCCTGTGTTCACACATTTTATTGACTCGCTGGCTGGGCTCGACATCATCCGCTCTTACGCCTGGACCGAAGTATACATTTCAAAGAACGTTCGCTTAGTTGATTCCAGTCTGAAACCCTATTATCTACTACTATGTATCCAACGCTGGCTGGTACTGGTTCTCGACCTTGTCGTCGCTGGCCTAGCTGTAGTGCTCGTCGGTATGGCAGTAAGCTTGCGGTCTAGTATAAGCCCTGGATTCCTAGGTTTGGCCCTGGTTAACATGATGGGTCTATCCCACTCACTGACGAAGCTGGTACAACATTGGACGAACCTTGAGACTTCTTTGGGTGCTATAGCGCGTATCAAGAATTTTTCTGAAACGACCCCGGAGGAAGCCTCTCCTGGAGAGACATCTAACACCCTGAGTTCTGAATGGCCACACACGGGTGCTTTGATAGTGGAAGGATTGTCTGCTTGTTATGGGTATGTGATGGTCAAGTCGTTATACATATTGCCTCTACTGACGGATATATACCCATAGCCTAGAATCGCCACCCGTGCTCAAAGACGTGACTTTCTCGATTAATGGTGGTGAAAAGCTCGGAATAGTGGGCAGGACGGGAAGGCTAGTACATTATCTATACCGCCCCGCCGGTTCTTCTTCTCACTTTGCGATTTCTCCCAAAATAGCGAAACACTGACAAGTAATATACAATCAGCGGCAAGAGCTCAACTGCACTTGCTATTCTTCGCCTTATGAGCATCATATCCGGCCGAATTCTTCTTGACAACGTGGACCTCACAACGATTCCAGGATCTGTGGTACGGGAGCGACTTGTCTGTCTCACTCAAGACCCCTTCATGTTTTCGGGGTCTTTGCGGCTCAATATCGATCCGGTTGGTACTGCATCTGATGAATCGTGTGTGTCTGCACTACAGAGGGTTGGTCTGTGGGAGATATTGAAGAATACCGTCGCAAACCCAAGCTTCTCAAATGCGTCATGCGTCCTAGATGCAAGAATGAGCATGGAAATGCTTTCGCATGGCCAACGGCAGCTTTTTTGCTTAGCCAGAGCTATGCTGCAACAGGGCAAGGTGCTGATTCTAGACGAGCCTACGAGTAGGTGAGTAACGGCGCGGGAGGATCACTCGAGACCCGAAAGTGGTTCTGGATGTGTACTAATGGCAAATGATGTAGCGTCGATGCTGAGACCGACGCTCGGATGCAAGACCTTATCCGTACGGAGTTTCAACATCATACTATTATCATGATTGCACACAGACTATCTAGTGTTCTTGATTTCGACAAAGTCGCCGTGCTCGATCACGGCAACTTGGTGGAGTTCGGAAAGCCGGCCCAGTTACTTATGGACGGATCAAGTCACTTTTCGAAACTGTACAACAGTTCAACGTCGTCCTAGTGAGTATGTAATTAGTCCTGCTCACGTAGTTACTCTACGTCAAGCCGGCGACAACTTTTGCTGCTTTTGCTCGGAGTGGAGCCATCGTCTGTTCTGCATGGCTTTTGGGCTATTGGACATTCTGTACTTCATGGAAGATCCGCAATTCAGCCAATTTAGTACGGAGAGATGTTCACCACCAAGTTTGAGCTCTCGCCAAACTCGAGGCAGGGCTCCGCCGTCGGATTAAGCATGGGCCATACGTAGGCTTAAAGGACAATCAAGCCGCGCACAACACTACTTAGAGCTTGGTTGAGAACAAATGACGATGACCAACTTGTCTTCCAGACGCCATATAATTTATATTATCTACAGTGCTAGAACCACGTAGATGTCAACACCATGAGCTCTGTACTGGAGGAATCCCCTGTGTAGCAGGTGTAACGGGTCATTCCTGCAGCGGGCGAAACATTACCCTTTGGCTTTGTTTCAATCGAAGCAGTGCACATCTCTTCTGTCACGAGCGCGAAAAGGAGGCCCAGTTTTTCCACCCCTGAACACCGACGAATAGTAGGACCTAGCCAATCACGGATGAGCGGAGGCTTGAAATGGCAACTCAAATTCCCCGCAAGGCGCCAGGTTGGGTCCCTCTTATGCGCTAATGATGTAATGGCAGCCCGCTTACACACGACATTACCGACTTAGGGTGTCCAAACCTACTCCCGAGGTTATTAATAACGCCTGGGGATGTTCCAAAGGATGGGTGTCGGAAACCAGCTCTCATGAAGTCTCGTAACATGGCTTGACAGGGAAAGAGTGCGCAACAAACCTTCCCAACATGTCGTCCAAGGAGTCGATGAGCCTTGTTATCCGGCCAGACTACTTTTCCGGTGGCCGGACATTGCAAAGAGAGACCACGCAGATACCCAGTCCTGAGGTGAACGAAGCACTCGTAAAGGTGCTCTATGCTGCGCAGAACCCAACCGATGGTGAGATATTCAAGTCAAGTATCACATCTTGTGGGTGCACAAGAGTCGCTAATGAGACCAATGGCGCAGTGCAATCCTTCGATAGCAAAGCTGTAGGCGAAGGAGGCGTCTTGGGATGTGATTTTGTTGGAACAGTCGAGCAAGTCGGGGCCAAGGTAACCAGACTGCAGACTGGGGATACCGTGGCAGGACTCATCTGGGGCGGTTCGGCAACCCACGCTAACTGAACAGCACTGAGAAGAATCAAAGGCTGATAATTCCCTAGGGGAAACCAAGGGGAAGGGGGCCTTCAGCCATTACACTGTAGCCGACGAAGAGATCTCATTCAAGGTTCCTGACAACATCTCTCTGGAGCAGGCAGCCACGGTACCATTGGCAGCGACGACAGCATGGCTTGCCCTGTTCTCAAGCGACTGTCTCAATATTCCCCGAAAGTCAAGCCCGATCACCTCGGTTCTCATTTGGGGCGGAAATTGTAGGTTTCTTTGACCACCTGCGGACATGCGTGGCTCACAATGACTGGCACTGACTCCTATCAGCGAGCGTGGGGCGCTACGCCATACAGATCGCCGCCATGTACAATTTTGACATCATTACCACCTGCAGCACCCGGCATTTTGATGCCGTCAAGGCACTGGGTGCGAAGCACGTCTTCGACTACAGGGACGAGAAGGTTGTTGAAAAGATAAAGCAGGCTGGGCCTCATCTTCGTTACGTTTTTGACACCATTGGGAACGAGACGTCGTCTGCAACCGGGTCACAGGCTATTGCCGAAGCCACGGGGCAGCCGGGCGCATTGTGTACGGTCCGGCCTGGCAAGGCTAACACCGAAGGCGTAAATAAGGGGACAAAAGTCACGGACGTCTTGGTCTGGACGGCTTTCCTAAAGGAACATCGGTACGGGGATTTCTACTGGCCCGTAAGTATAGTTCTCATCCTGACAAGACCTACCCGGTCACTGATCACTCGAATAGCCAAACAAGGATGATCATGAGCTGTGCAAGGAGTTTTTCGACAAGCTACCAAAATATCTGCAGGAAGACAAGCTCAAGCCCAACGTTCCCAAGCTGATGCTGGGGTTGGATGCCGTGCAGCAAGGCTTTCAGGAATACCGTGATGGCAAGATATCTGGGTACAAGGTTGTATATAAGCTATGAAGAGACACACCTGTCGTTAAAAGGCTACAGCCCTGTCGCAGAGGAATGATGGCCCCTTGCACTATTTCATGGACAGGTCTTTGGAGATTGTAGCGCCCGCTTCAGCGCTGTCTGGAACGCGGTGCCGTTTATCTGCCAGACAAAGTTTACCTCTCGCAGCGTCTGACGTGATGGGGCGAGAGCCTCCTGGTAGGCCCAGATGTTGCCATAGGTCGGGCTGTAGAACGACGTATCGACGTTCACGTAGACTAGAGCTGCCATTAGTAACGCCTCTTGAAGTGGAGACGTATCTGTCTTACATGAAGTCTGATTCATTATTGTCGAGGGATCGACCAGCGAAAGCATCGTGGCTTCGTCCCAGAAAGGCAAGTTGGTCTGGGTCACCTTCTGCTGGAGAATCGTATAGGGGTTCCGTACCTCAGCCACCTCGGCCAGTAATGCATCTGTGGGAAATAATTCAGGTGCATTCGCAGCATTGGAGACCAGAGCTATTCGGAATTAGTAAGTTGGGCGGTCGCTAATATGGCCAACCTCTGGGAGAACGCACTGATGTTTGGGAAGTCGGCACTCAACGCAATCTTGGTGGCCTCGGGATCTGCCTTGAAGTTGAACTAGTGTGGGCCTCTCGTTAGCCATAGCCCAAATTGAGGGTAATAGACACCAGCTGGCCAATTGCACAACGTACGTCGGTGTTGATATCGGCCTGCATGGTATCGCCACTGAACATCAGCCCGTTCGTGTCGACGAAGCCGCCCATGATCCACAACCCCTTGGTCAGGCTTGCAAAATCTGAGTCCATGCGGATAGCAAGGGCAATGTTGGTGAGGGCTCCTCCAGAGTAGATAACAACTTCACCAGGATACTTGTGGACCTGCTCGATCATCCAGGCCGCAGCATGGTAGCCGGCCAGGGTGGTGTTGGGGTAGCCTTCGGTGAAGGCGGCCTTGACAATGCGGGCGGGGTCTCCGTCGGTAGGGTCCGAACCCAGCGCCTCGGCCGTGTCGTTCTGTGGTCTGAAGACGCCTTCCCACGGCAGAGGGCCCATGATCGTCTCCCAGGTCTGCATCAGCTTTGGCGTCATGAGCAAGGGATAGTCAGCTCCCTTGTGCACGGGAATGCAGGACGACAGGTTGCCAATCTCCAGCAGCACCAGGGCGTGCAGGCTGCATTGCAAGGCCCAGGAGTTGGACGTGTCACCGATGAGCCCCAAGATATCCCACCCGTAGTCCAAGGCCATCAGGAACTGGGGTGCGGCACCCGCGTTCCAGTCGTTCTCGATGATCATCTTAGGACCCCGGGCATTGACGGCACCATGACGGTCCGAGGATGAGCTGCTGCAGGATGCCACGGCGCCACAGGCCGGGACGAGGAGGGCAGACGGTCTCATGATGCTTCGATGCGGCTCTGTCCGTTAAGTACAAAGTCCAAGACGACAGACATATAGTCAACAACAGCCCGGTGGGAGGACGGCCATGTTATACAGTATCACAGCTCACCCATCCTGTAGTCTACCAACCTCGCCTCGGCCGTGGTCGGCAAGGATTGGCCGATATCAGGACGCAAACACTGCATCGGTCTCGTCATCGCTACTGTGCGGTTGCTACTATGCAAGCAGCCTAATGCCGACGCTTGTGATCTAATGCCGCGCGGAAGTCCCACAGTAATGTCTTTGTGCTGGGGTGTTGTCGACTAGCGAGACCTGGTCGCCGTGATAGCTGAGCGGCGGCTGCCGACTTTGTCGGCGGTGTGGTGCATTTTTCACCCTGCTCGATGCGAAGATATGAGTAATACTTGGTGATAACGAAGGGGCCTTGGCAAGCTGGGCGGAGAGTGATCGACATTCAATGCAATCAGCAGCTAGTTAACGTTACCTCGTTTAACTTGCGTGCAGAGACACTGCCGTGCCTTGTAATGACGTGCTATGGCCCCCTGCCTGGATCGTCAGAAAGGAACACTCAAGGCAATAGAAAGTACGTGAAAATGTACAGGTCTATGCTCTTGACGGCTGCGTCTATAGACAATTTCAGGGGTCTACCTGAGGTTATGTAGTCTACCCGAGGTACACTCCGTACATACAGCATGATCCAGCACAAGGGGACCACTATAATTTTAGTGGTCGACACCCAAAGCCGGAGCCTGGTTCTGCCTCCTGTCACCGCCAAAATTTTGTGATTTCCAGACTCCAGCAGCACTAATCCATGACCCCGCCATCAGAATCGCAAATTTGGGCGCCAAACCCCACCATCGCATCGTATCACATCACATCGCATCATCCTACCCCGAAACTACTGCGCCATTGTACGATCGGCTTTGGTGTATCATGGATTCGACAGATGCCCAGGCGGTGCCTCCGCCCTCTCCGCCCTCTCAGGCTCAAGCGGAACCAACAGAGATGCCGGCCGAGGCACCCAGCACGGCCTCGCCTCCGCCCTCGAAACCGATACATACCCTGATTCTCGACACCGGTCCTCTTATCAAGAACGATCCTCCACTCAGCACTCTGCTCGCCCAGGCTGAGGAGCTATACACATTGCCTTCCGTTCTACCCGAGATCAAGGACGCCGCAACGAGAGCGAGGGTTGAGACTCAGCTTCTCCCGTTCCTCAAGCTGCGGAGCCCCAAGCCTGAGAGCGTCAAGTTCGCCACCGATTTTGCCCGCCGTACTGGCGATCTCGAGGTTCTCAGCCGACCTGATCTGCACTTGATTGCTCTGGCATACGAGCTGGAATGCGAACGCAACGGAGGAGACTGGCGGCTACGGAATGAACCGAATCAGAAGAGGCTGAACGGCAGGTCGCCGGCACAGCTCGCCAAGGATGCTGAGGCTGCAGAGTCTGCGCAGTTGGCGACGGTGGAGGACGGCGACCACCCACATCCCGAGGCTGTTGATACTTCCAAAACAGAGGTGCCGGCAGAGAACCCCGAGGTAGAGGCCAAGGAGACGCAAAGTCCCGTGGCCGAGTTCGTAGAGCAGGCGAACGAGGGAGTAGATCCTGTCATCGGCCAGGAGGCTGTCACACACCAACTGGACGCCCTGACGCTGGACCCGGAGAAGGATGTAGACCCAGATCAACCACCAGCCCAGGAATGTAGTACGGAAGAGAATGCCGGTGCGGAGGAGGACGACGATGAAGACGGCTGGATCACCCCTTCGAATCTCAAACAGCATCAGCAGAGAGACCAGAAATCAGCTCCAGAGCAGCCATTCCAGAGAGTCTTGCAGGTGGCCCTCCTCACCTCGGATTACGCCATGCAGAACGTCCTTCTGCGCATCAACCTGAACCTCGTCTCCCCGAGCCTCGCGCGGATCACCCGAGTCAAGACGTGGGTGCTACGTTGCCACGGGTGCTTCCAGATCACTCGTAACATGAGCAAGCAGTTCTGCCCCAAGTGTGGACAGCCGACCCTCACGCGAGTGAGTTGCTCGACGGACCAGAGCGGCAACTTCCAGGTCCATCTCAAGAAGAACTTTCAGTGGAACAACCGAGGAAACGTCTACAGCGTGCCCAAGCCGGTCCACGGAACGGCCAACGGCAAGTATAGAAACCAGGGCGGCGGCAAGAACGGATGGGGCAGAGAGCTGCTTTTGGCCGAGGACCAGAAGGAATATTCCCAGAAGGTCGACGCCGACAAGAGGACGAGGCAGAGGGATCTGATGGACGAGGATTATCTGCCGAGCATCCTGAGCGGAAGTAGACAGGGCGGCCAGGGAAGGATACGGGTCGGCGCAGGGCGAAATGTGAATGCGAGGAAGAGAAATTAAACACGTGCGTTTGCGATCAGCATAGACGAATGATACCACGGCATTGATAGTCTGTGTGTTTGTTGGGCTCTCATGTGAAATACTGTTGCATTTGTCCAAAGCATTGAGGAGGCTGGCTGTTTGGTTCCATCCATAACGATATGGCCTGCTTCCCGTCGTGCTGGGTGGGCCCTTGCCCAACATCTTACTAGCAAGATCGCGAGTGCCACTGAGCTGCTTGATTACAACGCCGCCGCTTTCTTTTCTTTGCTGTTCCATACCAAAAGCATCACGCACGCCATGAACGCCGTCCACATGCAAAACCCCCACCGGGATGCCTCGAGCTGCGAAGTGCCGGGTCAGAGCAGGCCACAGCCGCACGTCGGTCGGCCTCGCAGAGCGGGCTCCATTTGTGTCCCATCTTATCTGAGCAGATGCACTCATTGCAGAGTGGCGGGCTTCTTGTTCGAGTCTGCGTGAAAGGGCATCTTTGTCAGCGTCGTTGGGCGTCCAGCAAGTCTGCGGGCTCTCGTTGGCCAAGGCGGGGAGGGCTGAGAACTCACCATCGGCCAGGATCAACAGACCGAACCTCTTCTTCAGCGTCACGCGCTGTCGCGACCACTTGTCATCGGGCGAGAAGCGGGCGGGGTGTGCGGACTTGGTGACCTCGCCGCTCAGCACCTTCTTGAGGGTGTAGGTGCGCTTGCCGCTGGCATCCAGGACGTACATCAAGTGCATGGTGGCGGTGGCGTGGTGAGACCTCGTGTATCCGACGAAAATGTGAAACGAGTGTGGTCCGGGTTGCGCCGAGCTGATCTGGTGACGAGATGTGTGATGCGATGGTGCTGCTGTCGTGGTCGTGATCAATTGAGACGCTGCCGCCGAAAACTTTTTGGTGGAGCACCTGAGCTCTTTGGCTGGTGTGGGGCAGGGGAGCGAGCACGGGCCCGGGGGCCGGCCAAGATTTAATCCGCCGACTTGGGTAGTTAGCAGCGACGGGGATGTCGACCACATCCTTGGAGGTATTCTGTGCCTGATACTTTGCACTTTGTTCTGCAGCCTATAAGAAGTGTTTATATATAAGAACCATTCTGTTCACTGGTCAGAAGGCCATCAAGGACACAACTCTTGGCCGTCTAAGAATGTATCTGTGGATATTATATCCGCCTGTGCCCCCTGTGGAATCGTCATGAGACGTCAAGGTACATGTCGCGAAGTGTCTCCATAGATGAGCCTTGAACGACCCGAGACCGACGTGTGTAGTCCAATCATTGACCTCCCGCGAGGCGGAGAACGGACGGCGGTCTCATGTAGGGGTGCCTCCCCATCACGGCCAGGTCTGCAGGAAGAAACCAAGGTGCACGATTCGAAGCATTACTCAGCTGTCAAAATAGAAGTAACAATCTTGGAAGCGCTCGCTATTAGTGCATAAGGCTGAGGTTCATCGCGTCCCTCTCCCGCTCAAGGCATGATAGACTACGTTCTCATTTTACCAAATTTGGATTACACATGGGCACCAGATCGTTAGACTTGGGGGGCGCTTCTTCATATACAAGATCGAGGCTGACACATGGAATCCGAGACAGGCAGTTCGTGTGACAATCAAGAGATCCTGCAGCTACAGTTGGTCCATGATTAATCACTACCAGATCTCGGCTCCCGAGTTGACCAAGACAGCTTATAACGCGGAAGAGTGCTTGGAGACTTCGCTCCTCATCCTTGGCTGGTAGGTATCCAGTGCAGGATGGCCAAGTGATATCTCGCTCACAAATAGGGGAGAGACCGCATCGAGTCAAGGTAGCATACTGTAATTGCCTAGTAGGCAAGGAGCTTCATAATCACTTCAGTGTGCCCAAGTCCGCCGCAATTCCCCGCGCGATCGAATCCGAGATTGCCATATTCGTCACCATGGGGTTCACACCCGTCGCAGTGGGGAATACACTGGCATCCGCAACATAGAGACCCTCCACTCCCCAAACCTTACCCTTGGGGTCGACCACGCCATCCTCCTCGGACTTGCTCATCCTGCATGAGCCCATCTGGTGAGCTCCGCCCCACGGCTCAGTTCCTGGGTTGCCGGCGGCTCGTAGAGTCTGCAGCCACTGCTCAAACCTCTCGTCTTCGGCCTCCGTCTTCTCCCCAGAAGGGGATCGGATGAAGGAGTCCACACCGGAGAGAAAAGGTCGAATCTCCTCTGCTCCCTGGACGTAGCAGATCCTCGCCAGTGCAACGAGTCCTTCCATGCAATTTGCCCGGTCGAAAGCGCTTGGCGAGTACTGAATGCGTGGCTTGCCGGTGACGGGATCTGGATAGATATAGCCAGTATCGCGGTCACGCGGCATTGAGAAGAAAGCATTGAGATGGCGGTACCTCAACGCCGAAAGTTTCAAGTCAATGCCGCTTCGCCAAGGAAGGTTGGAATATATCAGATATGGCTGGGATCCGGCTTAGTAGTTGACAATATCGGTGCAGGTAGCTCGGAATACCACACTTACCACCATACACACACCCTCAAGCTTGGTCCCATTCCCTTGGCCGTCCAAGTCCTCGAAAGCAGTGCAAACACTGCTGATAGCACATCCTGTAGTTCGTCAGCGCACGACATGTCCAAGGCGTTTTTAATCAGACCACTTACCATCCCAGGGCTTAACATCCTCCTTCCAAAAGCCGCCAACAAGGTTGACCGGATGCAAGTACACGTTCCGGCCGATTTGCGGGTTCTGTCTGTGGTTAACAGCCACTCGCTGGCTTTGAGGAGGTAGGTACCAACCGCTAGACCACTGTTCTTCAAAACCACAGGGCTCCACAAGGTGCCGCAGGACACAACTACTCTCTTGGCCTTGATAACGACATCCCGACTGACGCGCTCGGTGACGCTTCCGGTCAGACCTCCTTCTTGGTCTCTGGAGATCCACTTGCCCACAACTCCTGAAGCCTTCTTCCCGGACGCGAACGTGTCAAAGGTCACACGTTCGACCTGGAAGCCTTCGATGAACTCGGCACCTGCCCTGGCAGCGGCAGGCAACCAGCTGACTGCCGGTCCTTGCTTGCCGGCAGAGCCGCACCCCAGATGACAGTGTCCGCAGTGATGATCCTTGTTTGCGGAGTTGTGGGGGGTGACCTTGGCCTTCCACCCCAGCTTCTCGGCGCCATCAAGCAAGACCTGGCCCCGATGGTTCTGTCGGACAGCAGAATCAGACACGCCCATGAACTCGCAAACCCTGTCCAGCGAGCCTTGAAAGTCGGAGGACGTGAAGAAGTCCAGGCCTCGCTTGGACGCCCACTCCCGTCGCACGTAGTCAGGGGTCTGCAGGGAAACTCCCCAGTTGACGCTACCGCCTCCACCCCATGTGCTCCCGGCCAGGACGGACATTGAGCCATCATCAACGCTCATGAGGCCACCGCTCTCGAACAAGTTGATCTCGGCGATATGAGACTTCATCGGCAGTTGCGCCGGGGAGAAATAGTAGCCTTTGTCAACAACCAGAACGCGATGGCCAGCCTCCGCTAGCACCTTTGCGCAGACGCCACCACCACATCCCGATCCAACGACAACCACGTCGGTTTCGATGGTCTCCGGGCCGGCTCCGGGGCCAAACTGCTTGAAGGTGTAATCGGCTGCCTTTCCCGCCCGATAGTTTTCTGGGATATCCGTCCAGCCACTCAACTGCAGGAACAACTGGCTGGATTGTACCCAGGTCTTCTGCCCAAGCATTGATACTGACTTTGCCAGACCACGGAAGGCCGTGAAATATGACGTTTGCCAGGACTTGATGACCTTCTCCCTCGCCTCGGCGGGTAGATCATAGAATGGCGTGAGATAGCCAGTGGTCGGAAGACTGCCGAGTCTCGTTCTTTGCCATATCATATTAGGGCAAATGGGTTACCAGTTCAACACGAGGGTTACTTACCCCAGCAGACTCAGCATGGTACCGAGTTGATCTCTCATGTCTTTCGGTAAAGAAGCCAATGTTCTGGTTATCTGATCTTTGAAAGCCTGGCTATCTGATGGCTTTTCCGACAGGAAAGCTTCAAAGTCCTTGCGGCTCGGCGGAGAGCTCAGTTTTCTCTGGGCCTCTTGGTAATATGCGTCCAGTTGACTCTGTGTGATCTGGTAGTTGTCTGTGTTGGACCCATCCCGAGGCGTGGAGACGATGGATGGGACGATCGTGTCCATTAGTGCATACCACACCTTCCATTGCGTCTCGTTGAAAAACTCCGGGGATGGTGGGTCGGGGAGAGGTATGTCTATATGAGACAGCGGCAATTCCATAGGGACAGCCATGATTGCTGCACCGTGCATAGAGATGCTGGGTATCGGCTTTTCTTGATGGCGCCGTTATACGAGCGCAGGGGAAGAAATCTATCACACGGCTGACGGTGTGAGACTGATGAACGACAGTGTGTTGTTGCGATTGCGCTTGGGCTTGTAGAGAAGGGGAGCGGCATCCGCGTTGACTGCTTATAATTAACGTTCGAACTATCACAGATTGCAACGCAGTGTTCAAGTGGCCGCCGGAGACGCTTTTCTACCAGCACATCATGATGTGAAAATGCAATGACGATCGCCACGATACTCGCTAGTAGACAGAACGCATTGACAGCACCCTAGCTGTGCCGAGGTGCAGTTGGATTCATCTCGGAAACTAGTTTCTTTACGGATAGCGGGCGTGAGCGGGCAGGTGGGCATTCCATTCAATCACCGTTGGCACATTAGTTAGTGAGGACGCGCGAATAGCCCTAGATCTTCGTGTGGCCTTCGCTGCTCCCTGGAAGTGCGACCGTTATGGCTCGCGATTTGCACCAAGAGGGTCGAAAAGGGGAAAGGCGCTGGCCTACCCCGCATGCACCCTGCAGCCACTGGAGCCACTATCAGCCTAGGTGGTCTAGTGGGCCTACGTACAGTCGCATAGCACACCACTGGCCTCGCCTAGTTAGTTCACGCCCACCTAACGCGGGGATGCAGGCGCTACAGTTTACAGGGGTTTGGTTTGTCATTTGATGGATGTGGGCTGCATCGACGTGACAACCGACCGCCCTGGGCTATCCTGCCTGCGACTTTTCTTTTGTTCATCTTATATTGGATACGAGAGGGGTTACCCTACCGTGTCTTGAGTGTCTTGTGTGTATTGACGCTAATGCTATCTGTGAGGGCATGACACCAGAGGACTAGGCCGTGAAATGCAGTCCGTCCGTAATATTGCCCCATCTTGCGTGAGCCCAGTCATTCGGGACATGCCTCCTCGGTCTCCATGGGCCCTGATCGCCGCTCTTTGGAAACCTCTCCTCGGCAGCTTTGACGTACGTCGATGTGAGCTGCCATGACGAGCGTGGTTTCATCTGATGATCCCTTGGTGCTCGAGGCACCGACACCTGAATCCCCTTGCGCTCCATGTACTTCAACAACCGACAGATGATGAAGGCGGTCTCGTCAGAGCCTAGGGTCCAAGAGGCGTTGGTGTAGCCGATCATGTAGAACAGATTCGGAATGTCCTGAACCATGGCTCCGTTCCACAAGATCTGCTTTGCCGTGTCGATCCGCTCGCCATCTACCTGAAGGGGGATGCCACCACCGAATAGCATGCGTAGTCCCGTGGCCGTAACGACCACGTCGGCATCGAGCTTCGTACCATCGGTGAGCTCGATGCCGTCCTCGGTGACCGTGCGAATGTGGCCCGTCACTACGTCGGCTTTGGGCGTATGTAGAGCCTTGAAGAAATCGCCATCTGGGGCCAGGCACAACCGCTGTTGCCAGGGGTAGTACGCTGGGCTAAAATGGGGATCCCACTTGAGTCGCGGCGGCAGCTGTACAAGAGTGGCCTTCTTGACCATTTCCTTCATACGCTTGGGGAACCACCTGCACAGTGTCGCGAACCAATGCGTCGTCCACATGAAGTAGAGCCGCTTGATGGTCCCCAAGATGGAACGAGGCCATATCTTGTGGCTCCACTTCGGGCCGGTCCATGGGCTCGACCACTGCTGGGGCTGCGACACGATGTATGACGGGCTCCTCTGTAGCATGGTGACATGGGCGGCGGTCTTGGCCAGAGCTGGTATCAACGTGATAGCGGTGGCGCCGCTGCCAATGACAACTATCTTCTTGTCGGTATGATCGTAGTCTGTCGGCCAGAACTGAGGGTGGATGATCTTGCCACGGAAGTTTGAGAGCCCTGGTATCTCGACCTTGAGCGGTTGATTGTAGTCATAGTACCCGGCGCCGAGCACCATGAATCTTGATGTGTAGCGCTTCGTGACACCTTCGTTTTCGACAGCCACGGTCCATCTGTTCGTCTTGGACGACCAATCTGCAGATACCACCTTGTGCTTGAAGTTTATGTACTTGTCTAGGCTGTGGGCAGCCACGGATTCCTTCATGTAGGATATGATCAAGTCGCCTTCTGCGATCGGACTCGGATGAGGCCATGGGTGCCAGGAGAAGCCAAAGGTGTGCAGGTCCGAATCGGACCTGATGCCTGGATATTTGAACAAGTCCCACGTGCCTCCAATGCTTGTTCTATTCTCGAAAATGGTGAACGTGACTTGCGGTAGCTTTGTCTGAAGCCGGTATGCACAGTTAATCCCCGAGATTCCTGCCCCCACGATGATGAGATCCAGTGACTCGACATCACCAGATTTCTTCTCAGTAGAATCCATGGCGGGTGATGGCCGCAAGGCAGTTCTCGGCGTGAAATCTGCGCGTTAGTATATCCAGGCGCGGTGGACTGCCCCTGTATGATCTCAAATATTTGGCGAGTCTAGGGTGAAGCAGCCACTAAGTTGGCAATGTGTGGCACCTCGAGTTGGGGGTCTAGCTTTGGGCGATGGCCTGGATATATGCATGCCTTGCCTCGGTAGGATTCGGTGGCTCTGGGCGATACGCGATGTACTCGAACGTGCATGACGTGGAACGCGAACTCGGGGAGATAACAGAGTCCGAATGGCTACGGTGGTCGTGTAGGCACTAGTGTTCTCCCACAATTAGTCACTACTTATCAAGTATCATGATGTAATAGTTGCAGGCCACGACGCACTGGACATCTCAGTCGGGAACTTCTATTTGACTCTTAATTCGCTGCGAAACGGTGGTTCGTCACTCCAATATCAAGATGGGGTTGTCCTGCAGTGCGACTAGCAAGATGCTGGCCAAGGGGGTAGGGGGGTGTGGAACGTTGATCCCCGCAGCATTGGGAATAGACAACCGAGGCATACACAGTGCGTGGGAGTGCATTGCGATGGACGACGCATAATCTGCTCAGCCAAACAAAGATCACGGGTGTCAAAATGGAACGGCGGAAACCGAAATAACGTAGTCCATTTGCTCATGCCTTCATGTGTTGCAGGTTACAAGAAATCAATGCATATCTAGCGCTAATCCCGTTCATAGCTTTCCCGGAATGCTAACAAACTCCCCTTCAGAGACCTTCTGAGTATTACGGATGAAAACACCCACTTTGGAGGCAACCTGTTGTGCACTCGCCTCCCAGCCGCTCCGTTCCCCAACCAGTAATGTGTCGTGAAGAGCCGCAGCCTCATACTCCGACTGGATTCGATTTCCTTCAACTCGGGACATCTCTTTGACCCACTGGGTGCCGTCGATCTCCAGAATCTCCACGGCGCCTTGATTCACGAAAATTGGGATCGAAGTGGCAAAAGGATTACCAAGGGGGGTAATATACGGATCTGAGGGTGGCACGATTGCTGCATAAGTGGCAGCACCCCACCGCGTGAAACTCGGGGGAAGCAAGTCGGTTGAGTAGTTTGGGTTGCTCAGAATGGTGATGTCGGGCTTGAGGCTGTTGAGCGGCGATACCCACGGTGACAACAGAACTGAACTTTGTGGGTTGGGGATGTCCAGTTCGTCTCCAAAGTCTGCGAGGTAACGTAGTAGTGCAATGGCCAGATTTCCGCCTGCGCTGTCGCCAGAGATGGTGATGTTGCGAGCTGGGATATCGAGTGTTCGCACGAGATAGAGATAACTTGTCAGCGCATCTTGTAAGGCTGCAGGGAACGGATTGCTCCTGCCATATCCTGAAAGGCGATACTGAGGAGCGAACACAGCATCGACGCCGCCTTGTTGCACAAGCGTGTTTGCCAGAAACCCCAGGGTGTCGGTCCGGCCATCACCGATAACGAATGCGCCGCCATGGAAATGTAGAACAACACAACCATCAGGCTTTATCGTCGGCTTGCTGACTGGCTTCGGGTACCAGGTGCCTCCGATGGTTGTCGGCATGACCGTCGACTCGAGTGGGCCTTTATAGAAGCTCTTTGGCGCGGGTTGGACCACCTGGAACTTCTCCTTTTCTTTTCCGGGCTTCAGGGACAATGACTCGGTGATCCCGATTCTGCTTTGCACATCGACCATATAGCGGATCATGCGGGCCATCACGGCTTGTTGTAGGGTCCATTCTCTGTGTGGTCTCAAGGATCGGAAGAGTCCAAACTTGACGAGCCATAGCGGGAAGCGTGCGAGAAGTGCGCTCATACAATACAGCTGGTAGACCAGGCGTATTGGCTGATATGAGACGAACGGCCACGAATGCGACATCTTCAAGACGAATTTTACAGTAAAGTAAGCTGCATCAGATTGGTATAATTAAAGATGGTAGAGCTCATGGTCCGCGTTCACGTTGGAGGAAATGGTAATGCATCACAGTGTGGCGCACTGTCTCAAAATGAAAGGTCAAGCGAGGTTCGTGCGGGGGCGTATTTCCGCACGTCCTACGCACTCCACGGCATTTTCTCCGTCCAGGCAGCCCAGGCTGGTTTAATGCCAAGGATATTAAGCAGAGGCTATGCGCCTCGACACACGGGGGTTGAGAGGTCCCGAACCCCCGAGCGAGTGCGTCTACCAGACAGTCGGGACAGGGCGGCGTTTGGTGGACAGCGAGGTCAATGGGTACGGCAAAGCATTGGTACGAACAAACACCATTGTATCTGTTGAAGGTGATGTTCTCAACCTGAAACAGATATCTTGGGTCATGAGACCATAGCAGATTTGGCTCGGTTACTTCTAAACTACTACTCCCAAGACGTGATTTTACTCGTCTTTGTCGAATTTCAACATCGGTCGTCTTCTGTACAAACGCAGAGGAACAACTAATGCATGGGTTCTTTAGGGTTTAGACATTTTAGTAATCATATCGCGGCTCTGTGGCGTCTATGTATAGATTCTGCATCTTGACAATCCCTTTCTCATCTCTTCCACCCATAACTTTGAAATTGACTATGCCGTGCAAAGCGAATGTTTCAGGGACACGTCCAGCAATCTGTGATTGGGTCGTATCCAACTCCCCATGAAGCTGGATATTCGCAGTATAGTTTGTCGTAGCATTTCAACTGGCCGAACTTGCTTACGCACTCTGGTGGGTTGGAGGGTGTAATGAAAGGGCTGCAGGAAGATGAGCCGGGTTCGGTGGTAGGACTAGGAGTGGTCAAGACCGTAGAAGCTGAGCTTGTTGCCAGACCAGTGCTAGTAGGTGTTGCCTCTTGTCGAGGTAGATTGGTTGGCTTGGCTGTGGCCTGCGACAGCAGAGACAGCAACCATATAGGTGTCTGTTGAACCGATACGTGCATGGCTGTATGTCTAGTGAGGAATTCAAGCTTGGAGCTTTACGACCTGTACCTAAGAGTCTTTATATCACTTATGCGTCTTCTTATCGCAATATCGGTGAAGACACTTATAGAATGTAGCATTCCGCCTGGGTCGAGAATGGCACGATTTACTCGGCTAAATAGACCAAAGGTAGTTCCAGCGAAGTTTCGATACGATCTACTGCCATTTCATTCTACGCGTTTCAGTGCCGATTGGCCAGGTAAATATAAAGAATTCATCCGGCCGGATCAGAGGCTGATTAGTCTCAGTATTGGCAGCACCTGAGAACCACACGCCCCGAAGGTCCAAGCCACACCTCTGTACCTCTGCTGCAGATTCCCGTTACGTGCTCTGCCCCAAATTCAGCTCAATACCTCTCAAAGCCTCTAGTAAATCATCAGGCTTGCTCAGAAATGGGCAGTGACCCGATTGAATGGTTGCTGTGCAAGTCGTGCTTTTAATAAGGGCTGCCATCTGCTGCTGTACAGGAAGAGGAAGCGAGTTGTCGTTCTCGCAAAATATGTAACCACACGGCACTCCATCTGCCCAAGGCTCGTATGCTGAAGGTGTCACGAATAGTGAAATAGACGTGTGTGTCATTTCCTTGGTCCATTCTTGTTGAGAGCCTTCATCCATGTCGTTGAAAGCAACCTGAGGAATCATAGCCGGGACGCCGCGAACACGGTCTCCCTTTGTTTTCTATTAGCATTGTCTCCATTTTGCTTGGTTAGGTCGAGCATACTTCCACCTTCATCCATGGCAATGGATTGCCTCCGAGCATATCCAGAAGTGCTTTCCCAGAAGGGATCATGAAGGCTGACAGGAATATGATACCCAGGACGTTAAACCCCACAACAGCATTGCTAGCTACTAGACCCCCCGATGAATGGCATAGAATCAAGATTCGCCGGCCTTCGTGTTTCAATCTCGCGAGAACTGCCTGCACAGTAGCAATGTCATCCGCCAACTGAGCCAGCGGGGCCTCGCGCCCGCCAACAGTGGGTAATGCGACCAGCTCTGAGGCGTAACCGGCTTCGTCGAGTTTGTGGCGGAAGCCGTTCCAGGCTGTGGCCTTCAGCCAGGCACTCGGGACTACAACGATTGTTGGCTTGGTCATGTCCTGCACGATTACTTCCAATAATGGTGCTGAATTTGAGGTTGTAGGAGTTTGGAGTGTTGCGAAGGTCAAGACCCAAGGTCTTACGTGCCATGAGATTCAAGATCCGCTGTGGATACTGTCACCCGTTCGACCCCTGCCATAATGGTTGCTCTCAACAGTTCGCTTGCGGGGAATTTACCGGAGTATTACAGGATGGACACGGTGCATACTTAGTTACATTCTCTAATAGTCCAGTCAAATGGCTATTCACTTATATCAGAGTCGTCGGCATCTCCACGACCAATATTTCGAAGTCTTCTCTCGATCCCATTTACCTCGTTGGCTTCCGAGTATATCGGCATACCCTCTACGCTGCCTTTTGCGCCAAGTCTTGCCGAATACTGGAAGTCGATAATCAGTACTGTACCATCTGGGCGACGCATTACGTTACCTAGATCAAGATCCCCGTGGTAAATTCCGATCTCATGGAGGCGGCGGACTACTGCCAGACACGCCTGGATTTCCTGCTCTGGCAATGGTTTATTCTCTTTGGCAATCTCAGAGAAGCTCTTGCCACCTTCAATAAATTCCATGGCGTATCCTATCACCCCACGACCTTCCTCCGTAACCAGACCATGGAACCTGGTGGTAATTCCGTGAGAAGAGGCCTCCTGGTGGAATTGAATCTCCCTCTTCATCTCGGATTCCTGTTTACCTAGTCTCTCCTTATCACTGTCGTTCCGGGGGAGAAAGTCGGGAAACTCTGCGATTTTCATGACTGCTTTTCGTACAACGGCTGGATGATTGACAATTGTCAACCGTTCTGAGCGCATATCCCATGGTTTGGTGATTGCGCTTACCTTGGAGAAATCACTGTAATCAAGCATGACCTCGTGCGACAACCCCTGGATACCGCTCAACTTCTCAGCAATCTTTTCTGCAAGAGGATACCACACACTTGAATCTCGGTGGCCCGAAGCCATAACAGTATAGCACTTACTCTCGCCAAGGTCGAGAGTCGGCAGCGATGGATTTGGCCCATTTGGGTATTCCCACCCATGAGGGAAAGCATCTTGAGAAACAAACAGGTATTTGATCGAACGACCTACCAACACGCGGGTCAGAGTCCCACGATCATCTTCTGCGCCGACAGCCAAGATCACTGGTCGGTGTAATATCTGGCTGGGGTTTTTGGGCGACGTTCTGGAGCTTGCAGGGGAGGCCATAATATCCTCTTAGTATATTTGTTGACGTACGGGTTCGGTCTGCTTGTGAGATCGGTAGTATGAAGTTCCATGGGCAGCAGTTCATTATATAATAGGGAACCGCAGAGTCCGCTACATTAAAGGACAGTCATGGTAGGACAATAATGTAGTTCGCTTTGTAGACAACGAACAGCCAATAAACGAACCATCTCCTTGGTTTTGCTACGGCAATTGATAGACAAAGGTTAAGTTAATTTGTACATACAGCTGCTCCTCCTAGGATATCCCTTTGCCGCCCACCTCCCCTCCCCTGTTTTCTTTTTTCAGGGCAAGGGGACGACAGTAGCTCACTAGCAAAACACCCGACCCCACATATCCGAATTAAATGCTTCCGACTGCCTCGGGCTGTCCATCGTTGAGTGCATCGTCATTGAGACTGCCGGTATCGTCTTTTCTCTGACTTGCTTGGCCAGAACACCTCATTGGGGGGAAACGGCTATAGCTCTAAAATCATAGGAAGCTATTCGAAGTTGTACTTCTTACGTGCCTTCTTCTCCACGACCGACGGCCAGAGATAGTAAACGTGAGGGCCCAGGGCGTTAGGAAACCATGGAAGCACGATGTTGCCTGTAATTTGGCTGTCGACTGCATCCATGCATTTCTTCGCGACATATTCGATCTTGAGCCCATGCTTGTTAGGATCCTTCTCGATCACCGGCCCGCCGTCAACAGCCGAGGCCCGAAAGTTGCCCTCTATAGTTGAGGGCAACATGAATGTGAAGGCGATTTTAGAGTGCTCGATAGCCAGAGCCTGAAACAAAAGCAGAGACGATGCTTTAGATGCTGCGTACAATGCTCGCGTCGGCGCAGCAACGACGCTTGCGAGTGAGTTGAGCAGTAGAATAGACGGCGAGGCAGACGTACGCGTCAGCATCGGGATCTGCGTAGTGATGAGCGTCATGGATCTCTCAGCGCGGGTTGGGCTACTCACGAAAGTCAAGGCGGAAATGAATGGGCCATCAAAGTTTCCTTTGATCGCACGGCCACCTATTGCCACAGCGGTCCGTATGCCGTCGCTCGTCGCATCCTCCTCGGCCGACTGGACGCCAGTGAGAGCCATGACAGGCTGAAGGGCTGAGACTCCCGCACAAATCTGGAGGGTGTCCAGCCCGCCCCACTCAGCCAGCAACCGTTCTCTGACGCGCACCATATCGTCGACATTGCTGAAGTCGGCTGCTTCCCAGATGCAGTTTTCTCCACATTCCTCGGCGAGCACAGCTAGGTCTGCTTCACGTCTCGCCACGATGCAGACTCTGGCAGCCTGATCTGCATATTTCCTGGCCAAGGCTCTCCCAACACCGCTAGAAGCACCAAGAACTAGTACCCGTTCCTCTGTGCGTTTGATCGACTGGGGTCTGTGATTTCGTGCCAAGAGCCTGTGGCTTATGACCAGTGCGGGAAGAACAACGGCAAGAGCCGTGAAAGCCAATCTTACAGAAGCAGGTATCGCCATTGGGCCTACACGAGGAGGTCGGCGTTCGTACCAGAGGACAAAGGAAGAGGGATTGAATTTGGTAATTATTGGGTGAACAAGAGGTTACCAGTAGCTTTTTCGTAGCGCGCCACAAGAGGCTTGGCAGGGACCATATGCGGCTGCACGGACAGGGATGTGGCACTAGCGCAATCGACTGCCGCTGCCCCCATTCGTGGTGCTTGATTGTATAGTAATATTATAGTAACGTACTTGAAACTTGGTGTAGATAATCAAACCCAAAACAATAACATCCAGTCCCATCTTAAGCTTTCGGACTCTAGTACAAAGGCAGCTTGTATGCGTCGAAATCATACATCCAAGTATCAATAGACGCTTGGTCATACACGCATTGCAAGACTCCATCTTCAGCCCAGAATGGTCTCAGGGGCCATTTACAGATGGTATCGATCTCTCCGGTATTATCTAGGGTGTCCGGCGCGGCGTCCTTCTCTACCCAGTCGATCATAGCCTGCAGCGTCGTCTGGGGCCAGCCGCCATTGGGCTGGAAATCGTTGGAACTGCAGTGGCCACCGCCAGGAACGAGGAATAGTCGATAGAACTCGTCCAGCGCCGCAGTGCTTTCGTTGTAGCTGAGATGCCCGTACAAAACAGATCTCACTGACTCGTAGTAGTGTACAGATGCGCCAGTGGGTATCGAATTGTCCTGTTCGCCATGCAAGTGGAGGACTTTGCTCCCAGCGCTCTGAAAGTCACCGAGGTCGGGATACGTTGTCTGTACAGAGTCGTAGTATCTGTTCATGCCGAGGATCATCAGTTCCTTCAGAGTGTCGTAAGTGTAGTTATCAAGGCTTGCGAGGTTGCTGGCATTTTGCAACTGCAGGTACTTTGCGACAAATTCGCCGCCATAGCTGATGATATTGAGACCCCAGGTATCCGTCTCATTGTCGTACGCAGTGGCGCCATCTGCGAATGTTGCGCCGGGCTGGTAGCTTACATACACTAGCCGGCCCTCGGAGTCATGAAGGCCAGCGAGAATGGTACTTGCTACCGCCACCCCCTCGGCAGTGACAGTCCCGTTCTGGGCAGGGGCGGGGGGTATACCATATGATGGAGATCCCTCGGACGGGCCACAAGAGTAAGGTTCTCCCAAGGTCGTATTCACGTCAAAGGTCAATTTGCAAAGGTCAGAGCGGGAGACGACCCCGTCTGTTCTCCCGTCCAAGACGTCGCAGGCGGCGATTGTCAGGTTGGCAATTTTCTCCAGCTCACAGTTTGGTGGATAGCATCCTAGAGTCTGCTCTATCACGCTGCTAGTGAGGTGGTTAACCTGCTGCTGGCTGAATCGGAAGGCAGGTGCGCCTGTTACAGCACCGTCGAACTGGCCAGCAAAGCGCTGTATCTGGCTCCATCCTTCTCGGCCCCCCTCAGAGCAGCCTTGATAGTAGCTGTACAGCTTGCTGGAGGACGAGACGTTGAAGATATTCCGGGTGAACTGCTTTCCAAGAGTTGCCAGCTCGTGGTGCGCCTGGTAGCCGAACATGTAGGTCGATTGCCAGTTGATTGTATCATTGGCGAGCAGGAAAGCATCATCCCAGGGGGTATCAAACGACCCAAAACCACCATCGGTAATGCCGGATACCGCTCCAACAATGATCCCCGTAGGAATGTATTGCGTCCCCGAGTTGATGGCCAGGCCCCCGCCTCCCGTCGACACGTAACGATTCTGAAAGTTTTCAGGTGCAGGTATCCAGTATGTCACGTGGACGACATCGTTGGTGATTCCGTTGTGAGAGTACGCAAATGTCACATTGCAGTACTCGATAGTACTGGTGGGATACCATTCCGAGACAAACGTGGCATTGTATGTCAAGGAAGCCTGCACCGAAGACCTGTCGATGGTGATGCCTGGGTAAAACCCTTCAGCTGGAAGTGCATCTTGTGCGCATGACGCCGTACATATGTCATTCAGAGCAAGAGCACGCACGATGCCCGGAGAGGCGATAGCCACAAAGGCCCAGACGGATACCATGTTGACCGTGTAATCAAGACGGACGCCAAATGTTCATGGTGGGCAGTATTCCGCGGTGAGCAAGCATGTTGTCATCTGCAACTCCAGCCCAAAACCCCCTCGGCTCGCACTTGCTGAGTACCGAGCACCAGAAGCCTGAACTCTCCACTCTCGGCGCGTTTGCGTGTGCCTTTATGGCCGGTGGTAATTCTAACACCGCTAGTCTTCTTCAGATTGGTGCTAGCGTCTTTGGAGTCTGGGGTAGAAAGCCGGGTCCTCCGTGGAGATGATTACCTCATTGTACATGGTGTGTCGGGGACAATGCCGACAACAAAGACCGCGCGGCTCCTGTTTATTGTGTCCCCAAGTGGAGACTGGCGTTGCGTTCAAAATACTGAGCCAGAATATGTGATGTGGTCAATAGCTCTCATGTCCTAAGAATATTTCGACCACACATGTCATGCGTTACGCCGTACAATCTGCTACCGACTATGCATTGTAGAGCCACGGGCAACTTGTACGTACTAGATTTAGGGCAGGATGGGCTTTGTACGTCACCGCATGCTGGGACTGCTTACATGAATGGATCTCAAGGTTATGTTTTGTGTTCATTAACAAATGTGAAGATATCTTTACACCTGAGCCAGCGCCCACAGACATGCCATGGCCTGTCGGCAAACTAGCAAGCCTACGTACTGCTCAAGCCCTTATTTGATACGTATCCAAATCTAGCCGCCGTCCCAAAGGCACCAACTCCTGTTGCCCCAGTGATGATATTGTTTCCATCTGCTACATTGACGGAGATCTTGGGGGTCTCAAGGTCATCGACGAAGACTTGCAGTCCAGGCCCGTTTGCAATAACTCTGACTTTATATTCCTCCCCACTAGTCGCAGCGACTGCGGAACTCTGGAGGACTTCCCAACCAGACGCACTCAAAGACTTCAGCGAAACATTACCTGCCGGGGATATTGCAGCAAAGTACCCAACAAACATGCTTGGGCTGGTGATGTTTGAAGCCCTGAACAACAAACCAGCTTCGCCTCCGACCCTTTGCCCATCCGCCCGGGGTAATGCGATCGTAGCATCAAAGGTCAGATTGCCAAACTGGGTATCAAGCATCGCAAGACCGCCAAATTCACCGCTTATCGTAAGACGCTGGTCGACAACCGACCAATCTCCGCCGTATGACTTCCACCCGATTGCGTTGCCGTCTGCAAAGTTGTCTTCCACGCCCAACTTCACCGGTGCGATCGTGCCGTCGTCGTTGAAGTACATGCGGTCGTATGCAAGTACTCTATGATTGGCGGCAGTCTCACTCAAGGGCCGCCGGTGATAGACGATGTACCATATATCGGTCCCCGGAACGTTGATAATGCCGTGGTGCCCACAGCCCTTCGCAACAGCCGGGTCTTCCTGCAGGATCTTGCCTTTCCGGTTGAACGGCCCCGTAGGACTGTTAGTCATGGCATACGCCACTGAATAGTCTGACCCCATCCAACCGCCCTCGGACCACATGAAGTAGTATGTCCCGTTACGCTTGATCATCAGCGACCCTTCAACATAATCGACCGGTGTGATTTCTTTGAACTGGGTCCCGTCGTCGAATGCTCCGATCGAGATCATGTCCTCGTTCAACTTTGCCACATTGGCGTGACTGTGACCGCCGTAGTACATGTACGCCTGGCCGTCGTCGTCAATGAAGACGCCCTGGTCAATCGGCTGGGCGGCGTTGTAGTAGTGGCCAATCAACGGCTTCCCGATGGCATCAATGTACGGCCCTTGCGGATTATCTGCCACCGCAACCCCTATACCCCCAATAGCGCCAGCTTGGTCCTCGTCCTCTTGAATGTCGTTTGCTGCAAAGTAGAGGAAGTATCTCCCGTTTCGCGCGACCGGTGCAGGAGCCCAGACCGCCTTGTTCGCCCACTTGACATTGTCGATCGTCAAGATGTTGGGATGCTTTGTCCAGTTGACGAGATCAGGGCTTGAGAAGGCGTCCATGAAAGTCTGCTTCTCATAGGCATCCGAGTATGTCGGGAACACCCAGTACTCGTCTTGGTAGATGGCGACGTCAGGATCGGCATACCATCCGTCCACGAAAGGGTTGCCCGCAGGAGCCGTGGTCCAGTCCGGTTTGGCGATCGCGTTGGCCAACGGGTTGCCAACTGCGCTCGCGTTCAGCAAGCTCATTACCACCTGGGCCATCGTTGACCAAGTACGTCTGCTGCTTCCCGATGCCCTTGATGAGCTTCTGGAGTTGATGAGAAGACTCATGCCGAATTTCCAACGGAGGTGGTGGGGTAGCGTGGCAGGGTCTCGGATCGAGTCTAGCGTGGTTCTAGAGCCGTTGCATTCAACTATAGCTGGGCGACAGCGTAGTTGGCGGCCGTCGAACAATCAATATATTACGAATGGTAGACGCGATAAAGGATAGCAGTAGCATAAGGTTTAGTTAGGCTTCGGGACCATGTCGTGCCTTATAGGTTGTTCGGGGCCTATATGCTTTACCCCTCGAACAAAGGAACCACATGGTATGTATGTATATCATGCACCCCATGCACCTGCCGTTGCAGCTGGTTGGCTTGAGTCACGTCACCCGCACTTGGTCACATGTAGACAGTCGGCAACCAGGTTTTCCTGCAGTATTGGTCATGGTGGTGTTGTTATGTTGCATTGCTCGTGCCGATGGCCACAGTCCGCACGCGAGAAGGCCATCGCTATGCCTTTGCTTTACACCTCGATTGAATGCACGGTGTATTTGGCCAAGGACTGTTTACTATGTCTAAGTAACTGTTCCAACTTTGCCGGCAATATACAGCAATACCGGGTTACTCCGTCAAGATTTGAATTGCTTTGCCAACATATCCGTGACTTGCACAGTTTGCCCCAACGAGTTGGTCAGCTATGGCCTCTTGGGGCTAGATTCCATCCTTCAACTTGAAAGTTCCCACTCTTCCTTGGGTTGTTGTCTCAAATGATGTAGAACAGCACCACGCCTTTGCTACGCTCATCTTATCAAACGGTAGGGGCTTACTCTTAGCATTAATATAGAGTCTTGCCGTAACTCTAGCCCTATCAAGATGCCTTTAATGCAAATCCGGTTGAGCAATATTGTCAAGTCTTCTATTTCCTGCAACTTAGAAAACATGCCAGTCAATCCATTTTGGCTCGTCCCCATCAGAGCAGCGTACTTGTGCGGGGCGTGCAAGCGAGCAATCGGCGGATAGTAGGAACTGGCAGTAGCTCTTTTTAGCATGCATATTTAGCAATTGCTGTACTGTAGTGTCGAGATGGTCCTGTGGTCTGTTATAGATGCACCGTCATTGTGGGTACATAAATACATCAAATCATTCGAGGCTGTGGATGTATCTGGTGGATATTGCCTCTTCACTAGGTGGGATCATGAGTCCAGGTTACTCTATTCCAACAACCACTACAGGAAAAGCAACGGACAACCGCATCGGAAGCAGTAGTGTATTCGGGCTCACATAGTCTCTGTTGAGGAGGGGCCCCTATATACCCGGTTAGGTTGCCGGCAGGGCCAATCGGCATTGTCGTGTCAAAAACTGGCAAAATGTCATTTGCCGGCACTTAGTCCACGAAGGCTATGATGTCTGTATTTATTTTGAGTCGGTTACCTCCTCCCTGGAGCAAAGTCTTGGGTCTTTGCTTCTCATCAGCTAAGCTCATCATGTTTTCCCGAATAATCGCGTCTATCAGCTTCGGCGCCAGCGTTCTTGGTGCCCCTACCTCACATGCAGCCGCTTGCGATATTGCATCATTGAAGGCCGCCACCGACAGCTATATCTCTGCTCAAACAGCTGGTGACTCTACAAAACTTGCCGCTCTCTCTTCGTCGCCAACTTACACAGAGAATTTCAAGACTGCAGATCTCACCAAGGGGATTTTGTCCCAGTCTCTGAAGATTGACCACAACCACAGTCTGCATGACACAACTGCATGTGCGACCTATACTGAGTTGATTATCACCGACTCCAAGCATCCATCCGTGACAGGCACGCAAATGTACTTCACTGATGGAAAGATCTCCAAAATTGAGACCATCGTCACAGACAAGGGCGACTGGCTTTTCGACGTTGCTGGAACTTTGAAGTGGGCGTCTCAGGAACACTGGGATGAGATCCCTGTGGAGAAGCGTGACAGTCGTCAGGCGATCCAAGCTGCCGCTGATGCGTATGCTGATATCTTCAACAACAAGAGCGTCGTCGTCCCCTGGGGCCAGCCGTGCGCGCGGCTGGAAGGAGGCATGTATACCGGTAAAGGCCAGCCAAGCGATAGATGTGATGTTGGGATCCCGAGTGGCGTCAACAACACGCACCGACGCTACGTCATCGATGAGTCAAAGGGGAGCGTGGATTTGTTCATGACCTTTGCGGATAATCTTCCAGATAGTCATGAGTTCCGTCTCGAAGGAGGCAAACTCCGCTATGTGCATACGTTGACGGTCATGGGTAGCTAGGTCTTATTATTATCAATTTTCATCGCCACTCTCACAAATCGGCTCGTCATATGAATCTGGTTGTTGGTCCCGTTGTTTGGAAAACAATTCCATCACATGTCCGATCTCTTATCTCATCACCATCTCGACGATTTGAGATTGTCCTGTCGCGATTTCCGTATCTTAGAAGATTGTCCATTTGATCATCTCGCTTGAGGTGACTTAGGAATGGCATTTGTTGTGATGATTGTCCATTGTAAAGTAATATTATCATGTGAATAGGGATTTTCGCTCGGGCCATCACGGGATTTTTGTCTACAACTTTCAGAGCTGACACTGGTTCGCCAGACATCAGTGAAGAAAATGGCTGGTTGACCGTTCTGGCCTTTGTAACGGATCTCAGCACTGTACTAGGTTCGGCTGTGAGGCACATCGTGCCGACCAGACTTGATTCAGAAAGTAGCGCTGCCATTACCCACACCGAAGGCCCATGCTCAATATTGAGGAATCTAACTAGACCATCCGCATTATGTAGGCTGTATATCGATATGTCATGCCAAAGCTGCTCAGAGTTTGACTTGCTCCTGGTTGACTAGACAGTATCTATACCGAGGCTTGCCGGCTTCGATGTCGAGGATCGCTTGGTTTGCATCCTTCATCGGTCGCTCCTCTACCCATGCCTTGATATCCTTCTCTGCGGCTAGCTGCAGCATCTCCCTGACCTCTGCAGCGGATCCGATACATGAGCCGGCAAAGTTCAACGACTTGGTAATGAGCGAGCCAGGTGGAACGGAGAACTGCCCATCATCGGGATTTCCCACCTAAACAGCACATCAGGAGTCAGCGGATCCGATTGGTCTCCTTAAATTCTCCGGTCCGGGCCGTCATAGCCCAGAGGCTCTTGATTGATGCACAGCTCGTCGACGCTTTTAGCTGAATGGAATCATAACTTACGTGCACCAAAGTTCCCCTCCTCTTCATGAGCGCCAAGTACCCGCGCATGGGTGCCTGTTAAGTCTGGGTAAGTACATTTTCAGCCCGGAGTCGCGTTAGGTATCATACCTGAGAAGAGGCGACAGTTGAAATCAGGAGATCCAACTGGCTGTGATATTTCTTGTACCAGCCTTTATCCTCGTCGGTGGCAAGATAGTCATCTGCCCCAAGCTGCAGCGCCTGGGCGCGCTTGTTCCCCTTTCTTGAAATCGCAACTACGAGGTCTGCTCCCATGGCTTTGGCCAACAAGACTCCGTAATGTCCCAGTCCTCCCAAACCAATGATGCCGACCTTCTTGCCCGGGCCGCATCCCCATTGCTTCAATGGTGAGTACATGGTAACTCCGGCACACATCATGGTCGCCGCCTGCTTCGACTCCAGCGCGGTCGGTATCTTGAACGCAAACCGCCCGGGACACCGATGATAAGTCGCATAACCACCATAACCCTTGTCACCGTTGTGGTGCGGGCCGGGATATGTCCAGCGGGCCTTGGGGCAGAACTGCTCCTCGCCAGAAGCGCAGCTTTCGCAGGCCGGCTTGTTGAGTCCTTCGCAGTTGTCCGTCAAGCAGCCTACGCCTACTCGATCGCCGACCTTGTGGTTCCCTACCGCCTTGGGTCCTACTCGGACCACTTCCCCAACTATCTCATGACCAACAATGATGGGATAGGGTGCCGGATACTGTGCTTCTGTCAGATGAAACTCCAGGTCATACGGCGGCGTTGATGAGTTCCTCCAATGATCAGAGCACACAACTTACCCAGCCGGATCGCAAGGTATGGATATCGCTGCCACACCTAAACCTTGCATGAGCATTGCTTACGAAAACGTACCGCGGAGGACCACGACTTACATTCCACAATGCGTAATCCTGATGTCTATATCGGTGTCCTCCCAGCGCTTCGGTTGAAACTCGGACCAGACCATCTTACCTTCCGCAGAAGAGGGATCGTGGCCTACCCACCCTTCAAACTTGTAGTTTTGAGGAGGCATGGCCGTGGTGGAACTTTGAACAAACAAGCCAACAATGGGTGTCATAAAGCACTGTTGGTACACGTGCAGGTAGCGAAGGTCAATAATTGTAGTGTCCTCGAAATGGCGGGGGAACTGTGAGAGGTTTTGCTGTTGCTCATGACCCAGACTCTCTGAGTGGCGTTCTCGTCGTGGACATTTGCTGTGGGGTTTTAGCTCGATGTCGGGGATGTGGTCGTGGGGAATCCCTGGCAGCCGAGGCATAACGAACTATGGACAGGCGAACGCGGCCTCCACCCCAAAAATGGACGACTCAACGGAATGGTCTTGCCCATTGCATTTCAAAGTATGTTGGTGGTTCACGATCTGATGGCAGCGTCCGATGGATTCGCTTTGCCTGTCTCAGGAATATCAGGCAGTGCTTCCCCGGTTCAGCCGCGATATATCACCAAGGAAGAGGGTTGTCGTTATCATGGAGGCATGTTTCATGATGCAAGCTGTGTAAGAGGAACGAAGTCATCTATACATTATTATCGGGAGTGGATTGAGATTGCGTAGCTGACCTCCAAGCCGTTTCTCGAGTGCCAGGGCACCATCTCCAAGGTGGAACTTAGAAGCGCTACGTCCAAAGCGCTTTTAAGTGTTGTGTACGATGCGCAACGAAGGCCACCCTGTGCCCGCACCATCGAGGCGGGACGCTCTTTCATCGTACGCTGTATGTACAGTTGACAGCGACTGTCCACCCCTTATCCCACGAGCAGAGTCCCTCTCAAGCCTATACGCGATGCTTGGGGCCTGGGCACTCTCCCAAAAACCCCAGTTCCGTTAAAGTTCCTCTTTGGGCACCGATTCACCTTCCTGAACCTTGGGTTTCCTTGTGACTGGCGCCGGCACAGACAGCGGCCTTTGCTCCCATCCGAGTTTCTCTCGCACTGCGTTCTCGACCACCCGTGGCAGCTGGTTCGCGTACCACCATTGCTCCATGCCCCAGCCGCCCGTGGTGAAGACGTAGACCCTCGCAGTGATGACAGTCCCTGCGAGGCCAAATGGCGCGCAACTCATGAACCCATCGGCTGCGGCGACCTGCGGGTCGATGCTTGGAGCTGCGATGCCGCAGAGGGTATTGATCAGCAGCCCGCCGCCCAAGCCGTACGTGACGGTCTTGAGCACATGAGCTTCTGCTGGCGTGAGCGTAGGGGACCTGGTGAAGCTGTTGAGCCGGGCTAGGAAGAGGGCCACGAAGAAGAGGAATATCTTGGTGAAAAGACGCATTGTTGGGAGCTGTTATGAATGGCGCGAGATGATTCGAGAGGGCCACTTCCGAGATGGAAGAGTCGGATGAGCGGAATGGCCCACGAGTCTATGATACGACGGAGTGGCTGAGATCTGATGGGACTCTGCGGGGTGCAGCAGCGCGCGCTTCCGAAAAGCCTGTATAATATCGTCACTATGCAAGATTGACACGTTCACTTGAAGCCATCGTGGGAGAAAAGGGTCAGTGGACGCGGGGCTGGGGTCCAGGGGTCCAAATGTGACAGGGGCGGGCCGGGAACGGTTTCAGTTGGAACGGAGGTCCAAGTGGTCGGGAAAGGGCATCGCCGTGACTGTCAACTCAAAAGACTCTCTGCATGCAGGTGCTGCTGAGTCGCGATGCTCACTACACGGCCATAAGCCATAGGGCTGAGCGTGATTGTTCCCATAACAATTGTGGCAGTGACTCCTTCACAGTTCGGCGAGGCAGAGGCAGAGGCAGAGGCTTACGTTGGCATCTGGACACAGCAATTCAAGCCTGTTCGGTTGGTACGTGGTGGGCTACAGGGCTTCAACAAGCGAATGCCACCATTCACCCGTCCCCTACAGTAACATACTATACCTCGAGTGCTAGGAGGTATCTATCTCACTTCCACATTGTCACCGAACTCCTCGGCCCCTTCAGTTGGAAGGATAACAGTCTGGTCGAAGGGGAACCTCGATGACAGCCGGTCAGATCAGATCAGACAAGCCGGGGGCCGGATCTTGAGGAGATTGGCACGGCGATGGGTTGGCTGCTGTTGGCCATAAGTTGCACACCAAGTTTCCTACCCAACGCTAGGTATCTGTTAAAATCCATCTGCCTGCGAACAGTGCCGCATCACCACAGGCCACACAAGTCGCCAATGGAGGGAGGCAGTGACACCAACACAACAAGCCGCCTGGCACGAAACCGCGCGCGTTGCCAACGGTCGCTGGCTGCAAGATGTAGCATCATTTCCGAAAGCCGCAATGCTCATTGCATGTCAATTACTGCTTTGGGCTGACGGTAGCGCGGGTCCTGACGTATGTACCACGCCTTATGGCCCCTCCGCCCAGATGGATAAGTCGGCTTCCAACGAGGCTCGCGCTGCGTGTGAGTGAGAGACAGGGTGTGTAGTATAAGTTGGTATGTGTCTACGGCGATGGTGGCGGTGACGTAAGTCCTTACTGGCATTGGATTGGAGTGCGACTCTGCGCGACTCGCCCACCTGCTCGTTCGTCGCCCGAGGTTCGATTCGACGCGCGCGCGAAGGACTGCAATCCCTGCGACCAAGTGCCGCATGGCATGGCGGCGCTATCCAGCGCGCAGTAAGCTCCGTCTCCAGGGCCCTGGCTCACCTGAGGCAGAGCTCGCGAAAAGACAGCAAGACGTTTGGAAATAACTATCGTCATGGCCGGCTGATCTATCCAACTACTCTGCGTCGTCTGCGCGCTCATACTCATGTATCATCGAGTTCTACTTTAAACTGTGGCCCGGCTACCCCCTTCATCTTCTCCCCCTTGCCCCCCTAACCTGTCGTCCAGCCAAGTTACATAGATACCCACAGCAATCCAGCACGACCCAGCGGCGATCCAGCGGCGGCCCTAGGCACAACTTACCAGGGACTCGGGATAGCCCGCGTCCAGAGCTACCTGGTAAAGTACTCGTCAAGTTCGCAGTCATCGGCGCCTCGCCCCTCGTCCAGTTCAGCGTGGCCTCCTGAAGATTGTAGAGCCAACACCTCTCCCACCGGAGCGCAGCACACATGGCTTCAACCGGCAGCGAGGTGCCCGCTGAGGCAAACGGGAACCATGACCACATTCTGCGCCCTCGGCCCAGGAAACCACAGCATTCGCAGCTGTCCGAACTCGTCAGGGAGCACAGCAACACGGCCGCCAATGGCCTACTCGCGCCTGGCGACGGCATCGCCTCTGGCATGACGAGGTAGGGAACGACACCCCACCCCCCCCCCCCCCCCCCCCCCTTCCAGCCAATGGCCAGGAACAAATGTGCCTCCCTTCGGAGAAGAAGAAGAAGAAGAGAGAGAGAGAGAAACAAAAAGAGAGAACACAAAAGAAGCTCTTGTGCTGACCGGCTCGCCGCAGTGGGAGATCAACGCCCATCGCCGAAGATGCCCCCGACTCGGCCAAGGCCCTGTCCAGCGCCCGCAAGCAGGTCCGCGCCGAGCAGCGTCGCCGTCTCTTTCCCACCGTCGACTTCACCTCGCGCGTGTCCCATTTCGACCCGACCTCCGACTACAGGGACTTCCATGGCTTCTTCAACCTCTTCTGGATCGGCCTGGCCATCATGGCCATCACCACCGGCCTGCGCAACATCAAGGACACGGGACACCCCCTGAGGGTGCAGATCTGGACCCTCTTCACCGTCAAGCTCTGGCATCTGGCCATAGCCGACTTCCTCATGGTCGCCAGCACCGCCGTGAGCCTGCCGCTGCACCGCATCGTCAGGAAGAGCCAGGACGGCATGACGTGGAAGAAGGGCGGCATGGCCGTGCAGAGCATATACCAGGTCTTCTGGCTGGCTTTCTGGATCGCCGTGCCTTTCCTGCTCAAGTGGCCCTGGACGGCCCAGGTCTTCCTGCTGCTGCACACCATGGTGCTCCTAATGAAGATGCACTCGTACGCCTTCTACAACGGCCACCTCTCCGAGACCGAGAAGCGTCTGCACGATCTCGACAACCCCGCCACGGCCTCCAAGGCGCCGGCATACCAATACCCCAGCGTGGAGAACCCCATGGGCACTCTGGCGCACGACGGCCAGCCGCACGACAGCGACTCCGACGGCGAGGGCGTCAACCAACTGCGCGAGGATCTGGCGCGGGAGCTGACCAGCCCCATCGGCAACATTACGTACCCGCGCAACCTCACATGGGCCAACTACTTCGACTACATCCTCTGCCCTACCCTGTGCTACGAGTTGGAGTACCCGAGGATGGCGGCCGTCAACTGGACGTCCCTGATTGCCAAGATCGTGGCCACCTTTGGCTGCATCTTCCTGCTGACCATCATCTCGGAGGAGTACATTCTTCCCGTGCT
Organism: Neoarthrinium moseri; assembly: GCF_022829205.1. NCBI lineage: Eukaryota > Fungi > Ascomycota > Sordariomycetes > Amphisphaeriales > Apiosporaceae > Neoarthrinium > Neoarthrinium moseri. The sequence goes on along the minus strand of NW_026055150.1, from coordinate 295,013 downwards.
GCAGGAGTCGCATGTGCGCATCGAGTCGGCCTCATCGGTCGGGGACACCCTTCTGATCCTGGCCGAGACCATCTCCTGGCTCCTCTTCCCCTTCATGCTGACGTTCCTCCTCGTCTTCCTTGTCATCTTCGAGTACGTGCTGGGCGCGTTCGCCGAGATAACATGCTTTGGCGATCGTCACTTCTACGCCGACTGGTGGAACAGCACGGACTGGATGGAGTTCTCGCGTGAGTGGAACGTGCCTGTCTACTCCTTCCTGCGTCGACACGTCTATGCCACCTCGAAGCCGAGAATCGGCAGGGGCATGGCGACGCTCATCACCTTCTTGATCAGTGCAATCGGCCACGAAATCGTCATGGCCTGCATTACCAAGAAGCTGCGGGGCTACGGGTTCGTGTGCCAGATGCTGCAGTTGCCATTGGTGGCGCTCCAAAAGACAAAGTGGGTAAGAGGTCGGGAGACGGCAAACAACGTCGTGTTCTGGTGCAGCATGATCATGGGCTTGAGCTTGGTGAGTCCTGCGGCTGTCTTATTTGATATTTGCGCTCAGGAGCTAACTCTGACTGCAGATCTGCTCTCTCTATGTTTTGGTTTAATAGGGCAGAGACAGAGTTGTCTTGGTCGAGCAAACCTTTCCTGTTTCCTACTTGTTACGCGTTAGACCGAGCCGATCACAATGGAGGGCCTCGAAATTGCCTACGGGCTTTTGGCGTCATCGTACGGAGTCATGCATATATACCATTTATATACCCCAATAGAACGAGTCGAAATGTCGAAAAGTACCTGATGCCTCCCTATGAATCTGCCGAGTTCTGCTAGCCCCATACTTACCGCGCGTAGTCCTTGATATGATGGATCGAATACAACGTGACACGGGGCATCTGACGGCAGGAAGACAGACGATGACCAGCAGAGATACAGTTGAGCAAGCTCTTGATGATCATTGCCGAAGAAAGCACTATACTTACATGCCAAAGCTACATAAGCAACCGGTTCACGCTATGGACAAAGCGCATGAAAGTCCCGCAACACAGAGGTGTGTATTTTATCGCAAGGCCTTGGACATACTGTACGCTACTCAGAGCTACTCGGAATCAACCAGAGGTGCTGGTGTTCAGGCTTGTATCATCATATACACCGAGCTTAGCCACCAACAGCCCTTCTCATATTCATAGGCTTGATAGCTGGATCTGATTGGTTGAGACCACAGCCGGTGGGCTGAGGAGCAAGTCATGACTGAGATGTGAGACGTTGCCAAGGCAAGAGTATTCCAAGAGACATGTGAGAACGAATATCATGCTGTCCGCATCACAGAACGGAGACCACGAATTCTGTTTGCGTATCTATACAGCGTAAACCGAGAGGAATGCAAGGACAACAATCCGGTGTGGAGTATAAGGTTCAGGATGTCGCTAGATGGACGAGTGAAAGGTATAAAGGGGACTCATGTTGGCCAGGCAGCATGAGAAGAAGGCAAAGAAATAAGTTCCTATTCCCACCACCTCTTACAGCCAGATACACACAGCTTTGCATTGATTCTCTTCGTCATAAAGCTTTTTGGGGTTCATTTCTCGCCAATGCTTCATGATTGTCACACTTTTCTTCGCTGTGCTCATCAACTCGGTAGAATATGTGGGCCATTCTGCCCAGGCAAGTCCAGCAGACCTATTCTCGGAGCTCATTGCAAGATTGAGGGCTGGAGCCACAAGAATGGGTGTAAAGAGTGCGTGAAAAGGCCAAAGTATGGGGGCGGGTGCATCAGCCAGTGTTCGATCTTGCAGCACGTGGCACTCTACAAGACGGGCAGGTGGAATAGAAAAGGGGGGAGGGGATACGTACGTGATGGGCCCCAGCTGGGATGCGGTCAGACGATGTTGTATTGTTCGTAAGTATTCGGTCGGGGTTGGTTTCTTTGGCCCGTCTACCATTGGCGAGAACCAAGTTCACAATGATATCTGCAACACCTGATAAAAATAGAGCTTAATGAAACAATATGTTTAAGTCAAACGTTCATAGTGCGACTGAAATTCAGCTCGACCTCGGCAGGTCACCTTCTCCAGCTGTTTCCTCATGGCGTATCTCATCTAGTCATTCAGATACATTGACCGCGTCCCAACCAACCCATTTCCCGCCTGCCCTTAGTGTGGAATATACCCTTCTCTCGGCCACACCTCCTCTTGAAACGAGTGTAGACAACCACGGAAGGCCCAGGCCCAACGCCCCCTAAATGAACGGCGAATTGAAGCATTAATGACAACAAAAATGCCCCACCACCAATAAAATACCAATCGCTTACCAAGAATCCGACACCGGCCCCAAATCCAGATGGCATCTCCAGACATGGTTGTATGCAATATGTGTATGTGTATGTATAGTTGAAAGCAGTGCGTGCGTCGTAAGCAAAGGACAACAGGGGAAAAACAACAGCGGAAAAAAAAATACAGGCAGAAAGGGTGACGTTAGCTCTAGTAAATTCGTGGGAGCTAGAGGCTTTCGGCAGGTACGACAGCTGGTGCAAGTCGCAGAATAGCAGGTGAACCAAATGTAGATAATGGTCGCCGCCAACTAGACTGGGTGGCTCGCTCCTTCAAACCAAAGAAAGCTTTCGTGGGCGTTCTGCGTGCAGGTGGTTCGAAGCGGGAAACAGTTTCGGCAAGACCGTATAGCGTCGGTCTTCTAGTGACGAAACTCTTCACCGGCTGCATCTTTCCTCAGGCCTCTAGCTCCAGTCAAAGACATCATTCGTTACTGCGTTTCGGAAGTTTTCTAGGTGCAAATGGTGAGAAGCCACAGACTGTACTGAGGGGCCTCGACCAGTGAATGAGCTTCTGACGGCATTAAAACAGATAAGCGAGTACTTTCGGGTGACCCGACAGTATCATGGTTGAATGTGCCCCGGTGGCAAGTGGTGGCGAAACGCGGGCAACAGGTAACCGGCCGCCGTTACAGAACTGCGCACCAAGGTGCGGATGTGACAGCGCTAAACATCCAGGCGGGTGTTCCTCTAGCCATGGCTAAAGACTGGGTCGCGGTAAGCTGCGTGAGGAACCTCACCATAAGCAACGTCGTCAGGGGTGTAAGCCGGCGCAGTCTTGACAGTACTGAAGAACCGATTGGAACCGCCGTAGCTGTCATGACTGGGCATCGCAGGACGATACGCCATGGGCCTGCCGGTGTTTGCCTCAGGGGGCATGTAATAGTGCTTGTTGCTCTTGCGGCCCGTGGGCGACTCCTCGCGATACCCACTCGACCGGACGGTCTTGCCGTTTGCGACAGTGTACCGGAATGTGCTGGGCTGCCCTCCTCCGCGAGGTATTTCATCCGGCGAGCGGTGTCGTCTTGACCGGCGCGGGGGTGGCTCCTCCTCAGAGTCCTCCTCTACGAACGCACGTGCATGTCTGGAGCGACTGCGTTCCCGGGGATCGTCTACGTCGCCGGGCATCCAGGTCTGGGCGCGGGTCATAGTCGGCATAGGCCCAGGCCCAGGGCGCGGGTATTGCTCGGTGTGAGACCGAGAGACCCGCGGAGGCGATTCGGGAACGCTGGGAGGTGTGCCTTGTTGATACGACGTTGGCATTGTTGCCGATTTCTTGAAAGACGGCACTGGCCGGCTAGGCTCGGGGACATACTCGGGCTCCCTGGTAGAGCTCGATTTCTTATGGGAGGACGACGACGTCTTCTCCTTCACGGTGCGAGGCGTATCGTGAGACATGCGGCGGCGGGCGGACGAGCGCCGGATGGGCTCGTCGTCCTCCTCCTCGTAGAACTGCTTGGGGAATGGGCCCGGCGGGGGTGGAGCCACGTTCTGAGCTGCGGGAGGCGGTGTGGCAACGGCAGGCGGCGGCGGCGGCGATGCACTGCGTACATTGTAGTGGTAAGTCTGCGCGCGAGCAAGTCCAGGGGCAACCTTGCTCCGGCTCCGGTCCAGGTACTGCGCGGCAAACTCGAGGGTTTGGGAGTGCTTGACATCACGTGCGGAAGCGGCCGGCACTTCTCGTACCTCTCGCACGGTTTCCTTGACGCGGCTGCTTGACTTGGATTTCTTGTCGGACTTGGAGGGCGGCGGTGCAACGTTGAGGATGACGGGCTCATCTTCCTCGACGTAGGGAGTCTTGTGGCGTGAGCGCTTCTCCTCGCCGTCGCGTTTGCGGTCCTGATCACGGACCTTCTCGACTCTCCGCTTCTCCTCCTTCTTGCGCTCCTTTTCGCGGCGTTCTTCATCTTTTCTCTCTCGCTCTCGCCTCTCCATCTTCTCCTGCTCTTTCCTCCGGGCCGCCTTCTCCTGGGCACGGTCCCACTCTTCGTCCTCCTTCTCCTTCTTCCTCCTGCGCCTCTCATCGTCTTGCCTCGACGATGACTTCTCGTCGTAGACGACCGACGTTTTCCTTGACCGCCGCGAGTCACGGGGCGCCTCCTCATAGCTGCTGTAGTTGATGTTGTCCTCGAACGACCGGGGCGGGGTGCGTGTGCTGGTGTACGGGCTCTTGCTGCCGTGGGTGGCCGGGAATGTGGACGACTTGACGAAACCAGGCTTCGGCTCTGCCGTGCGCACCGTGAAGGAGCCGGAATCCTTGACGTGGACCGTGTAGTGCGGACTCCGGGCGTAATCCGAGTCGTACCGGGGCGGGGTGCGTCCTGGGGTGAACTCGCGATCGCGCTGTCGGCGGCGTTCTGCGTTCTCCTTCTCCATCTCATTTGCGCGCACCATGTCGTCGTACTTCTGCCGCTCGCTCTCATTCGACAACATCTCATATGCCTTCTGCACCTTCTGGAACTCCTCCTGCTTGGCGGCCTTCTGCGCTGGGTCCGCTACCTTGTCCGGGTGGCATTTGAGCACCAGTTTCCGGTGCGCCGACCGGATCTCTGGAACCTGTGCATTCTTGGAAACGCCGAGGATTTCGTAGGGGTTATCTGGTAGCGTGAACATGTCTGCTGGGTTCGGTCGCCCGTCTCCAAATGTTGCCTGCAAGTGTGGTTCCCGAAACTCTACTGTGAACAACCGTCCGATGAAGCAGCCCGGATCCCAGCCGTAGATGCTGTAGTGGTGATGCAGGATGGTGGCGAAAGCGATGAATCTCGTCGCACAGGGAGATCGGCGGCCGGGCAATTGACGGCTGGTTTGGCAGCGAAGCAGGGGGGCTTCCACCGTCCAAGGTCGCGGGAAGGAAGTGGCTGTGATGTGGTGATCGTGGGCTGAAATGCCAATCACAAGCCCAAACCGTCGAGTTAGATACAATTAAGAACCAACTCCCGGCAGCAACGAAAAGAACGGACGGATAGCAGACGGTCCCAGGGGTTTGGCTGAACTCTAATGTTGGTAGGTGTCGATAGTGTGTTGAATCTTGAATTGACCCCAAGGCGGGTTGGTTGAAGGGGGGAAAGAATGAGGAAGACGGATGACCTCACGGAGAATCGGGCACCCAGTCCAGTCAACCAGGTGGGATGGGCAACGGGAGGGAGACTGGAAGCGAGCGAGGAGGTGGTGCTTGTGCTTGTGCTTGTGCTTGTGAGTGTGAGCCCACTTTCAGGCCTGACGCCGCTGAGGCGCGCGTGGATCCCGAGATGGGGATGGGGGATGGGGGATGGGGGATGGGATGATGGCCCAGATGGGTGATGGGCAGATTCGGCGGGGGGGCCCCCCCTGTAGCTATGGCTGTGTGTGTCTCCTGGCAGGCCGCTGATGGGCTGGAGGCCCCTGTGGTGTGGTAATCGGGGAGTGATCGACTTTGGCAGCGGGCGGCCGAGCAATAGCGTCAACACTTGCCGCTGGATGGTTCTGTAGTGCCCGTAGCGGCAGCGTAGCTTGGTGCCTGGTCCCAGTGTCAAGCTGAACTGGGAAAGGGCCGACGCGGCGATGTGAGTGGGCTTTCTCTCTACCAAGGTACGTGACCTTGCTGTTAGAAAGACACACGTCGCGATGTACCAGGGTACTTCCGCACCCAGAAGCCCGTCGCTGCGTAGCCTCGGTCGCCTGTAGCCCACACTGACAAGTCACTAGCCACCACCTGTCGAGGTGCCTGTCTTTGCGAGAGTTGGCACGCCTTGGCGTCTTTCGAGAAGGCGTGATTGCTGCGTGAGTCGGATCCCGGGCGATCGTGTCGTCTAATCCTCATGCAGCTGTAACTACGCCTCCGAAGACTTCGAAGAGGTTACCGTGTCACGCGTATTCAAAATTCAAGCAGGCCAAGTGTACGCAGCGCAGGGGATAGACTAACGATCCGCAGGCAAGCAAGCCAAGGGACCTGCCGTCATGCAAATCAATCTTATGTAATACCTCTACCTGACGTTCAACGTTGCTGAGATCGGAGTGTGCGAAACCGCCAGCCAAACTCGGCACACAGTATAAAAGTCTTGGAGTCCGTTCAGGGCCGGAAACTAAGGAGCGACGGCAAGCATGCAACCACGTGCTTCCTGCGGCTTGTTATTGCTGCTGCGCGGCGACCGGAAAACTGCTCAGGTCGATTATATATACCTTAAGAGGGCGATGGAAGCTGACGGTGCAGCTTCTGATCTGGTGGTGCTTCACCTTCACTTCTTCTAGCAGACGAATTGATCTAGATCTAATGATATGAGTCTCGAGCCTGTGGGCTGGAGGCGAACTCCACGCTCGCCTGTCAGGCTTGTTCAGGCTGGTTATATCCTGGAGGGCTGTGAACCAAGCAAGAGGATCTAGACTGTGGGCCGACCAATACGCGGACGGTGGCTACTTCGAGCGCTGTGGTGGCAATAGTGCACAGAACGGAACACCTCTGGCGGAGGCGATTCCGATTGCCCAGGGTCCTCCAGCTTAACACGGCTTGCAGGACAGCGGTATGTAATGTAGGTGCAACAAATGTCTGTCGTTAGAATACAGGTCGTCGCACGCCAGACTTACAACCCGTTTCTGGTTGTTTGTTTTGCTGCGGTCTGTTTTGGGGACATGCCGAAACTTCGTTGAGACGGGAAACGGCTGTAAGTGGTATCCGCTGTGGATTGTCGCATAGATGGCCAAGGGCGGGCAATGGCGGTGAGTGCGCGGTCCATACAGTTATACCCTCGCGATAGCAGTACAGCACAGCAGAGAGCTAAGCATCAGAAATTTTATGGAATGACCTTTGAACAAAGATTCCGTGGGGAACTGCCCCAACGCTGGGCTAGCTAGGTCACAAGCTTCAGAGCCTTGCTATAACGTGATTCTATAGATGTCATCGTCTAAAGGTTGGGCTCGTTACTCAAAGGACGGGCTTCAGTCACCTGAACTCCTGGTTGTCCATCCGAAAGGCGGCCGAGCGAACAAGTTGCGGATGACCAGCAGTGTTGGCCTCCGGAACAAAGAGCTTCATGGTACATGTTTGGGATCCAACGCAGGCCACGACATGATACGACGGCTGCTCTGATTCCGACTGGGTAGACGGGGATGTAGCTCAGTGCGACTGCGGCACTCTTGGAACAGGTTCACTGGATGCCGCGGATTGGTTTGCGGCAACTGCAGCCAGATGCCCTGCAGTTTGCTAGCCAGGTGCAGCACCATAGTAACTATTAGGTCCACATGGTCCCAATCGACGTCTGCGAGGTGCTGTTCCATGCTCCATGAACCAAAACCACTTGGCAGTTGCTGCAGGGCCTCCGGGGTTTCGAGCAGATTGCATCTGGTCCGTCGACCGATCTCTTGCCCGCCGGGTAAGCTCTTGCAGCGTCCCAAGTGGTCAAGTTATTGGACAATGGGTTGGATTGGCAGCCTCAGTTGATGACTTGGCCCAGTTGATGCCCCGTGGCCCCCGGCACTTGCAGGAGTCCTGCACCAATGGAGCAGTGGAGGCGTTGCCAGTGTACATACTGGAGTATGTAGCTGGGAGCAGCAGGTAGATGATTCGCGTGCAAGCCGAAGGCCTTGCATCGTGTTATTTCACGAATGCTTCTCTATCTTGGTTAAGAGAGTGGCAGTAAGATGTGCAGTCGAGCCCACTGACGGTGAAGTTTCTTTGGCGCAACTTGGTTCACTTGTTCTCGACCAGATGATCGATAATTTAGTCGTTATACCCGCTTTGCAAACGAGCTGCGGGCAGGTGATGCTAGATCGAGCATGGATCGTGGTCAGTACAGTACACAAGTTACTGGTAGTATCGCAATCGCAGCTGGAGGGCTCCATAGCTGTCCGCAGCGAGGGAATTAGGGGTTATGCAAGCGGCCCTGATAGGGACAGCAGATGTGGGCATCCCAAGATTCAGCCAGTCAGGCTGATGGTCAACCTGCGCCGTTTCCTCAGGCTGCATACGCCGTGGGCCACCCCAGAAACCCCCCTCACCATCCTGTGGTGTCGTGGTCACGCTGAAGTATGCATCTGGTCGCTTATAGGGTCGACAGAGGGCCTGAAAGGGCCAATGCACGAGCTGTGTCGAAGCAGGTACGAATCCTGCGAACCTGCATAGGGCAGTCGAGAAAACTTGGTGTGCTACACAAACAAGTCGAAGGAGCTGTCATCACGATCTGGCTTACTGCACATGTCCTTCTTTTGAGCCTCTTCTCGGCCTCAGACATACCTGACGGCCGGTGGGATGGTGGATCAGTAGACAATGGTGGTGTGGTGGGATGAGCGTCGTGTGGTTGCCAGGCGGGACGGGTATGGCTTCGAGTTCGGGAGGGGGGAGCCAAGCCATCTGCTTTGTCATGTCTGGAGCCAATCAAGACGAACAGAAGCTGTGGATAGCGCATCTGAGCCGGACCACGTTCCAAGACGGCCGAGTGGGCATGGATGGATATTCGTCGAATCGTCAGTGCAGTACAGCTCCCAGGCCCGCCCAGGGACTGGCCGTCGCAGGCAACTCATAAGTAGGTCGCCGTGGCTCATCTCTCGAAGTATCCGACCAAGCCACGATCTGACTGGCTGACTGGCTCCGTCAACAGTACCGTCTGCAAGCTATGACTTTGCCAGGTTTGGCGGTGAGCCCGTTAGCAGCGTACATCAAGGATGAACCCGCGAGCGAACTGTATGCTTCCACTCTCCGACTTTGTTCAGCAACGCACGGCACTGGCAATCCGGGCGACGAACAGGCTGTCCGCGACTTCGGGAATGGCTATACACTGTGCTAGATAGCCGGTGATCATCATACCCAGATAATAAGCAATCCTGAAGGCTCAAGGCTTTGTCCCTGATTTGCCGTTTGTGGAATGATGTGCACCGCCGCCTTGGTGCTGCTCTGTGGACTCCGCAAATCGCAATCGATTAGTTAACGGGCTTGGCTCCACGACTCCCAGGGCTCCCAAGGCTCACTCTCATCCCTGGATGTCATTGGAAGGCGGGGGCGGGGTCGTGGGCGAGGTCACAGCTCTGTCCGACGTCTTTGCTTAACGGCAAGTTTAACCATCCTCGTAGATTCAGAGGAAGAGGGCAGCTAGAGCTTCGGCATCATGCACGAGAAAAGGGGCAGCATCGGGCCAACGCTTTCAGTTCAGGTTATCCAAGATTCCCGAGTCAGCCGCCCCTTACACGGAGTATACGGGGAGTCCTCACGATCTGAGCGTTGGATCTGACGGCTAGAACTGGGGCAGTCAGAGGGGCGTCGCATCCTTTCTTCGCAATCGTTGACCTACCCGCATGGATATAACCTTGGAAGTCGTCCAGCGGTCTATGATCCTCAGCACTCTAGCTCGGCGATTGCTCACCCTCCTGCTGTTTGTGCCTGAGGTGCCATGGAATGCCTTGCGATGAAAAAGGCGGGCGAGATGCGTACCGCTTCAAGCCCATATACATGAGTGAGAGAAAGAGAGAGAAGAGAGCTGCAAGGCGGTGAGCGTGGGTCAGCCATGCCATTGTCCTCAGGCTATGAGCCTTTTCTGGTGCATTCTCTTGCCTACAGCGCCGCGCCTGATCTTTGTCTCTCACCCGCGGACCCCATCCATTGATGCCATCTGACACTGTTTGTACAACACGCCTCTTCATCGGTGTTGCCCTTGCTTTCCGCGAGCCTCTTTGCAACCCTTAAGCTAGCCTTTCCTCAGGTCCTGCAGCATCCTAGCCACCTTCGTCTTAACATTCGTCTTAACCACGCATTTCCGCTGCCTGGTGCATTGGCGAGCTTTCTCGAGGACCCATCGCCACCAGCCTCTGCCAGTCACGCTGCTTCACACTGTCTGCAAGACCCACCCAATCACTCGCAGCAGCGTGCCCCGTAGGTGGGATGCAGTCAACCCCACCATCACAACTTCAGGAGCCAAGAAATGACCTCATTGGTGGGCATTCCTTGGTTGAGGGCCTCTCGAAGCGCCGTATCCTACCAAGCGATCCGACTCATCACAAAGATGGGATCGTGATCACGCTTTCGGACTGTCGTGTCTCACGAAGCTTCAACTGCCAGGCGATTCACTTGGCTGTCTGGTAAATATGCATCAAGCAAAGTACTCTCAATCATTGCTAGAGTTGCCCTACACCTTGGCTACCCCCGTGTCAACCCGAAGGCGAGATCAGACAATACCCCGCAGTTTGGAAAGCTGAATCACAGGGGGAATCGCATCGCGATTCGTCATTGGTTCTCAAGACATGCACTCTGAGCGGTTTATATGATTTTCAGCCTATATTATGCAAGACACTGTGCCGTCTCAGACGCTCAACTCCCAGCGTTTCGTGCAAAGAGGCTAACTTAGACATGCCGATTGCGGTGAACCCCGGACGATCTACCCGCTGACTAGCTTTCAGATCTGACGAGGCTTCGATCCATTGCCTCAACTCATGTAAACAGCCTGTCAGCATCTAAGCTGACGGGCTGATGGACTTGATGCCTGGTACAGTAAAACCGGTGGAGAACCGACACTCCAAAACTGAGGATTTCGAACGTGACCCCAGACCTTGCCATCGAGAATCGCTGCCCCTGGTGAATCCTTGGGACGCCAGTCATCTATACTACTCATCACCCAAGCGAGGAACGCACGGAAAACTTGTGATAAGTTGGTATCTCACGCGGAGAGCTGTCCAAGTAGCAGAACTTGGCCCGAGATGGGATAAAAGCGGTCATGACGTAACGCAACCAGCAAGAACCAGGTGTCATCATGATGTCTTGCAGCTGCCGAACGAGACAAAGCAGAGGCGTTGTCTTAGTCATTCAACAAATCGATGGAGCCGACTTCTAATGCATACTCACACATTGCAATCCCGCGATAGTCTGCAAGTCCTCAACCATGGCATGCACGAGGGGTATTCTGAAGGCGCCCGCTGGTGCATCCTGCCTTGGGTGATGGAGTCCAGGCTCAATTTTTCTGTCCCTGCATCTATTGTGCTATCTAATCTGTATCAAGAAAAGATTTTGAATGAGCGCAATGGCCAGCGCCAGTGAAAGGACTGCCCTTTGGCTATAGTGCAGGACACTTGGCGTGAGGAACGACTTACACCCGTGCCCCTGTTCTATTCACTATCGAGTGTATCCTCCCCTGTAGCCTGAACTGGTTCAATTCACACAGGCAGATCAAGCTCCACAGCGACTGCTTCAAACATATTTTGGGTCTGTTGGTGCCGCTTGCTACTTCGTCGTTCTAGGCTCGGTTGGGGGGCAAAAGAGCAATTGCACGGTGTTGACTCTGGCAATCGTTTTTTAGTGGCGTACGCCTATACGCTGACAAGTTGACAAAGGAATAATCCCAACTCTTCTTTGTCTTGATCGGTCTTATGCCGCCAGTTGTTTCCAAGATCTTCTGTCCATTCTCCTGGAAGTCCCACTCCCCAGAATCTCAAGCCACCAACTCAGTCCCTTGAGCCTCATAGATGTGATCGCACACTGCCAAGCGTGGGCGCTGCTGAGACGCTGCTTTGCGTGAAGCTCTGCAGCCGGCCTGACTCGTGCCGGCCGTTCCTGTCCTGCTTCTCTTGCCCACAGCCCTGTTATCCAGATGTCCATATGCCGGTACCGTGGCTGATGAGAATGTCCATGTTGGTGGGAATACCTGTGTGCAAGATCGGATGTGGCATGTAGTCGTCGCAGGATCTTCTTCCACGCTGGAACGCCCCATCAAGGTTATTGCCAAGTCCTGGTTGTGCTGGTGTCCAGGGCAAGCCGAAGATGTTGAAGCGGACAGACTGCATAAGCCTCTGGTCGCAAAGCTTTGTAATCTTGACAGTTCCCGACTGGTGATTTAGATAGTTGATATGTCCCGGTCATCCTCCATCAGATCAATCGCCGTCTGCGAGGTCGTGTCCGAGAACTGGCCGTCGGGTTCGCCAGGTAGGCCTTTCCTGGTCTCTTCGTAGTATTCGCGGTCAAGGAGTACGTGGTAGTTTCTAGCTACGACGATGACCGCCTGGGAACGTTTACGAGCCTTCAGTGCCCGCAGCCACCTGATCTCCCTGCTTGACACCTTATATGATCCTCGCCCAATTAAGTTGCCACAATGGATAAGAACATCACCGGGCGGGAGGAGCTGCGTATCTTCCAGTTCCCTCTCCAGCCCGAATGTGTCAGAGATGTTGACGAACGTCGTCTTTCTGGCCCCCATTGGCACGGCGCACCTGGTAGCCCCAGAGGGCGGCCAATATCCAAGTTCCATTTTCTATCGATGGCTAGTAACGGTAGTATAATGAATTGAGAATCGATGCTGTGATTTGGCAATTCGTACATCTGTTTCCAGAATTCTGGCAGTCAAGTTTCGGCGAAGCCCAAGGGCATGGAGAAGAACGGGCTCGGGGCGTGTCAGTGTTTCTGCTGGCAAGGCAAAATGCTTAATTACCTATGTAAACAAGTGGAAAGAGCATTGTCAACCCTTGTATTGCAGTGTCGCAGATATACGAGAAAAAAGATAGATTGGTTGTATGGTTGCCTCTGAAGTCAGTTGATGTATAGCACTTATTCACATACCTCTTTGAGTACCAGGAAGTTTTCATCTAAAGTAAAGTAAGTACTCCTTGCCCAATAATTTTCTCCCACCAAGCCACCGACCCGTTTTACAACACACCAAATAGGGCCAACTGAGGAAAGCATTGGCAAGGTCGCAAGATGATTTTGATCACGAATGCGCTGTGAACCACTTGAGCAATCTGTCGTTATCCGAAATATATATTGAGGCCCCGGATCTGTTAAGACTTGCAACGACTTCTAATCACTCCTGGCAAAATCCCCCACATGCAGTCATGGTTTCTATCAGCCCATTGACCTGGCATGCTTCGCAGATGGTAAGGCAGCTGGAGAGCCCGGATCAAACTCGAATTTTCAGGCTGGAAGGCAGTCAGAGATACACTGCGTACAGTCAAGTGCCCCAAGTTCCAAAACCACCATTCCGCCCCGGGTCAATGAATCCGCAGTCATCGACACCTCTCTCCGTTACCAAGTCAACCCCAGCCGACCGAATGTATTCAAGTTAAACCGCCCAATATCATCGATGCTACATTACTTGAGTAATGAGGCTATCAAGCCTGCCTTGACTCTGAAGCAGACATCCCAGCTGGGGCCAAAGTTTGATAGCGTGGCCCCCCCCTTTTGGCTTGCCCGAAATGGACTTGCAGAGCTGCAACCGTTGGGCTGGGTCTGAATTGCAGGGGTCATAAGCTGAGCAAGGCCGTCCTATTCGTCCAAGGAATCCAGGGTCCTGCATTCGGCATCCAGCGATTGGGTGCGAGACACGGATGCCGGTTAGCCCGCCCCACGCGAGGGACGTCGAAGACGGACGACGGGACGTTCCCAAGATTCAGCGTGGGCAGGGCCGATGGCCGCCGTGGTCCACGAAGTGGAATCCTTCGGTCGGCCGCATTGAAAGATGCTGTCAGATGTTTACATTGGCCGCGACCCAGATCTAGGGTTTTCTTTAATTTTTTGGCCCAGATTGTTGCTAGTTACCAGGACCGCATGGCCCCCGTGCCCCCGTCAAGTCCGTGCTCCTCCAAAATTGAGGCGCGGACCCGGTAATCAAAGCGGATGGGGGGACGCTGAAGGGGTTGTGACAGGCGGTAAACTACATGCAGCAGCATGGCACACGCCCCGGCCCATGGATGGCCAGCACTGGCCACAGCGCGCACCAGGGCAGTGGGTGAAAGGCGACCTCGACGGGTTTGGGGCCCTGGATCCGGACCTCAGTTGCCAGCCAGCCAGCTAGCCAGCCAACCCCCCGATTGCTAACTTATCGGCCAGGGTAACGCCAGGGGACGGGGGGACCATTCATCAATGGAAAGCAAATTGGACCCGTTTCCGTGGCACGGACGGGCCTCATCAGTCAGTATCATTTCTTTCGCATTGCAATTCGGTAGTCGTGGTTGGTGCTTCTACTGCTGATGCTGATGCTGATGCTGTTGCTGCTTCATCGTTTCGAATGGGCGCAGTGACGCCGGCATAGGCTCCTAGAGTACAGTACTATGGTACAGACCCCTCGACACGATTCAATCCTGCCCATCTGCTCGCCCTCTATGCAGTAACTTAGACCAACCTTCTGTTCCATCCGTTCTACTTTGTGAAATATCGTTTGGTCTCTTGACCGTCCCGGAAACCGTGCTGTCTCTCTCGGGTGCGAGCGTGAGCACCAGCGCTAGGATACCTGGCAGCGTGAAGCAAGAGTCGAGAGAGGGGCAGGACAAGGAACACTGGTGAATTCTCCTTCTTCATCCAACCTTTCGTCCTCTCCCGCGCCGCGCCGCGCCGCGCACTCACTCACTCACTCACTCACGCACTCATACACGGACGACGATAACCACCTACTGTGTACCTTGGGCGAGCATTGGACCTAAGCTTGGGGGGAAGAACTGACTACCGAGCCGCTAGACGGGGCCAATTCGCTCTAGAGAGTAGAGACTCACGAACCAACGATCCTAGTCACACCCAAAATATTGCCTGGCTGACACCTTTCTGCAACCTGCCCGTTACCGCGTCACCGCGCAAATTTCCTCTCATCACCAACCAAGCCCACCTCGCCCCGAGCGAGACTAATTCATTAGACGACGCCCCATTTAGTGATCCGGACGACTCCTCCCACTCGTCTCCCTCTGAGGCTTTGCCAGCTCCATCCAGGTCGACCGAACGTTAACTTAGTTGCTGGCCCCTGGTCAGCCCCCCCAAAACCAGAACATCGTCATTTTGGGATCACCACCTGCGTTCTTCACACCTCAGGCCGACCGCGCAACAAAACCTGTCGTTCACCGCGAGAGGTCGTCCGCCTTGCCCCCGGTGATCGAGGGTCGACATGGCTGCCATGTCTTCTTCTGCACCGGGCGCCACCGTCTTGGACCCGCCGCCCAGCGCCTATGGCAACGACGCCGCTTGGAAGTCATCGTACGCGTTGGAATATCAAGATGTTCGTCTGCTCTTCTCTGCCTCGGTCCTTTCTGCATTCTGCCCTTCAACCAGCACGTTTATCCCCCACGTTGTTGGCTCACGTGGCGCCCGAGACCCAGCCATTTCCGCCCATCCCCCCCCCCCCCTTTTATGCACCGCCTGAGCTTGTTCGGCTGATACGATGCTTTTGCTTCTCTCCCCGCAGGACCCAATGCAGGACCCAATGCACGACAGGAGCTTCATGAGCAACCATGACAAGACGAACGGCGTGGCTACACCCAACGGCAACGCCCATGTTGACCCATTCGCGAAGCGGGACCCAGCTGAGCCCTTCCCTGCGACCAAAGGTACGATATACCTCCCCCAATCGTCGGTTGGCTCTCCGGGATCACACATAATCCTCCCCCTTTAAGATTCACTGTATCCTGCAGGACCCAGGACCCCGGAGGGACTGTGGCGACATTATTCGCGCGAGATAGCAGTCAACTAACCCCTGGCAGAAGGACGATCCGGTGGACGAAGCGCCTCGCGGAGCACCTCGCGGCCGGGAAGCAGGCGGGCGAACTCCCACAACGATGCCGACAAGACACCGGTGGACAACGCCAAGTGGATTCACAGGGACAAGCTGGCGAGGATAGAGAGCGAGGAGTTGCAGGCGGCCGGCATCATCCTGCCCAAGCCCAGGTCGCAGAGCCGGCCACGGAGGGAGCGTAGCTCGGAGAAGATGCATAGCCGCCGCGCCACGGATGCGTCAGAGCGGGAGCCCCTCCCGCGGTCCCGCAAGAACTCGACCAACCGTTCCGCGTCGGCCGAGAGAAGCCCGGATGTCGAGACTCCCACCTGGGACCTGCGCATGCCCGAGGAGATAGCAGAAGATCCCGACGAGTACTGGATCTCGGCAGACACGCTGGGCGCCAACGGGTCACGGTTGCCCGTGGCCAAGCAGAGCCCGGCCCCCGTTCCCGCCGATTACCTAGATCGGGACGCGCCCGTCCCCCGCAAGATGAGCGGCACCCTCCAGCCCGACGACGACTTCTTGCTGTCCGTGTCGAAGCCGCGCGAGCGGAGTGGTAGCACACCGGCTCTCGACCACGCCCCGCCTCTGCAGCCCGGCCGACGGTCTGCCACCGATGGATCCCCAAAAAAGAGTACCACGAACGGCTCAAGGAAGCCTTCGACCAACTCGTCCAAGACGGCCACATCGACTGGTCGCCCCAAGACTCGCTCCGGGCCCGGCAAGGATTCGGGCACCACGACGAGGCCCACGACGAGATCTGGTGAACTGTCTTCTCCCAAGGCGCCCGAGGGGGACCCGCCGTGGATGATCAATGCCTACAAGCCGGACCCGCGCTTGCCCCCGGACCAGCAGCTGCTGCCCACCGTCGCAAGGCGTCTAGCCCAGGAGAAGTGGGAGAAGGAGGGCAAGTTCGGGTCTGTCTACGACAAAGAGTTCAGGCCCTTGACTGACGAAGGCTTCGGGAGCCCACCTGAGCTACAAAGGCCGCAGCTCGATGACAAGGAGAGCCACGACGAATGGCCGCTGCGTGCTGATGCCAAGAGCCCAACCCCGAGCCGCCCTGGAACCAGCTCCTACTCGACCATGCCGAAGATGCGGGACACACCTCTGGCAAGTCCAAGAATGCCCATGGCTCAACCGCAACCGCAACAGCAACCCACCCAGATCACCAGGGTTCCCACCGCTCCCGAACAGCCCCCCATGCCAGAGAAGACAGACCAGCCGGAACCGGCGAAGAAGAAGGGCGGCTGCGGATGCTGCGTCGTCATGTGAAGGGGCATCGACAAATCCGTCCTTGTAAAACATATACCCATCCATCGTCCACCAACACGGCTGTCTCGACCGGCCCCATCAACCGTGGTTTCTAGGAGAGGACATATTCCACACCACACATTGACGACATCACGAATTTCCTTGCCTTGAAGCGTCTGTATTTTTTTTCCAGATCTGATTTCTCGACAACCCGACTACCAACCTGCATCCAGTGTTTTTCCATTTTCCCGCGCTGCTTCGGGCCCACAACGACCGGCTCATCATCCACTACACCCATTCATCTAGTCGAAGGCAGCTCCAACCCTTCCTTTGACATGTTCATCTCGATTATCGCATCCCACAGTACTTTGAGAGGGCTCCTTCGCCCATGGCGTTTACTGGTTTTGGACATCACTTTGTTCCCGCGACAGCAATGGCATATTTTTTTGCATTATCATTGGCATCTACCGCACGTATCCCCAAATCATCGGCCTTCCTGTGAGAGACTGGCAAGGGACATGTCCCACGTGCACTCGTGTTTTCTGCTTGCTTCGCAAAGTTTATGGTTTTAATATCTCCCGTTGCCACACGGCACCGGTCTCAAATTTCAAGATTGGGTTTGTTCATACGGAGGATTCACGCGCGAGGAGAGAACCCTAGATCAGTTGAGGCAGGCATTGTGGATGTTCATCTGAGGCGTGTACAAAAGAGGAGAGGGCGGAGAGGGCGACTAGGGAGGACGCAGTAGCACTTGGCTCGGTGCCTGATTACATTATACCCCTTCCGGGCCGGCTAGCTTGAAGTTTATTAAGGAAAGAGACGGAGTAAACACAGTACAGTTAATTACAAAGTACGAAGCCACTGCTTACCTGCTGCTAATCCAAGGGCTGACGGTTTCTAACGGGCGACTTTCCCTGTTGCCGCCTGTGGCTGCCGAGTTCCGTTGATGAGATTTATGGGAGGAGACTTGCTTACTTACCTGACTCTGCATCGTGCTTACATGGCCGCGGCCCATGATCTCAGCTTCATGGATCAAGCGCAACAACATTCGCGATCCCGTTGCGCTTGTCTGGAGTGGTGTTCCGGAGGAAATTCACCTCCGCGTCGAGACCTAGGTAGGCAAGAAATCCGAATAGTACGCTTGAGCTGTCCTTTTTGCCTGCCTCTACTTCCTCACACTGCCGTGCTAGCACCTCAAGCTCGTCGTCTTGCATCTCTCTGGCTCCCCACTCACACAGTCGGACGCAGATGCGGGCCCAGTGGACTGCCCAGTCCCCGTCCATCGTTCCGCCTGCCTGCCGGAACTCGAGGGTCGGCTTTGTATCGGCCGCCATATAAGCCGACTCGTAGTTGCGGAATTCGTATGCCGCGTTATGCTTCTCGGACGACGCCATCAGGCGCCCGAGGGCCCAGATGGTCTCCGCCAGAAGCAGCGCGGCCCGGCCAGCGTCAAGCGTCAGGGGTAGTTTGCTGAGCGTGACTTCGATAGTGGCGTCATCGGCCTGCTCTGCTGTCATGCCGCGTGCCAGATATGAGTACCACCGGGTCCTCCTACACCATATGCTGTCCTGTCGATACTCAGGGTGCAGCGGGCTCAACAGGCAGTCGACATGCCACAGCAGCAACGCGATACGATGCAGCGGCTCGAACGACATCCGCGTCGTCCCCGTCCCGACGTGCACGTGAGTCGAGCAATTTTCATTCAGGTGCACATGGAAATGGTGCAGCAGGCCCACGACGCGCCGTATCTCGGCATGACTTGCAGGCTGGTCCAGAAACGCTGGCGATGTTAGCTCAAAGCCCAGCGCCGTGTATTTTTCATATTTGCGGCCTATGTTGTCCTCAGTCGAGAGGTTAACTGTCGCGTCCAACTTCAGCGTCCATCGGCGGTACTCTACCTGCGGGACTCGGACGACGTGGCCCGGGATGGCCGGGAGATGTCCACCTAAAGGCGCAGATGGCGGCGTGGCTGCATCGGACTCTGTGAAGTCGTTGATCTGGACTCCGTTGGAGCGCAGATAATCGATAACGCACTGCCGAGAGCTATCAATTACGTCCTCATCAGCTGGCATAGGTATAATCCCAGGGTGATTCCGCTGGAACGCCTCGAGGGTCGCCCCGGGTTTCAGATCCTTTCCGAACATAAGAAACTCGAATTCGATTCCAAAGCTCATCGGCGGTAAAGCCGCTGCCTGGGAACCCATGGCTTCTTAGTCTGTGAAGAAGAAAAAAAGGAAGAGTACTTACTGTTCTGGAAGAAACGGTTTGGTAGAAGCCGATCCCGTGACTCTCCGTAGGTTGGTCGAGGCATCTTATATATGCACCGCCGTGGAACGAAAGCATTGTCTTGCTTCCCTTTGAGACACGAACTGCTGCTTTGTTTTACGAGCAAAGCCATTGCTCGCAGAGTCCTGGGGGCAAGCCATCGAGATGTGATTGCTTTTGTATGGACACATTGCTCGAGACCTAAGCCGCACTTCTTCTTCTTCAGCATCAAAAGTGATCTCACGATAAGATTGAGGACCTGCTAGATCTAACATCAAGCTCATATCCATATGCAAGACAAAGGAGCTTCTTTGACGATGCCGTGATTATTGCAAGGAAATCATTAGCTTAATAATTCAGAGCGCATTTTCTAGGACCATCAACGCGATAGACGCTCAACGGTATCCCTTGGTAAATCTTTCCCGGCCGTGTAGGGTGCCTAACGCCGTGGATCTATAAAGACTGGGCAAGCGACAAGTCCCAGGTCTCGAGCCGTTCGGCATAGGAGGATTGACCTCGATAACCAACACAAACGCTATTCGATCGTGGTTCTCGGTAACTATCCAGCAACATTGATTCCTATGGCATTTCAGCCCTTATAGTTCAAAAGCTACATGTTACTATTTTCTTATATATAAAGGGGTTAATATAACTAACTGAACGTTAAATTAAAGTGATATCGGTAAATATTCGCTCCTTTATACTGAAGAATTGTCACCGAGACCTCTTAAATAAGATGGAGATGGCAAGGAATGTCATATACGGCGGGTTCGCCACATCAATAACGAATTCAGAGGCTGTATATCATTAAAAATGGGTTTAATAAGTTCATTGAAGCATATAGTCACTTCTGGTCCGATGTCTAGAAATGTGACAAAGAAACCGAGAGTGGTCTCAGTACTCCTAAAACAACATGAAATTCTACGGTAGGGAAAGTCAACCTGTGCGTTGTACAGATGCAGAGAATGAATGGTACAGGACTAACACATCGTAGCACAGCAACCAGCAGCTTCTGGTGCCCGGCCCATGGCCATGTCACAGCATAAAGGCCTAATTCTGATCCAATCACGGTATAGCAAACACTTAATAGCGCGATAATTCACAAACAATACAACGATACTAATAAATATTACATTGTAGCATTATTATCAGCGTCGAATAGCTATTACACCCAGTCGTTGACCTATGAGGTCTGCAGTATAGTTGTGGCTAATTTAATTGTGGGGGTGGCTGACATCGCCGCTGCTGCCTTCTGACCTCCAACCCCCTTCGGGATGTTGAGATTTGGGCCAACCTTAAGCCTTCAACGACCAAAGAAGGACCCAAGACGTCTGTCTCAAGCCGCATGGCCAGTGTATATGAAGGCCTGAAGCGGGTCGCGTCCCTGTAAATGGTCGCAGTCTGCTATGGAGTCCTGCCTGGAGGCCCTGCCGTTTGAACTTAGCAGCACTATCGGTCGGTTTCTCCCTACTTACGCTGACCTTGCAGCAACCTCGAGGACAAGCAAGAGCTTGCATGCCGTCTTCAACCCGCTCCTGTACAGACGGGCTTCGGACTCCAAGAAGAATTTCGCCCTTTTCTGGGCAGCCGATACAGGCCAAAGTCGGACCGTGGAGCTCCTGCTGGATGCTGGCACTGATCCGAACCTCACCTGGTGGACCAACAGAATAGGCCAACGGCCCTTGGACCGGGCCGTTCCTCCGGGCTTCGTCGTACGTTGGCATACTGGCGATGGCGCAAGAAAGCATTCCTGGCACTGGACCGCCTTACACCTTGCCTCGTTAAGAGGTCATGAGGCAATTGCCGTTTTGCTCCTCGATCGAGGGGCCGATATCGATAGGCTGGCACGAGGCCTCTTCTCCGACCTGTCGCCGTACAGGAGGGCCACGGTACCCGGCACCGGTCAGCTTGTGGGCCTAAAGACGCCCTTGTACATGACAATACGTGGTAATCACGAGTCGATGGCTAGACTTCTGATTGAAAGAGGCGCCTCGAAATACGTAGCTTGTCCTTATCCCCAGGATGATGACAGCTCCAAGCCTGGAGGGTATACTGCTCTCCACGCTGCTTGCAGGTACGGGCAGCTTCCCCTGGCCAAGTTCCTTGTGGACGAAGAGAGCCATCATGCGGATATCAATTCCGGTAGCTTGAGTGGTGGGACACCACTGACAAATGCATACGTGGGCGCACGATGGGAGTGCTTTGACTGGTTGCTAGAGAAGGGTGCAACAATGGCCAGCGTGCCCGATACCGCACCGCCAATGCTCGCGGACGCCATCCATTGCCACAGATTTGCCGACGCAAATCGGTTGATCGATAGAGGCCATGCAATAGAGGTTACTGACGACATGCGGTTCGCCCTCCATCATTGTGTAAACCGTTCCTGGATAACGCCCGCATCGCCAAACGTGTGTGAAGAGAGAATCCGGCAAGGGATAAAACTGATAGAACGACTCCAAAAAGCCGGACATGACGCTAACGCCTTCACACCAGGCCCTTTTGCATCTACGCCACTCAGTAAGTACTATAGCTTCTTGAATCAAACTAGAATTCTACAAAATATCGTAGCTCGACCCATGGTGCAGACGCAGAAGATTGGCTACATATCTCATTGACTTGACTTCAGCCCAACTGAAGTCAAGCAGCAGACTGGCCATCATCTACCTTTGCCAGGTCTCGCTGCCACGAGACAGAAACGCTAACTTGCCATCCTGTAGTGAAGGCTGCTAGGAGTGCTATACCAGAGGCAGTACGCTATCTCCTAGAAAACGGCGCAGACGTCAATGCCTTCCAGGTGAACTGCGACACGGCATTGATGTCGGCCTGCACCATGGTGCCTCCACCCTTTCGTGCGAGGCCTCCTACAGTCCGAGGCCCACCAAGGCCACCGTTCATCCCACTATCGCGCGTCGAGATTGTCACCATGCTACTCGAAGCTGGTGCTGATGTGAACCTGAAGGGCCATGCGGGACGGACTGCTCTCATTGTCATCAGCAGTGCACCGCCAAGTGGGCCCAAGCTAGACATCGTTCGTCTCCTTCTTGACCACGGAGCTGATCCGCACGAGTCACACCAGTGGTATCTGTCTGCGTTCGGATCCGCGTTCGTCGCCAACGATCTTGAATCGTGCCGGTTGATGTGTGCCAAGCACCCGCTTCACCAGCCCAGTTACCCGGCCCTCATCCGCCTCCTGCTTGGGTTACGGTACAGAGCGCCTCTAGAAAAGCTAGAATTCCTGCTCGAAATCGATGAGTATGATTCGCTTCTAAGATCTGATGAGGCCCTCTTGCAGACGTTCAAATTCCGAAACAACGCAGAAGCCTGTATTATCAAGCTGCTGGAAAGAGGGGCCAACTACGAAGCTGCCTGGGAGGACAACAAGATTGCCCTTACCCAAGCCATGAAGAAGAGCTACGTCGAGGTTGCCAAAGAGTTGCTAAAGCTAGGTGCAAACCCGAACGTTAGGAACAAGTACGGAACTACTCCGCTTGCCCAGGCAGTGGTGTGGCCAGATGAGAACCAGAGACTAGGTCTGGTAGAAGCGCTCTTGAAGGCTGGAGCTGACATACACATGCCGAACGGCTCTTGCTCCTGCAGTGAAAAATCAGACATAGCTGTCGAGGAAACGCCACTGGAGGCAGCTATATCAGCGCAGCGAGACCGTCGGGACCCCGAAGTACTGGAGATGCTACTCCGCTACCAGCCGCTAGACAGTTGTCCGGACGAATTGTTGCGTCGCGCTCTCTACGCTGCATGCGATTCAGCAAATTTCCCTGCATTTAAGGCCATCGTGGATTCTGGCGGGGATGAGATTGTCAAACAAAAGGTTGATCTGTTCGTGCTGGGCATTTCTTGGGATATCCTGCACGAACAAGTCGAGACTGTCGCGGACATGGATGAGGCAGTGAGTATTCTGGGCCACGTCTTGGAACTGGCGACGCCTTCGCCAGACATCGCCCATAAGTGCCTGAGGAAGCTTATTGCACACTCAACGCGAACCTTCAGGAAACAATTTCCAAGGGCGCCACCTGCCAAGGTCGGAATATCCTGGTGTCTGCGGCGGAGGATTCGGTTCCTAGATAACAGCACGTCCAGTGTGATCATCGCCATCAAGCCGTACCAGCCACATCCCTTTGCACCGGCGACTCAGACACTCGGAGAGCTTGGCGAACGGCTGCTGCTTGAGGCGAAAAGAAGTCGCGAGCCTGAGATGAATTACTACTGCACGTTCTTCTCGTGGTATGGAAAATGGTCGCAACCAGCTCCTGATGATTATTTTACAAGCTCAAGTAGTTCAAGTGATGAACTCGCAGACTAGACAAAGGAAGGTCTCTTGGGTTGGATTCGTGTATTCTGGGCAAGAAGCTTGCGCAACCGACGGCAGTCGAAGTCGCCCCGAACTCTCAATGGCCCTTTTCGAAAGGCACGCGGGTACGGACCCGAATTCAATGAGAGTAAGGTCTAGCCTTGTACTCTAGATCCTCTTCCGGCCGCCACTCCACAGGAACGCTCTGGAACCTGCTATCCAGATACCACGCCGGATCACCGTCGTACCCACCGCCTTCGGTGCTCTCCACATGGGTGACACTCCATCCGTTCCCAAGCCACCTCATCTGGTTACCTTCGCCACCGTACACGCTCTCCCAGTCATAATCCTCCCATCTCGGTGCTCTCAGGGCCTCAAGCGCGTGGAGTGTGCTCCCCGGCCACAATCCAGTGATGCGATTGCCCCTCCCCCCTTCGCTTTTGTACCAGGAGTTACACTGATCGGTATATACTGTTCCTTGGAAATACGACTGGCAGTACTGGGACCAGTCGGCCACCCTCTCTTTCTTGATGCACATG
Organism: Neoarthrinium moseri; assembly: GCF_022829205.1. Taxonomy (NCBI): domain Eukaryota; kingdom Fungi; phylum Ascomycota; class Sordariomycetes; order Amphisphaeriales; family Apiosporaceae; genus Neoarthrinium; species Neoarthrinium moseri. The sequence continues at coordinate 270,917 of NW_026055150.1, read as the reverse complement.
GAAGCATAGTCCTCCTTTTGCAGCTTGCGGATGCACATGACCACATAGTCGCCCTCTGATTCCAGGATCTTGGTCAGGGAGCCGCTCCCGATGGCAGAATTGGGCCCCAGCATCATGAAGAAGTTGGGGAACCCATCGACCGCCAGTGAAAGATATGCTTCGGGGTACGGCGTGAAACGCTCCTTGAGGGATATGCCACTGCGACCATTGACACCAAAGGGGGGTGGGGCCGAGGTGTTGAAACCGGTCGCACATACGAGGCAGTCGAGATCGACCTGACGACCATTCTTGAGGGCTATCCCCGTTTTGTTCACCTCGGATATGGTGTCTGTGATAAAGTCGACATTGGCCTCGACCAGACTTTCGAGATACCCCGGCCCAGGGGTAGCTCGACGGCAGCCGACGGCAAAGGTTGGGATGAGAAAATCTGCAATCTCCGGTTTCGCAGAGAGCCGTTCCTTCATAGCTGCACGGAAGGCATCGACTGCCGTCCGTTGCATATCCGAGCCTTGCATTGAGACGGCGTGGATCGTATTCCCATCTTCCTCGATCGCCCTACGGAAGGCCAGGAGTTTCGTTGGGTTCTCCGCGAACTCGCGCCGTTGCTCAGGTGAGACTTATAACGTTAGCATCGAAAGGGGTAATGAGAATTCATAAACACTTACAATCTAGTTTTTTAGGGTCTAAACCAAGTTTATGCATTACAACTGATCAAGTCAGCCCATTGCCTAGTCTGGATATAGGGGCCCGCAACATACTGTCGCCAAAGGGATTCGTGATCCATGTCTTGCTCCTCACAAAGCACGAGAGCTCTGTACCTGCTATTTTCTGGAGACTGGGCACAATCTGTATTGCGCTAGATCCATTGCCAATGACGCCGATTTTCTTGCCCCTGAAGTCGTAACTGGATTCCCGGTTAGCTCCAACCACGGCGGGATCGGGTCAGAACTAGGGCCACATACTCTTCTTTCCACAGTGCAGAGTGCATTACTTGGCCTTCAAAGTCCTTGAGCCCCGGGATGTCGGGCCATGCTGGATCGCTCAAATTCCCTCGGGCCGAGACCAAGACATCGGCGTCATCCTCAATGACCTCTCCGGTCTCTGTATTGCGGACCTTCAAGTTCCTATACCCGTCACGGGCCGAGTCAGTGGCGGCAACCACTGTCTGAGATATCGAGCTCTTACCATTTCTTGGCCTCCTCATTCCAGCTGCAACTCTCGACCTCATGCCGCAGCTTGACAAACCGCATGACTCCATACCTGTTCGCAATGCCGGTCAGGTACGCGCATATCTCGGCCTGTGGCGCATAGAAGGACGACCAGTTAGGATTCGGCGCAAAGGAGTACTGATAGCTATGGGCCGGTATATCGCACGCACAACCTTGCGCAACGTCGTCAGTCCATGTTGATTACGAGTCTCGGGGAGCGGCCAGCCCCAACTACGAAGATTTATAGACAGGGGCGCATTGCCACACTGCTAGATAACTTTACCTGGATACCGATTTACCCACCACGTACCCCCAACTCCTTCGTTCTTCTCGTAGATCGCGAGGTCAACATTGCGCAGGCGCTGCGGGATCCGGATACCTAGGTATATCCCCGAGTAACCCGCCCCAATGACTCGAACCTTGAGGCGGCGCTGGTTTTCTATCGGTTCATCCTTGAGTGTAAATGCGTAAGGCGACTCTGCGGAACCCATACTTTGAGACCAACTTGGAGGATAGCAATCGACTGAGCACGATATAGATAGAGATTGAGTTTCCAAGAAGTTTGATTTGGGTTTCTCGACTGCAACATGCGACACGTCGGATATCGTGACCTGGGCCCCCGTACCTACATCGGTTCCCCGCATCTGAACATCGGCGCTTCTCCAACTACGTGGGCGGCATTGTATGATCGTGTCCTACCGGAGGGGTAAGTGTCATGCCGCAACCGAGATCCCCCAAAATGGCCACGGCCGGCTAATCTTCCCGGCAAGCCCAGCTTGATATACCTAACTGTATGTATGGCCGGAGTCTGGGGTCGTGAGGCTCATCCGCCTGGCATGTTTGTGACACTTACTGTGCGCCACCATGGTTCTCACGCTGGCGGTAATCGTGATGTGGCGGATTGAACTCAGAAAAGAGCACCCAGGGGTGAAGTCAACTACCGACAGGAGTTCTTTAAGCAGCTGCAGCACATACGCTACGCATGAGGCTCAATGGGTAGGGCAAGCCGTTCTTGATATAGGAAATCCGTTCACGGCCAAGGCCGCGATAGGGACGACGTAGTTCAGAAACTCACTCAGATTCTGTTATACCTGATATCGAACGACGCACGCTTATAAGGGTTGGCCAAAAAGCATATAGCGTACTCTCTCCCCAATCTATCACCAGACAGCACATAACTACTTTCTATCCTGTAGTCTGACGTCTTTCTCGTCTGTCAGCCGTGAACTATGGGATGGGTGACCAGGGGTGCCATGGAGACACGGCCTAAAAATAGCCGATCATGTTGCGATTAGTTTCATCGGTTTGGCACTTTGCGCAGTGCGGGGGTCGCTCAAGTATCCTGGGAGGGATCTCTGACAGCCAATGAACATGCCGGAAGCTGGATCGTGGGCTCAAAGAACGACCTCAATGGAATTTCATCGAGGGCAGTGAGCAGAGACGAGCAAGGGAGTGTAGCGATCAATGAGTTTAGAAGACAATTAACTCGTATACGACCAAGGGACGGCAGCGGAACCTTCCCTCTCCTCCCTGCATCATCGATCGTGACATCAGCAACTACGGAAAAATCTTATCAATCGGGCGGCTATCGATAATTGAGTTTCGGCCTGCGATACGGCAGTCGGGGGAGGGTCCGTTTGTGACCTGCAGACTAAGCTGTATACCTACGGGGGTGTCTAGCCCGCTGAATCTTGCGAGCTGAGGGTCTCTACTATGGCACGCTCGCTTGGGCCCCCCCCACTGTCCTCGGGATGCCAAAAGATGAAATGAGGTGGGACATGGAAGCAAAATGAGATTTGCAGAAAATTCGAATCTGTATCCACTGCGACGAGACTGTCACGCAACTCCCAGGGCCCCCGACCCTTTGCTGGGTATACCGTATTTCAGACCGAGGCACGGCTCTGGAATCCATACCCATCAGCATCAGCTGACGAGCGTGTGCTGGTCCAGCCACGCGGACACAGCTTGGAATAAGGTTGTTCTGCTAAAAGCTGTAAGACGGCGCGGATGGCTTCGAGGGATTCTGGAATCCTGCCAATGGTGGCCCAGCAATTCGTCTGCCGCTGGCCTAGACAGCCGCTACTGAAGGGCCTAGCGTCCGGGTCGCATCCCGACGGCGCAGGGGGCCAAGGGCTAAAGGGGCCATTGGATGTGTATCGCGGCGGACTGGCAGTTTTGACCATTGCCTAGCTGAACTCGGGGGGGAGAGCAGGGAGGGAAAAGCGCGTCGACGGGGCTGAGGAATGGATTCTATTATGTACAGTCTAATTTACTGTACATGCCTACAGTATCTCGACTTATCAGGCAGCGTCCGCGAACAGGAGTAGACGGGGCTGGCCAGCTCCAGACTGTTTTGCAGCCCTTCGTGACCCTTGACCCAGCGATGATTCTGGATCGTGACCTCAGCTGCTGTGAGTCGGACGCCACTCCGGCGTGATGGTCGGATCAATGCGTGCTACGTGTGACGGGCCAGCAGACGGCGACGGGAGTTAGTAACTGCCATGCCGCACTGTCGCAGCGGCTCATTGATCATGAACGGTAACGATACTGTGCAATGGCCATGGCGCAGCACATTCAAGATCATCCAAGAGTCCCACCGCGAGACACCGCGTCGCCATCTCCAGATTACCCAAGTTTGTACCTACTGACATAGTTACATAGTTAACTTATATGTGTGCCGAAGTGGAAGGTGCTTGTATTTTGGCTGGAGCTGGTTGTGGAATGCTCCCATCCCTCCCTTTGCCTTGAGGGGCCTTTCCTCTGTCGATCGCGCCTAACTTCCAGTATGTGTGGCACTACGTCAGCAGCGCGACTTCAGTTGCTTCTCGTGTGGTACTCTTCCAATGGACCATTCCATATCTTCTCACTTGCTCGTCAACCTTGCGCTTGGCGCTGATATTCCAGAACTCTAATCCAGCAATTTTCTTCTTCTCTCTTTGCCCGGCTCCAAGGGACACGCCCGCCTGTGCCACGAGGAAGACGTGCATGACACCCATGTCATCGATAGGTCCACCTGCATTTGAGTTCAACGTTACAGGACATCACCGTGCATCCCCAGAAGGCTGATCCGCCCCCTCCAGTGGCACGGCGGCAGCCCACCATCGTAGCATCAACCACCTCATCCTTCCATTCATCGGGTTGAAGCTCTGTGTCGTCGAGCTTCCCCCCGCAGAACGAGAACTGAGTTAGTCAGACAGCCGGACAGATAAGCAACAGGTCAGCCTGGGGAGAAGAAAAGGGCAGGACGACAAGTGTGGTCCGGGGGCGCGACGGCGAATGACAAGCACACGTTTCGGCGTCCTGCAGTGAACCCTACTGTGCAAAGCTGACGATCGTCACTCGCCTGCAAGCAAGTGCCATCAACTACTACTAGACAGACAGACGACCAGAAGCCTGTCTCGTCTCACCAACTGACCAGGGCCACGGGGGAGGGCAAGCGATCGAGTCAAAGTCGCTCGCTTGTCAATCAGTCATCAGTGTCCAGCGCGGGCTTATCAGCACCACTCAAGCCATCCACGCCGCCCCCGACGGGGAACACCACCAGTCCACCAACTACTCCGTAAGGAGCATTTGGCTCTCAAGAGAGTCGAGACTAGCTGGACTAGCCCCTGCGTCTGCCGACCAGCTCCCAGTAAGCCTGCCCCAGCGTGGCCCTATCTCCAGTCTTGCCCAGACTAGGCGCTGGAGTTATCTATCTGCGCCGCTGCGCCCGTACCCCGGGGCACGACCACGGCCTTCTCTCGACTCGAGGTCTATTCGTCTGTCCCACTCACACTCACGTAGTTTGACTACGTCCGGTACTTTGATATCGCACCCCCCACCAACGCCCGAGTCTCCCTCTCTCCTGCCTGGCTGGCCCGCCCGCCTGTGCTGCGTGTGTGCTGTGCTGCGTGTGTGCTGTGCTGTGCTCTGTTGCGCTGCGCTGCGCTCCGCTCGCTCGCTCCCACAAACCCCCATTCCACCCAACAATGAAGGGCGAGCCACCCCAGACCCTGCCACCAGACGCTTTCGTGGATCACAGCAGCAGCAGCAGGCGTGCACCGGACGGTCTGCCTCTACTAAGCGCAGCGGATGCGTCTGCCCTTCACGCCGCTGTGGGAGAGATAAACCGCCGCCATGTCCACCAAAACCACGCCCTCGACCTGTCTTACGCCAACACCCGCCATGGCTACGGCCAGTCCGCTGATGAGACTATGACTCCGAACCCCCCGACCCGGCCAGCACAGCTCCAGTTCCGCACCCAGACCATCGCGCCGTCGCCGCCACTGCTCGAGTCCAGCTCCGAGGAACTGACCGACGACCAGGACGAGAGGCCCTACCAGCCCTCGCCGCTCAGTGAGCGCAGCGACAAATCCTCGCTCTCGCTGACTACCGACCTACGACGTCCTTCCCCCCCTGCACGCTCCGAGAGCGGTAATAGTAATCACGGGCTCGGTGGACTCGCCCCGACCAGCGGCCTGGGTCTCCAACGCAAGACCTCGACCTCCAGCCTCAAACCGATATCACGAACCCCGTCCTTCAAGAAGGCCATAGCTAATAGCATTGGCTCCGCCTGCAGTTCGGCCTACCCTAGTCCCATTATCACAGCTATGGGCGACATCACACCGCTGCCTTCACCATTATTAGCAAGCGACTCGCCCGGCCCCTGGAGGAGACTCGGCGCGAGGCCACCATCGCGGGAAGCACCTCTACCGACCATCATGCCGGACTCGGCACTGGTCACGGCGAACGGCGAGTCCATTGCGTCTGCCATGGCCTACCAGACGAAGAGGAAGCAGTATGTAGGGCTGAAACCTGGCCAGCCTGTCGAGCATGGCAACGGGGAGAAGACACACGGCCGCAACAGGAGCGTCAGCGAATACGTCCCAGACCCTATGGGTATACCCAAGAGGCAGACGACTGTCTCCGGGCCCCATGCACGCGCCGGCGTCGGTCTGAACAGCATCGACGAGCGCCAGATGCGCCGCGAACCAAACCTGGGAGCGGCCCGTGGCTTGGTGCCCTCTTCTCACCAGCCTCCAACACCACCACCGAGTGAGTCCTCGAAGAGCAACGACGGCTCAGCAAGCGAGCCGTCGTCTAGAAAAACAAAGGTCGAGTACTTCGAAGCTCGTGGTCGTCATGACAAGAAGCTCCGCAGGTGGCGTGCAATCAAGCAGCTTGGCGAAGGCACATTCAGTCGTGTCATGTTGGCAACGAGCCAGGTAAATGTTGATGAGAACGAAGCCCCGGACACACCTGGTGCACCTGAACCAGATCTCAAGACCCTAGTCGCGGTCAAGGTTTGTGAACATGGCCCGCGAGGTGGCGCCTCGGAACAACGGATTGAAATGAGCCTGAAGCGGGAGCTCGAGATCATGCAAACTATACACCACCCGTCGCTGGTGCATCTGAAAGCTTGGAACATTGAGCAGACCAGAGCACTTCTGGTCATCAGCTACTGTCCGGGCGGTGACCTGTTCGATCTGGCTTCGCGACATCGGGAGCTTCTCACGCCATCGCTGCTGCGAAGAATATTTGCCGAACTGGTGGGTGCAGTTAGATATCTTCACGAACGACGGATCGTGCACCGAGATATCAAGCTTGAGAGTAGGTCACCATTTCTTTCAAAGATCATCATGCATGCGGGCCCAACGTGGTGCCCGCGTCTGAACTAAAATGGCCGGTCTGCGCTCAGCCCCTTTTACTAATCAAACCACTAGACGTTCTCGTCAATGTCTCGCCACAACAGCTGGCAGATCCAAGCCAGGACTGGGCCACGTATCCGGACTCGATCATCACGTTGACGGACCTGGGCCTCTCGCGCCGCGTGGCTGATGATGAGAAGCTGGAGACGCGCTGCGGCTCGGATGACTACGCTGCACCAGAAGTTATACTTGGACAGCCGTACGATGGAAAGGCGATAGACGCCTGGTCAATGGGCGTCCTTCTTTATGCCTTGCTCGAGTCACGCCTCCCATTTGACCCGCCACCGGGGGCATCGGACGCCTTGCGTATGCGCAGTCGTACGAGCCATCGCATTGCGCGTGTCGACTGGAGGTGGATAGACTTTGCCGGAGACGACGGTGACCACGATGCCGACGAGGCCAAGTTTGAGGCCAAGGGCCTGCAGGGCGCCATGGAGGTGACAGAAGGACTTCTCAAGAGGGCAAGAAGCCGCTGGCCTCTTGAGAAAGTTGCAGAAATCGAATGGGTTCGCGATGCCATCAAAGTAGAGGGCGGACCCAAGTTCAAAGAGGAGGAGGAAGGCGAAGAGGTTTTATGACGTTGAAGAGAAAGAGTTATGATCACGACTGTAAGAAAGAGGATACCATTCGTTGGAGTAACCCATTTGTTTCGTTTCTTTTCAACCGCCCACCATGTTACTTCGGGCAACTCCGGGCAGTTTTTTTTTCCTTTGCCTTTTGGTGGCAATGGTTGTATTAGTCTCACTTACCCAATTGGCTTCTTCTCGTTCGCGAGTGTGCTACTATAGCTTTAGGCATAGAATTATCAGACCGCGCGCTTAGGGAATCTTTATCGAGATGAGAAGTGATGGGATGGACATGAGCGAAGGTGTTGGGAGGACGGGTAAAGCGCACATGGTAACATCAGTTATCGAGGTTACCAAATCTTTTGGGCAAGAGTATCCGAATGCCAGCAGTAGTGTCGCCAAGTATTGTGCAGCCAGCTGTCTACTTCTCCATGCGCCGGGCATTCTGATAACGCTCCTCTTGAGACGCCCTTTGCGACCCACCTATACAGCCGTTGACAGACTGAAAGCTGCAGCTGGACTGAAGACACGCAGAAGTCATAGACGTACTCGTCCGGGAGAATATGCTTGGCGCAGTTGCAAGCAACAGTAGGTCTCAAAGTGGGCGTCTGGCGCTTTGAGTGAATCGGGCAATCAGAAAGGGCCTAACTTCTCAGGTCCACCTAAGACGGGGGTTGGCGGCAAGAGCACATCTCTCATCGTAGTATGCGGAAAGAATATTCAGTGATTGAGCAGCCGTGTCACCTAAGCACCCCTACCTGTCTTGTTGGAGCATGAAAATTCATGAACAATCTAGCGAACCTACCCAAGGCCATCACATTCATGAATCGGTTACCTTTCATAAGAGGACCAGGCGATTTCGTGTTCTTACACGTACACATGGTCCAATACATCTGAGCCGACAGAAGCCTTCATTGTTTGTAGATTTAGCTCTACAATTCCAGTAATTGGGACTGTTTAAAGCAGTTGTGCGGTCCTGTACCATCCGTTTCTCATCAGTGTTGTGAGATGTCTTTGTGCCTTCCCAGCCCAGGCCACTTTTCTTCATAAAGAAGGCCTCCTAAAGCGCTTTACCTAGTCGTACAATGACCGTATTTGAAGGACTTCGCGAGTCAAAGGGATCGAATCATATCTCCAGTGACACGACTTTGGCTTTGCTATAAGAGTGAAGTGACCCCAAAGCAATTCCCGTGTTCCAGTGTGCTTGTGTGTGTGACTTCGTTGATTTCCTAGCACTAATGATTCGCACCGGACGAAGAGGTTCCCCCCTAAGCTCATATTGGATACCTGACATTATGGCAGGTCTAATTCGGCAAAGCAACGGTGACTGTCTACGTGTGGAGTCGGAATGTATGATCTGTGCTGCGACCTTGGATATATCTCATCAAGTCGAAGACTTCATCGCTGCCGATAAGGCGAGCGAAACACCTGCCGGAACCAGACTCCAGTTTTATGCAGACCATGGTTTCGAAGAGACTGTTGCACTGCCGTGTGGGCATGTACTAGGACGGGGCTGTGCCGAGAGATATATCGCGAATCGCTACCTTGAGAACGTACCCATCAACTGCCCTGCTTGCCGCAAGGAATTCACGTGTCTGGGTTGCGGCGTGGAGTTCAATCCTATAGTGGTGAGCACTGTCACATGGCCCCTGCGTGTGGTCCCTTCAAGTCCTCTCACAAGCTTCCTGGATAGTGTGCCGCTGACCAACAAAGACCCAAACACCTACCAGACAGAGTCCCCCGGGTTCTGTATTTTCTGCAGACGAAGGAGGATGAAACACCTGGTCAACGACTTTTTGGACGGGAAACACCAGAAACTGGACCAGTCAGATGGATTTCAGAGCGGTTTCAAAGAGTTTATAGCCTTGGTATGGGCCATCATTTATCCTCGAGTGGGGGTTTACGATAAGGACCAGGCTATATGGCAGGACCCTCAAGCCACACAACAAAGAGATACCAGAGAAGCAGTCGCTTGGTGTCTGGAGACTGGCCGGATCACCCCTCAGAAGGGATGCAGAATTCTAAATACCGATTCATTCTTGATCAATGACCAGTATCTGCTTCATCTGCAGCGCATGCGCGGAGATACGAGTCTCCCGGTCACTAGCAGGGGACTTCGTTTGAGGCGGAGAGAAAGAACGAAACTCACAAGAGACACAGCAAAGTTTCTGGACACTGTCTTATACCAGTGTTTGGAGCTCCTGGGCCCTCAGTGGCTAGAGCCGGTACCAAGGTTCTGGCGTCCCACGAAACCGAGTGATGTCTTACTCGATAGTACTGAGGCAACTCTATTCAGGATACGCCGATCCACGGGTTCCATCATTGCAGACTTCACCATCCAAGGTCTCACAGTCCATGGGCAGCCTGTCTACCGGACTGCTTCAGGGTCACGGCCCATTACTGTGGTCCTCCTGAAATTCGACGAGCAGGAGCGGAGGCGTGTGAGGCTGGGGAGAGGCTATATGCTACGTACAATTGGCGCTTTCTTGAACCATCATTCTCTGACAAATGCTTCCGGCGGCCCAGAGAATGTGTGCGTTCTGATGCCAATGAGGCGGTCACTTTATAGAGAGATGTGATCGATACTCTAGGCTATCGTGGTGGGACGACATTAGGGTACATATCCTCCTAGCTGGTCTGCCAATGCAACCTCCTTACGAGTGACCGAAGACCATGGTGGTAAGAAAGGCGCGAACCCACAGCTGCCTACTTCCCTACCTTGACTAGTGTCTTCCATGCGCTCTCAAACTCCTCCCTGATTCTCTCGGCGGCTTCGAGATCACCCTTCCGACGGTAATGTCCTTCCAGACTCGCAGTCACACTCACCATACGACTGTACGAATGGCCTCTGATCTTCTTGGTGAACTCATAAGACGCAACGTAATACCGTGTTGCCTCGTCCATGAGACCACGAGCCTCCAGGATTAACGGCTTCAGCGCATAGTAGGTCATGACAGTAACTTCGTCTTCAATGTCATCGAAATTCAAATCGGGGTTGCCGCAATGAACTAGGAATGTCGGGGGTCAGTACTACCTCATCAGACCCGTTGGCGCACGGTAGAGCTTCTGTCTGGGCCCTACGGTGTGTAATCTGCGCCAAGTGATGGCTCACAAACTATTTAGAGCCCCAAATTGTCCTAGGGGGTTAGGAAATTGGCTCTTGGGAATTACTCACGATGTCTTCCAATGGCAGGCATATCCCCGTCTGCCTCGTCGAACTTTCCGTGGTCGTACAACAGTTGACAGTGGAAAATACGACACCACCAATACCATTCCGCATCAACCGTGTTCACGCAGCGGTCTTTGAATTCTTTCTCAATCTTCTTTATGGTTGCTGACGCCGTCTCAAACGATATTGCGCCCACCCTCAGCAAAGCCCGAGCGACATGAACGATCGATACCCGGCGAACTTCTTCGCCGGGTCGGACATCACTTTGGCAACTGGCAAAGTATGCCTCGAAGATGACGACTACAGCCCGTCGAACTTCGTCGACGCTCATACACCTCACCATGGACCACAGTCGTGTCAGAGGGTGGACAGGCCCCAACTTGATGGCACAGAGCCGAGCGGAGTACTCGACAAACGTCCTGGCGAGGTCTTCACCGACCTGCGCCAGCAGCAGAATACATAACAGTGACACCCACACGAGCGTAGGCTCCAGGCGGTCGATCGCGACGGAGTATTGATCAAAGGCCTTGTTGAGGAGACTGAAGTAAAGGGGTGAGTTGCGTTTTTCGGCGATTTTCGTTAGTGCCATGCGACTGTTGTGCCATACATTCAACGATTTGTCTTCCATCCATGGATACTCGGGGCCGCTCAAGCCGAACGAGTCCCCATCCATACGGCCCGTTGCGAAGTCAATGACTGCCTGTAAGCATCCCTCGGGGAATCGCATAATGTCTGGCGCTGATACGAATATGGGCGGGCTCTGTTTTCTGACCGTTTGCGGCGGAATGATAGTGGCACCGAATGCTGTTGCTAGATTCTGCATGCATCTCTTGACCCTTTGAGAGCCAAGTTGCCGCCCTTGGATGACAGGGAGCTGAGTAGGCTTCCCGTCCATGGCGGCTTCTAGAATATGTGCCACACGGCGGCTCGAGAGGTTCTTGGTTAGCCCCCATTGCTTGAACCGTACCTTATACATCTTCACCCTAATAGATCACGAGCGGTCAGTGTTCAGTATAACACGCATCTCTGGCTATGTAACGGTTGGCCATACGTAGCCTTGAAACCATGCTCATTGGCCATGATCGCCCTGACTTCTTTCAACGGCTTTCCTTCGTCCCAGTACAGACGGGTAATGACAGGCCTGTGGGTATCCCAATCCGCACCTGTCGGCCGTGTGTTTCTGGGGTGCATGGCAAGCGTCATGTTGGCGGGTATAGTCTCAGCGACGGCCTCATTGTTTCCTATGTTTTGTCGTGGCAACATGGAAACGGTAAGAATCTACCTGCGCCTCGCAACACTAGCGACCATCAAACTCGCATGTCAGCCACTGAGCCGTAGCTACAGCTCCTGTCTCTCGAGAAAGTTTGGACGTTGTTTCGGCACCCTGGGGGAGAAAGGCGATGGGCTTGTCGTGGATCAGATCCTGGTATCAAGAAATGCACGTGCGGATTAAGCGAAAGCAGCAGGGGTTATCAGGGCAAGCGGACAGTATCTCCGATCCCGGTAGTTCGATGTCGATGATAACGTTACGTGCCGGGGGCCAGAGCGATGGAACGCCGGAACACTCAGTGGAGGATATTCCTAGAAAAGTCATCGCAGTATATGTGTACTCGATGCTGTACTGTAATAGTATGTCAGGGATGATCCCGCCGCCGAGTCACTCGACTTAGCGCTGCGACTAGTTACCTGGTTAAGGAGGTAGTCAGTCAATCGGGGTTGTGATCCGCACGGGCAGTCCAGGGCCACGGCCCAGGCTTGCCAGGGGCGTTCAGTACGAAAGGCCCCTTACTGGCAGCAAACTCTTTATGACTACTGGCATGAGGCCAGCACTACTCCCACTCTGTAGGCGCTCTTGACGATGACGATTAACGCAATAGCAAGGGAAACGACATCGCCCACGACACAGCTATGGTATTGCTTTTGATCATGGCCTATCATAATCTCTGGCTGACAAGCTTCGGGTGAGATAAATTCTAGTTTACGGATGGTAACTGCAAAATGGGATGCTTGTAATGTACACTCTAGTTATTCTATCAACTCATAAGATGGAGCCAAAGGCTGCATCTCGTCAGAGCATGATTTCTATGCCAATTCTAGATGAAGATATGAAAACCGTCTTAGCCATGATAAGACTCGTTGTTTGACACATCGTCTACGCCACGTCTTTGTTGCTCTGCGCGCTGGCGCTCAACACCGGCTGGTTTGTCGTAGGAAGTGACATCTTGGCCTGCTCTGTCTGGCGTATCTTGCCCCAGGTATACACTAGGCCACTAACAAAGCCCAAAAATATTGCCGATACACTGCCAAATGTTACAGGCGCGTGGAAGAAGATAAGACCGCTGATCGCCAGGGGAAGCTTATTCAAAGCCCCCGTCATGGAGTATGTCGTCGACGACGTTGTTCTGATGCACCAGGCCGTGCAGTACGAGATGCCGATAGCACCAACCCCTGAATAGATCATGCCAATCACCATGGCATTGCGCGACTCGGCTGGAAAGTTGCTGGCCACGTTATTTCGTGACCAATCCTCGGTCAAGATTGTGCCAGCGGCCAGCACAGGAATCGTCAGCAGATTGTTGTAAAACATGGCTGGTGGTGCGCGTTAGCAATTGGTTCTCCATCTTGCCTGTGAGTTCGACCTACTGTCCCAGTCCGTAAAGCCCATACTCTTGATCCTTCGACGTAACCCCAGAACGAACGATGCTTGCGCCATGACATTCAAGCCCATCCATGCATATCCCGCGTTCAAAGTCGATATCGATGCAGATGTTTCCGCGAGATCACCGCCGCCAATTGCAGCCTGTATATCAGCCCAAGCTGCAACAACAGAGCTCAGGACCATCAGGCCAAAGGAAAGCAGCATGAGAGGAGTCACGCTGCCGCCGAACCATAGGACCTCTCCGTACGCGATCACAATGATGGTGAGGTTCTTGAAGATGGTGAACACCGGTACAGAGAGAACCTGAAGCGCCTTGTTGCCGGTGTATATCTGGGCTACAAGAAGCACGGAGATTGGAAACCCTAAGAACAGTCAGTAAAGGGTCTTCATGAATGCACACTGGGCGAACTCGTACATCTCTTTGCCTTTCCCGTATCAAAAGGGGCCAATCCGTTGATCACACCAAGGTGCTTGCACAATATGATTGCTCCGCTACAGACAACAGACTAGCCGGAATTAGCATTGAACCCAGTAGAATTGTGCAATTGCGAAGTGTACCTGAATGCAGAGAAAGAAGAAATGAAGATTCCATGAGTTTCCTGATACCACGTACTTGTTGATGAGGGTCATGCTGATTGACGCAAGACAGTACGACGCAATGGCGGCCCCCGGGCTGTTGTCAAGCTTTGAGAGAGGCTTTGACGAAGGCACATGGCCGAACTGTGATGCCGCTTCGGTGCCGCTCTTGGACCGTGGTAAGTGATCTGGCAGCCTCACGATATGGTCATCATTCCTCTTGTCAGACATCTTGCTACGGAGTCGGAGGGTGCACCGGATAATAGAAGTTTTGGCAGCGAGAAAGTTTAGCAGGTCCGGGTCTGATCAATGGAGGAGGGCGTTGACCAACACTTTAACAAGCACACATTGGATCTTTCAACGGTCCAAAGAGAAGCAACACGACGCTTGCGACCTGGAAGGAATGGCCAGGAGTAAGCCAGATACGAGGCAATTTCGGAGGGTGCTCAAGCGCGGCACAGCCCCCCCTACTAAGCAGTGGGCCAAAGAGGCATAGCGTATTACTGCGCACAGGCCATTCGGATACCCGTCTGTGATTGCAAATTATGCATTCTGGGCTAGATCTGCTCCATGTGTAAGACTTTCCTGATTACACAGTAGACAGCCTCTAATTCCCAAGGTCTGTGGTGGCATGTGGTACGCACTTGTGCCGGTTGCATTCGGAAGACAATGTCCCACGTTCAGGAATATACGGCAGTCATGACCTATCAGCCCAGTGACTTCAGAGTGCTAAAGGGTTGGTAGGAGACTCGTATGGTTATGTTGGAGAAGCCTCAATAGAGTTTACCACGGGCTTGTTAGAAGGTGTGTAGTTACTCTTAGCATACTCCTCAAAGTGACACGAAGGTTGTGGGGCAGTCCTGCTATTCTGATGAAAGATGGATTGTGGGCAACAAGCCCCGGGGCGCATACAGTTACAGACCCTAATCGGACATCCTGAGCTCCTATATCATTCGGATTCATGTGCTGCTCTTAAGTGAACTTGGAACATATCTCTTGTATCAACCGCGCATATATTCGCTTAGAACCGCAGTCAATATCGTCACGCTGTTGATCGATACCACAAAGCGTAGGGAGCCAAACTTCTACTTCCACGTGGCAATGTCCAATGCTTGGGACACTCCTGGGATGTACATTTATACAGCAGTATCCGAAGGCAGCGAAGTGATTAAGAGGTAGCAGGAGCTTGGCGCTAGTTACCCTTATACGCGGGCACTTTAATATCGAAGGCCACGGGCACTGGCGTTAAGTCCGGCTACTCCCAGCCACATCCGGAAACAACGCGCAATAATACCCCGATGCCGATGAACGTGATTCATTCTGCTAATTTCTAGGCATGCAAAGTTGTGTCGCGGCTCTGAGGCGGTGGGAGAGCTAACTTGGCAAGTAAGCGGCCGCTAACTTTTAGCTTGGCGTACCATGAGGTTAGGTCAACGTACGCTAGACCCCGAGTGTTCCGGGTTCACCAGTCCGTCACGAACAGTCGATGACGGCGCGTAAGCTCTCTAGGCATGTTGGGCAATCAAGGACACCGATCGATAAGCACTTAACTATAGGTCTAGAAAAAACTGGGTCGCTGTGGCCTTGATTCAATCTTAGAGCCAAGTAGTGCTCTCATCAGCCACTAAGGTACGCCAGTCCCAAGGCAAGGGAAGGAGACAGAATATGGGGCTCCCTGAAATAGAATGGTGACCAAGTCTTTCAACAACAACTTCCGCCCCCGACCCCCCTCATGTTATATGAGTATAAATATCCGAAGTCTGTTACGTGCAAAGTCCATCTCTCCTTTAACTTCTTCATTCTTCTCAGAGAGTAGTTCCGCCCTACACCAGCTGCCATGACAGACCAACCGTACCTTCAACAGTCGAACTTGCACACGGAAGCGCCGTTCAGGGCGGCGTTGCTCACATATCCCGGTAACCTTCAAGAGGCTTTGCGTCAAGCAACGGCAGACCCGAAGAAGACGCTGTTTGGTATTGCCCAAGGGATTCCCAGCACTTTCGTGACCAAGGTGCGTTCTCACACCAACCTGGATTCCGCGCAGAGACTCACTTCCGGCACAGATTCTTGCTTCAACAAAGCCGGACTTCATCTGGATTGATGTGGAGCATGGCATGTTCGACCGCCTAACGCTTCATGAGTGAGTCATGTCCACTTGCCATTGGGTGAAGAGTGAAGTGTTCTGATTGCTCCCAGTGCGATTCATGCCGCTCAACACCATTCGGAGGGCAAGAGCATGGTGGTTGTCCGGGTGCCCAAGCATGATGAAGTCAGTTTATCGACAGCATTGGATGCTGGAGCAGCTGGAATCGTCATTCCTCACTGCGAAAGTGCCCAAGAAGTAAAAGACATGATCAAGGAGATCTATTATCGTAAGCGCTGACTGATCCTTGATGTTATCGTAGTACTCATGAAATTGCCAGCTCCCATAGGCGGCCGCTCATTTAGCCCATGGACATTTACGCCTGGAATCTCAGACACATCCCTGTACAAGGACGACCCGTTCAACATGCAGACCTCTAACCGTCACATCGTCGTGATTCCGCAGATTGAAAGCGTCAAGGGAGTCGAGAATGCAGAAGAGATTGCTGCAGTTGAGGGTGTTGGCGCCCTCATGTTCGGCCCAGGCGATTTCATGGCAGACGCGGGTGTTCCTATCAAGATGGGCGGCGAACCACATCCTACCTTTGCTGCCGCCATGGCCAGGTTCGTTGCGGCGGGTCAGAAGTACAATCGCCCTCTCTTTGGGTACGTACTCAACTCCATAACCTATTCTTGCACTTCTCTCTTACTGACGTATACAGTGGAGCAATGGCCCCTGAAATGATTCCAATGATGATTCAACAAGGATACAGAGCAATTGCAGTTACCTTTGACGTCTGGGGTTTTGCAAACATGGTGCATAGCAACTTGCAAAAAGCAAAAGAAATCGCGCAACAAGCCGCGTAGGTACATAACCTTGATCGCGACAACGAGTAATCATAAATTACATGGTTCTCTATCTAATTGAGATGTCCCATTCCTCACACCACTATGTCCTCAACGATATACCATGAAAGCTAGATTGTATAAGTGGCGAATGGTAGTTTCCACGGGCAGCGGTTTACTTAGCTGAGCGGTTCTCGTAAGACTATAAACACCAAATCTTATGGCATAGTTGGCATAAGCTCAACTTCCTGAGCGTTCTTGCGGTTATTCATAGTTGTAGTGATCAAGAGGCATCCGAAAGCGTAGTAAATGGCTGAATGTAAGGTTTTGGTGCAAATATAAGTGCAATTGATGCTCAAACACAAACCTGAAATGGTGCACATAAATTAAGAACTGCGCAAATCATACGTGCAAGCAAATGTAAACCATATCTGGCATGTACATGTAGGATTATGTTTCGGACATGTAGTGAAGGATCGGTAGACGTTTCTGCCAGGTCGTATTCGTATCCGTTGGGCCCGTGCTGTGTCAACGCCCCTCTAAATCGAACGGGCCGAGGATCAAACGTGACTTCGCAGCACCTTGAGAACCCCGAAGAAACTACAACAACAACAACAACAACTACGGCCGCGCTTGGTTGGACTGGCTACTATGGATTCAGTTCGTGCCGCCATATTCGGCGTGGCGCTTTCCTGTCTCCTCTATCTGTGGAACTTGAACCGTGTCCTTAAGAAGACGCCTCCCGAGATCCTCGCGCTTTCTCCACACCGGTGGACCGACGAGGAGATTGAGGAGACATATAACAAAGTCAAGAAGAATCCAATCTCCTGGTCGGAGCATCTTCCGCCCAAGTTGAACCGTCGATATATCGTAACGGGAGGCTCTGGAGGCGTTGGGGGCCAGGTCATTCTGCAATTGCTGGAGCGCGGTCAGCCTCCCGAGAGCATCCGCAATGTCGATTTCCGAGCCCCGGAGAGGAAGGACCTGCTGACCGGCCCGGCGGCAAGCGTCGAGTTCGTCCACGCGGATATATCCTCAGCCTCATCTACTGAGGCGGCATTCACCAAGCCGTGGCCGGCCTCGGTCGCCAAGCTGCCCTTGACAGTTTTCCACGTGGCCGCGCTCATCGTCCCTCACGAGAGATCCGTGGCAACATATCACCGCGTCGAGCGTGTCAACGTGGATGGTACTCGGAATGTGCTGGGCTCTGCGAAAGCCGCGGGAGCGGACGTCTTCATCGCAACGTCGTCGGCCTCGATCGGATTGGTCCCTACGCGATTCTGGGGGCCACCTTGGCGACCATGGCCCAAAAACTGGGTGCAGGTGCTCGCTGAATCGGACTTCCATAAGCCTGTCAAACCTCACTCTGATTTCTTTGCCAACTACGCCCACTCGAAGGCGGTCGCAGAGCGCTTGGTGTGCGGAGCCAACAGCCCTACGTTCCGTACCGGGACGATTCGTCCCGGCAATGGCATCTACGGCAGTAGTCACGCTGACCAGTTTGTGGGAATGGTGCTGCGTGCGGGAACATCTCCAACTTGGACACCTAATGTCTTGCAAAACTGTGTCCATGTCGGACACGTATCTCTGGCGCATCTGCTCTTCGAGGCAGCGTTGTTGGGCAGTGAGGAGATGCCTGGTTGTGCTGGCCGGCCCTTCAACATTACCGACCCGGGCCCGGCGGCTCTGTTCCAGGATTACTACAAATTGATGCAGAAACTTGCTGTCACGCCGACCAAGGTCATCCCCGTACCTCCCGTACCCCTGCTACTCTTCGCCTACGTCGTGGAGGCTCTCGACAGTCTCTCGCGCGCTCCTGGCTTCAAGTGGGTGAAGCCAAGTGGAGACCTCGCCATGCTACAGCCGTCTATTTTCAGCGCCACCACTCATGTACCGATTATTGACACTGCCGCGAAGAAATCCGTTGCAGAAGGAGGCCTAGGGTTCAAGGGGGTTTGCACTACAATCGAAGGGATGTGCCAACAGGTGTTGGATTGGAACGTGGACCATGGCTTCCAGGTTGAGCAAGCGGATGATACTGTCCTCACTTCCATTGCCAAGGGTGCCAGGAACATTGCAACGACTCCGGCATCTGTAAAAGCCTAGTCGGTTAAATAAAAGCAGTTCCAGGTGCTATTAAGCTATACCTAGACTTATAGAAGTTGCTTTTTCTGACGAGAAGCAGAACATTGTATGAGGAGCACCTTCAATAGTCTATAAGTCAGTCGGGCCGATCAGCTTGCCACATGGAAATTTTTCGAAACCCCCCAGTGACCAACCTAAGCAGTGACTAGATACTATGAGACGTCATGAAATACCGGTCCTTGGTTGGTCACAACTATCCGAAGTGAACTTCGAATGCCAACTCCCAGTGATGGAAAGAAATGCTCATTAGACAAACGGTTTGCTATCCGTACTTGCGCCTTAGCATGATGAACACTTTGTGCATCTGATCTGGTTTGTCTAACATGAATCCAACCCACTGGACGTCATTTCCTCAGCAAAGGTACATCCACACATCAGCCGTTGTGGCGCAATCAATCTGGGTTGGCCACTCGCACGCCGAGGATCCGGCCGGGCACTAGAGAATCCGCTATCAGCCATTGCACTCATCCCCTTGAGTTTATCCCCAACCACCAGACCCAACTGAAATCAAACTCGGCGAGTAATAGCCTTGGAAACCTCCAAGAGAAGGGATACTCACATCAAGAACCGGGCAAGAGGTCCCTGGCCATTCAGCAGAGCGGTGGAAGGCTTCGAATGGCGCGCCATCAACGCGCGAGAGATCGAGCCAAGACCGTCCTGCTGCAACGGCCATCTCGAGCTGGTACGGCGAGCTGAGGGTGGAGCTCAAAGAGCACTGTTGGTGAGGAAAAGACGGTATTGTTATTCATTGAACGCCATACCGAGGTCAATGTAGAACGCCTGCTTACCTTGAGTGTGGCCCCGATGTTGTCGTCGTTCGCGGCGAGAGGAGACGTCCACGAGGATCCGGCGCCCACGGAGGTGGCAGCCCCCGTGTCCGTCCCGTCACCTTTTGCTCCCTGGCAAAAGATCGCAAAAGAGCAAGAGTTCTGAACATTGAGATAACCTCCTAGAACTGAGTGTATAAAAAAAGGCAAGGTAACCGTGAGGAATATAGTTCGAGTCATGATAAGTGGAATGCGAAGCAACTTGCGGGCATATAGAGATGGGTTTCGTGATACAAGATAGTCAGGCTATTGTTTTAAAGATGAACCAGAGGATTCCTGGGCACGATTTGAACTAACTACGGAGGTTTCTTTATAGATATTGTCTCAGGTGAGCCCGTATAGTCCTGGCCACGACTCCTCTGGAGGATTTAACGGATATTGTGGTCGGAAGACGTCAGAACATCCTTCTGTATGGTCCCCGCATCATGCTTCTATTTCCATCCGTTCCAAAGGCCCGAGTCCGACGATCGAAGAGTATGATAGCCAAAACGTGCATTATAGGATGCACGGTGCTTTGCAAGTAATGGTAGACTTCTTGTACCATACCACGCAAGGAGTTCTAACCATCATGTCAAGATGCCGACGGTGGGCACAAATAGCATACACAGGCACAAGCAAGTGGTTGAATATCCACTGTAAACCTTGCATAGATGATGCCAAGATATCCTACGGCCAAATAACGTTTGTGTATTTGCGGTTGTCAACCATGCAGCGAGGTTGGACATAGGGGTGAAGACGGGCGTCGAAGCCTTACCGAATAGAGCACTGTCGTTCCCTAGGTCTAGGCAATAGACGACAGATTGAAATGCACTCCCTGAGTGACGCTTTCAAGTTAATACCATTACAAGTGAGCGTCTACCATACGAAGTGTAACTAACTGGGTATCAGAGGAGGGCAGCGAGAGCCACTCGAGAATAATTACTTAACGGACAGATCAGGCCCGTCCGGACAAGCAACAAGGTTTACTCCCAGATCCTCGGCCCGTGCTTGTGTTACACCAGACAAGTGGCTTGCCTGTGCGTCTCGAACCTTACACTACGGACGCTACTACCATTGGTGGCTGATGGTGAATACCATCCCATGCCCTCTACACTTTCGGATCTCTAGGCCTGTCTCACCTTCCCGAGACAAGTTGTTATGTAGGGCGCTTAGGTCGACTGACCTCAGATACTCGCACTCTCGCCGTATATTACGTAGGTGAACATACATGTGTAGGCCATGGCAAGGGCCTTTTGACTCTTGTTGATGGAATACTGGCCGGACCAAGCTGTCATACCCCTATCAACGAGTATACGGTGCAGAAGAGGGATTAGACGAACAGCATGATGTGGAAAGGTACCCATGGTCGATAATCCAGCAACTGGTCATTGCTGGCACATAGTTGAGGCAGGTATCATGCATTATCCCGTACTGTATCCACTTCTCGTGCCGTTTTAATATCTATCGGGAGGCCACGGTCCCAAAAAGGCCCCAAAGAAAGAGAGCCGGAGCTCATGCCCCAAGACGGCCCACCCAAGATGCCTGTTGAACTCCAAAACCCATGACAGCCGCTTACCGTAGCTTCGTAATTTCCCGTCCCGGACTACCAATTGGCCAGTATCATCTAGACCGTTCCGCTGATACTCAGCTCCCTGATCTCCTGCAGAACCTCTTCGACCCTGCTGTCCAGATGCCCTTGTGCGTATTGTTCTCTGGTGTCGGCGTCTAGGTACTGTTGTACTTGGGCCATCCGGCTGTAGGCCTCGGCGCAGAAGCGCAACTGGATCTTGACGAGGGCCTCGAAGCTGGGGTCCAGATAGGGCACTCTGAGGTCGATCAGCTGTGGGAGCTCGGACGAGAGCTGTTCGTTGAGTTGCTCGTAGGCGGCCCTGGCAATCTCCATCTCCTTCTCGGTACGGGGCAGCTTCGTCACGTCCTTGTCGGGCTTCTCGGCCAGCTTCTTGACCTTGGCGCGCAGGGCGTCATAATCCAGCAGCTTGTGGCCGCGCTTCTTGATGCCTGGGGATGCAGTCAGTACTCCGCGGACGAGTTTCTGGGGTCGAGGGGTGAGGGGAGAGGCGAGGGGTGTTGCCTACATTCGTTGACGTCGGGAAAGTAGGCGCAGAAGCGGTTGATGGGCTCGAGGACCGTGGTCCGGTAGGGGCCGTCCAAGGCCTTTATCGTCTCGGCGTCCAGGTCCTCGACAGCCTGCTTGTAGCTCCTGCTCACGCCGTCCTTGGCGCCGGCGTCTCCGTAGAAGGCGTCGATGGTCTCGGCTATGCGCATCTGCGAGGCGGTCATGGCGCGCAGCGAGTCCAGGTAGCCCTTGGCCTCCTTCTGCAGGCGCAGCGAGGCGGCCTCCATGGTGCGGAAGCGACGCTCCTCCACCTCGTAGTCGCGGTCGTTGGTCTTCTCGACATGGCCCGTCTTCATCATGACCTGCGTCGTGGCGCGGTTGACATTCTTCTTGAAGCCTGCCCACGACATGTTGGCGGTTGTGCTGGGTGCGCTCCTTGGTCGGACAATGTGGGATGCCGCGATCTGGTGGGAAGCTGAGGTTTGGGTCTGATCTTCCGTCAGTCGGTGGGGATCGGGTCCGGTATCGTGTGGTATCTGGTCGTGTCGTCGCTTGTCGCCTCGTAACACAGAGTGCACGGATATCAAGGAATCAATACCAGCTCGGGAGAGCAGAGCGGGCGGGAGAGCAGAATGGCGGCGATGGACTGGTTGCGAAGTTCGTGATGGAGGTGCCGTGGTGCCGTCCGCGGTGGTGCCTTGGTGGGCTGTGGTGGTGGGAGGTGGGTCTCGCCCAAGAGAGAGTGACGAAGTGTTTTGTGGCGCAGTTCTGGTGGGCTGCCCCCTCGTTCAGGCCGTCTACCCGAATGGGGAACGGGCTCCATAAGTTAGCACCTAGCGCCCCAAAGACGGCCCCAAAGACAGCCCCAAAGACGCCCCCCAAGGATCGACGTCAGCGATCTCAGTGCCACTTTTGGTTCCCCAAACTTTGGAGTGATGTGCACGGGGGGGGGGGGGGGAAGGGGCGCGGGCTCTCCTCTTAACTGCGTTTAGTTGATTGTGGCCGTGCACGATACATCATTCCCTCCCGGTACATACTGTAGTATGCCATTCTGATAGATTACATGCAGTCACCAAACCAGACTTCCAGTATAAGTGGGTGATCAGCGGCAATGCAGAGCGGCTTGATATGTATACCCATGTCGCTGGTTGTAAGATACTATAACGGCGTCTCGCGGGTTCGGGGAACATGACATCACAGAGCACCAAGCAGAAACACCCCCCGAGTCCTCTCATAACGTTCTTAGGTGCCGCGCGGAGATTCTCTTCTCTTATTCCAGTGTGCTCTCAAGAGACTTGCCCTCTCCTCGTCTCTCGCGCGTCATCACGCAGTCGAGTGCCACTCACTATATTTCCATGTGAACCGTGGCTTTATCTTCATCTCGCAACGCCCATCACACCTCAGGATGTGCAGCTTACCCGTGATCCAAGGCCGGCCGGCTATAGCATGCGCGGATGTCCCCAGTCCCCAACATCAACCTAACCGAGACAGTGTCCAGTGTCCAGTGTCTAGTGCAGAGCCCCACTGCGGTCTTGATACGGCTCTCGCCCCAGTGATCAACCCTGCGCAATCACTTCATTCACTCATAAAACATGTGTATAGACCAATGTTCCGGGCTCTTTTGCTGGTCGTGAAACTGTTGTAAGGATGCCGCAGCCGCCGCAAGTCCCCTTCGGGGCTCCCATGCGACACGCCCACTTCGCCTTCTCCCCGAGTTACCTGCCCCTCAATCACGGCTCCTACGGCACGCACCCGGTATCTGTCCGTGCCGCCCACCTGGCTCTCCGCGCCGAGGTCGAGGCTGCCCCGGACCCGTTCATCGCACTGCACTTTGCTAGCAGATTGGCCAAGTCGCGTGCCGCCGTCGCCGGCTTGCTGCGCTGCCCCTCGGATGAGCTGGTCTTTGTGCCCAACGCGACGACGGGCATCGACACTGTGCTCAAGAACCTGGACTGGAAGCCAGGCGACGTCGTGCTGTGCTATGAGCTGGTCTATGGCTCCGTCGCCAACGGCCTGAGCTGGCTGGAGGAGGCCCGCGGCGTCGAACCCCATGTGATCTTCCGCGAGTGGCCCATTGCGGACGACGACATAGTCAAGATGATGGTGGACACGACGCGCCAGATCAACGCACAGCCCGGCAAGAGAGTGCGGCTGGCCATCTGCGATACCATCATCAGTGGGCCCGGCGCACGGGTGCCATTTGAGCGTCTCGTGCCCGCTCTACAAGCCGAGGGCGCCATGGTGCTTGTGGATGGTGCCCACGGCATTGGCCATGTTGACATTGACCTTGGCGTGTTGAAACCTGACTTCTTTGTCACCAACTTACACAAATGGTTCTTTGTGCCGAGAGGGTGTGCGGCCTTCTATGTCCCAAAGAAGAACCAGGCCCTAATTAGAACATCGTTGCCTACCAGCCACGGGTTCAAACCGAAACGGCCCTTGTTCCTGTCCACGCCCGAGGAGAACGCCTTCGAGGAACTGTTTGACTTCACTGGTATGTATATGCTGACAGAGCTGGCAAAGAGTACATGCTGACATTCACTAGGAACCTCCGACACCACAAATTATCTCTGCGTCGAGGCAGCTCTGAGGTTCCGACACGATGTCTGCGGCGGCGAGGCTTCCATCCAGCAGTACTGCCGGTGGATCACAGAGCGAGGGGCCACTATTGCTGCTGAAATACTAGGTACTCATATCATGAATGTTCCAGGCTCCAGGATGCGCGAGTGCAATTTTGCCAACATTCGGATGCCCCTTGAACTGCGCACGGCGCACGAAGTCAACAACAGAGAAACCGCAGAGCAAGACGGCAAGGTAGACCCTCGGCATGCTAATGCGGTCTCTGATTGGATCAAACATGTTGGTTGCACAGAGAGTGGTATATATTTCCAAAACTTCCTATACCGCGGCAACTGGTGGTGGCGGATCAGTGGAATGATCTATGTCGAGGAAGCAGACTTTCGAAAGGGCGCGCATGTACTCAAGCAGCTTTGCGCGCGAGTAAGAGCAGGGGAGTATTTAAGAGGCACCCTCAGAATTGTTACTGACCAACCTGCGGACTCTGACTGTTCAAGTGGCTACCAGTCGTCTACGGATAGTTCTGCGCTTGATACTCCTGATGAAGATTAGAAAGACTCGATAGATAGCCTTGTGTTCACTTTAGATATAACAGAGCAGGACCACGTAAGGGTTTGGAAGTATGGAACCCGAGAGAGATGACACATCCTGACGCTTGATCCCAAGAACCATGTCCCTTGTCTTGGCCGCCGTTCATACGACGAGACTTCCGACGAGTACAATGACCTTGTTCTCAAGGACAAAGCGGCGTTCAACTTTAGCTCAGTTCTATATAATCACACTGCTAACCCAGGCCTAGCCCTCGGGACCCTCTGACATTAGGTGCCAAGATCTAACGATACCCGATCTCTCGGCTGATTACACACAGGCACACTGGGGACTGTGAGGGGTCTGATGAAGCGCACCAATATGCCCTTATGTGACAAGGAGATATGCGAGGCGATTCACAGTGACGAAACTGCGGTCACTTTCGTCGAAGACATTTCCCTTGGAGCATGCAGGATCAAAACGCGCAAGTGTCCCGAGGAGAAGCCCACTCAGACACCCGGCAGCCTAGATGAGGCACACCAAAGCGAGACATTGGAAGTGGAAAGATTTGCGAAGGCCGAAATCCATAGGTTAGTGTTTAACCCGACGAGAATACGCCCCAATAACATTGAAGCCGGAAGAGGAAATATCTCATTGCTGACGAGTGGCTTAGCGCGCACGGTCATGGAGCAGGGTATGCCTAGCCCTGGAATCCCTAGTTCTGGTGAGGAGAAGCGTTTCTGTCCAGCCCATGCTCATTCCGAGATTGGGGTCCTTGGCCGGCTCCCTAGTTGCTGGTGGCGCTGTGACCAAGCTCTTCTGATATACAACAGGGGTAATGACGAGGAGCCCATGTGGAATGCTCTGACCGAGGGATCCGAATGGTCGACATTTTAGTAGTGAGGTTGGCGAAATTATGTTAGAAAAGTAGGTATTACTGCTACTGACTAGGTGAGCAGCTGATAGCCACGTCTGGACTGGTGTAAATCGAGAACTGTCTCAACTTTATCTCACGCAATGCCAAACTTGTCCTTTCCATCAATCAATTGTCTTTGTCATTGACTGTCTGTAGTATTCGATTTCGCCGCTTGAGGCTTGCTAGCAACAAGCTCTCGCTTATATATATATATGCGCGCTTTGACATTTGGATGTCTGTTGTGACCAATAAGGAGAAGCCTCACCACCTGTTCGCATTAGTCCGGTCCGTTCTACCGACCAAGCCAGGGCCCCCGTCTTCTTCTTCTCCCGACACAGTCGGTTGGGTCCAGCCCCATCAGACGATCTCTGCTGATCTTTACGGGGCCTTGTGACGATCTCCAATGCAATGCTCCTGAGGATATTCCCGGCAGAGGCTAGGCTGGCTGTGGGGCCTTGTTATCCGGTGCTCAGAAACATGATGTTGTCTATTTCCGAAGAGCACCACATCTTATTCCCTGTAACAATGAGTAAACAAGATGACCATTGAGTAGACTTATTGGTATTCTCAATTCGGAGCGAATTACGAATCCCTCTCCACACGCGGGTCGGCCTGCCGTTTTCGTATCATCCGGCGAACGAATGCAAATCTTGACATCGGACCCCTCGTCCCGCATCGGCTCTCACTTCCAACGATTATGTCGTGTTCTCGCATCATGACCGACCAGCATTGCAAAGCATTGAAAACCCATAATCCAACACAAAGGTCCGAGGCCATGCGATCCGTGCACTTGCTGTCCAACAAGGAAACCAGCTCGCTGGAATACCACCCGACACTAGTAGGACTTAGATCCCGCACTCGCGACCAAACTGGCACTGGAGCTATATCTGAGCTTTATCGAAGCGAACGGAGGGGCCCTTTCGGGACTGTCTCTGACTGTCAACGCCTCCAGCGCCTCCAGTACTACGTCACATGTTGACTGGTCGACATGTGCAGCCCCTTGCCACCAAGGGCTGCCCGCAGATTAGCTCGATAATGGGCTTGTTGTGCATAGGTCCGAAACAGAAGCCTTCGGCTGCATGTCCCCAAGGGCGTAGGCGTCGGAATCCGGATGTGAGGTCATGCAGACAGCTAGCACCGAAAAGGGTCGTCTCGGAAGAGAGCGCCGGCACACCACTGAACCCCAAGAATGTGGTTTCGGGCGAATCATGGCGAAACAGCTATACAAGACACGGGACGATCCCGAGCAAGTGGCTGCATGCTGCATAGGGGGGCAGGGGCTCCCGCAGACAAGCGGACTGTGCTCAGTGACCTGCAATGTGTCAATGGGATGTGGAGAAGCCAGGGGTCCTAGTGGGTTGTATGCAAAGCACAGACGTCGGCTATACAGCAGGTTCAAGTCTTGAGACCGGATTGAGTATAGACGAGGTCCTGGGTCGGCCAGGCAAGGCCAGGCTGGCCAAGTTTTTGACGTCTGGCCTGTCTGGTATGTGTATGTGGCGCGTACGTGATGCAGAGAGGCAACGGCCTAGGGTAGCTCACCGTTCATCCCATAAACCGACCGACTTGCGAACGCACCGGTGTCTGTTCGCGTCAGGACCCATGTAGACAAGACCTGCCAAACGAAGAGTGTGGGGCAACGGGGGCCGATCTTCTCCATTGACTAAGCTTCAAGTATAAGAAACCAAACTTCCTAGATCCGAACTTTGTCGGGAGATCTATACTCATCTCGTTCCCTCCGAACGTCTCGGCGTTGAGCTGCCTCTTTGCCATACTGAACCCACTCTTTTAGGAGTTTGAATCCATATAGGCCATGGACTTTTCAGACCCTCAGGTCTTCGCGGCCCTGCCTCATGATAACCGAGGCAGCGTCGTCGTCGGGGCGGTTTGCTTCGTCCTGACTGTTGCCACCGTGTCGACCGGGATGCGGCTCTACACACGGAGCGTCATTGTCCGACAATTGGGTGCAGACGACTACCTCGCCGCCATAGCTCTCGTAAGTGTCTAGACTTTGGCACTAAAGTACAGTACACTAAATACCGTGATCTCGCATAGATATTCGCATGGGCCACAGGGATTTCGCAATGCATTAGTATGGGACTCTTACCTTCCTGTGCCAAGCAGCGACTGATTTCGACCAAGATACCCACTTTGGCCTTGGAGCCCATGTATGGGATGTTCTCTACGAGGCAGGACCCCAGGGTATCAGTAACTACCTCGAGGCAAGCCAGATCCTTTTGGCGTAGTATCGCTTTGGCACTAACAGTGTCACAGAACTTCTACGTGTCCATCACCCTATATAATACGGGGCTGTTCTTCACGAAAATGACCTTTCTGGCCCAGTACTACCGAGTGCTGTCGATTAGGAAGATGCGACTCACTCTCCAGATAGCAATGGCTGTCGTGGGAGCGTGGTCTTTGTCTCAGGTGTTCGTAGGTATATTCATTTGCCAACCTATTGCCAAGTTCTGGAACGACAGCCTCGACGGCCACTGTATCCCAAACCTGCCCCAGTGGTACGTTAACGCCGCGGGCAACATCGCGACTGACGTTGCCGTCTTCGTCCTGCCCTTACCAGTGCTGGGCCATCTGCATCTGCCGAAGCAACAGAAACTCATCCTGCTGGGTATCTTCAGTTTGGGATTCTTGTAAGTCACCCCTTCGTGCCCTAACGATAACTTATACTTGACTGACGAAAACAAACTTAGCACGGTTGCTATATCTATCATCCGGATAAAGTACCTCCAGCTCTTTGCAGACCTCACATACGAGAATACAGACTCGTCCTGTTGGTCTATTACTGAGCTTTGCTCTGGTATCACGTGTGCATGCCTCCCTACCTTGAGACCGTTGGTCTCTAGGTGGCTTCCAATGTTTGCTAGTACTATTCGTAGATCCACGAAGGATTCCAACGAGAAATCGCAACAACTACACAAGAACCTGGATGGTAGTGGCCAGGCTTCTGAGAGCAGCCGCTGCACGTATGAGCGTGGCAGCGGGATGGGGAGCCAGGACGAACTCCACCGTCCAAATGACGTGGAACTTGGCCGGACTGACAGTGGGGATCTATCGGAGAATATCATGGGTCTCAAGAGCTCGAAATCCTGCATGTAAACTATCTGGTGAAAGTTTTCCATGGGATGGTGGGCGCTGATTAAGTGAGTGGAATCTAGGCAAGGTGCAATTTGGGGTGTATACATGTAATATCCAATGCACACAGTCAACCCACAGCCTTATAGTCTAAAAAAAGTATTTCTATTGATGAATCTTGATACCTTAGTTTATCCACCCCCCGCATGCTGATATACTGGAATGCTCGCCTTGGATGCAAACCGACGCCTTCGCTGGCAGATGGTTATCTGACGCCGCAAGCAAAGTTCTCAGTGTGGCTCCATTCCCGCAAGCTGTAACAGTTTTGGTTTCAAAGTCGGGCTTATCAAGTGGTTCCATTTTTCTAGTATCCTGGCTACCATCAGGGCGCAAAGGAAAATTTGATCTTAGGCTTGATATCATCGTGCGGCCAATTTTTGGCGAGAAAGGCCGCCTGACTTGCCAATGCCGCAGGCGCGTATGATATATAGACTACCATGCGTATCGTGTTGCTCTTCTTGGTTGGTTCTGCGCCGTAGTGAATCAAACGGGAGTCCCATATGATCAGATCACCTAGCTCTGCAACAACTTTGTGCCCGTGGAATCTTTGTTTTTCGAACCAGGATATTTCCTCCGGGATATCAGTATAAAAGTCCTTTCTGCTCCAAATCGACTTATAGGTATGCTCTACGGAGAAGGGTTCGGGAGCCTTATGAGACCCAGGATCGACGGTGAGCCCACCGTCGTTGGGTCCAGCTTGGGATAGGTCTACAATGCGTTGGACACATTGCAGACCTTTACGGAGCGGCGACTGATCCACATGTGGCCATTTCGTCCGAGGCATATGACCAGGACGAAGGGGCCACGTGATGTTCAATGCTTTGATGGATACGAGCATTTCATCGGTACCCTATAGTATCGCGAACACCTCGATGACCCGTGGATATAACCGGATGTCCCACATGAAGCGCTCATGTACGACGCCATAGTGATTGAACGTGTTGATGCCGAATATAGAAGGGAGATTTTCATCTGTCCGAATAGTTGAATCTGTGAGGTCAAGTGCAGTATTGTCGAGTGAAGTCAACTAGCTAAATGCGGCCTGCTGGTACTTCAATGCCCAGTCCTTCGCAATGACGGAAGGTATGACGGCATAGCCATCACCGAGAAAACTCCGGTACCAATCAACCGTCGTTTTCTGCCGGAGGAGTTTGATGCCTTATGTCGAGTTCTGTTTGATAGATTCCCACGGCGGCCTCTTTCAAATACTTTAGCGCTCCGGGGCAGATAGGATGATGCGGTGCGCGACGCTCCAATCAGGCCGAAGGAAACGAGACCCTGACTTCTGCTTTTTGAGGAGCTCTAAAGTGGAATCCCATCACGTCTTACCAGCGAGGCGTCGCGCCAGTCTATGAGCGTAGGTATGACAGGCGAGGGTATACTCAACATTCACACTCCTCTGACCACTCTTCCAGGCCTTTTCTTGCCATATATGCCATAAAAGGCACGCGGGTTCCCATCATGTGCGTTTGCCAAGAAGGTGCTCAGTAGAGGTCTCCAGTAATAGGACACCGTGCGTGCCTCGCGATCCACCTCAAGCGCCATGCCCGGAAGCCCGCCCTCACCGACGTCCAACATGGGAGACATGGATCCAACCTTGGAACAGCCAGAACCGATCCATAGCTCCATCGCGCCTCCCGGCAAGCACTGCACCACCAGGCGGAGGTCGCCGGCGATCAAGTCTACATCCTCAAGACCCCAGTAATCACAGTGAGGATAGTGTAAAAATACGCGCTGGCCGTCTGGCGACATCTTGTCAAAGCTCATGGTCGCCGTGACTTTGACGCGCCTCTCGGAGGTCGCGCCGAGACGAGGACGACACTTCCGAGTACCAAGCAGCAGATGGAGCTGCCATGTTCTGAGGCAAGTGCTCTTGTACGCTTCTTCCGCGGCAGCTTTCAAGACGTGAGAGACACGACGGCAAGCCTGCCAAGATGTCGGCAGGTTCCTCTTGTCGGTCAGGTAACTGAGAATCTCAATCCAGATCTCGATTGGGAGAGGCGGGCAGCTGGAGGAGCCCATGACGAACGTCAGTTGAATACAAGTTCCCGAACAATCGAGGCAGCTGTCTTATTGGTCAACGAGACCGAGCTTTTGGGGTATACAGTTCCTGCATGCAGGAACAGGGACTTTCGAGAAAAGAAACTTTGCGCCAGAGGCTTTCACTCGCGCCGCTGAGTCGCGTACCTGCATCCTTATCAAGAAGACTAGATTTAGTGCCCAGAATGGAGACGGCTATCTAACTTAGTGCGCTATCCGGTGATTGTGATTTGGATTGGCTGATGAAGACGGCGGTTGATTTTCGGATTCCACCGCGGCCGGAACGCAGGTGGAAAAGCGAATCAACGACAAAAACAAAACAAAAAATAGAGTTGCTGGGAAGAAACAGAAAAAAAGAAGAGACAGATGCTGCCCATGTCAGGGTCGAACTGACGATCTCCCGATTAACAGTCGGACGCCGTAAACCAACTTGGCCAATGGGCATCCAAGGTCTCTGATTGGTTGAAAATCCGGTGCTTTACTGACAATTAAGAGGGCTGGGGACGAACGGTGCGGACTGAGCAAGTTATTGGTTCTGTGGTCGGTGACGAAGTGACGATGGGGAGCTCGTGAGACCCACCAAGAAGCTGTAGATGGGCTCTCTCTCATGCAGTATTTTGGGGTGCAACAAGTGGCCGCTTCCCTACACCAGCAGCTCCGGGATATTTCCATAATCTTGCCACCTCTTCTTTGTCTTTGTCGGGCCACAACGGGGTTTCACTGGCCGGCGTATTTTGCACGTCTGGCAAAGCCAATGGCATGTCGGATGCTAGTCACCTTGAAACAGCAGTGGCTATGGATCAGGCTCTGCCTTGCTCTAGTATGTGTCAGGGAAGATTCGATAACTGGTCGTACGTTTCCGATCCGGTTCGGATCTTGTTCATGTAAGAAATACCAGCTAATGATGCAACCTAAAGCACATTGTATGTAAAACCCATATCCAGATCCACATTCTCGTATCAAGCTTAGCCGTTTTTCAGGGTAAGGCTAAATGCGTTGTCTGTAATAGTGTCTGTGGCCTATCAGCTGACGAAGCTGGTACGCATTGCTTGGATTTCTGAATAAGATATTCATTGGAGCAATAGAATGATATCGAGAAAAGACCATCAAGAAGCCTGCTTTAATGAGAGGAGCAGCCTATGGGCATTTCTTTCTGGTCGACCTCGAGAGGCTACGATTCTATAGTGCCGTCTAGAGGCTATCACCGTCACATATGGAGTCGATTTGCTAGGAGACAGCGCAGCACAGCTCACATTAAACAAGATCAAGCTTGTTTATAAGCTAATCAGTTTATCACGGGCCCTGGGCGCAGTTAAATTAATCTTAATTTCAAATCACCAAACAGGAGTGCTCCATCATGTAATGTAGCGGAAGCCACCCACAACAGCATTCTGCTCCACGGGGTCCAACTCTGCCAACTGCGCTGCATTGCTTTCCGATACCCTGCTGCTGAGCTCCTCGAATTTCCGGTTCGATCTCTTCAGGAGGAAACGCAGACTCAGAATACAGCCCAGACCCAGGACCTGGAATGCCAAGAGGATTCCCCACGACACTTGGAAGGTGGGCTCGTACTCGTCAAGCCAGAAGTAGTTGCCGTAAAGCGAGGCGACATTGGCACAAAGGTTAGCGAGTCCAATAGCAGCAGCTCTCTTGGTGCGTGGCATCACAATCGTCGATGACAGCCAAGCGTAGGTGGTTGAGTACACCCCAAAGATACCAGCTGTGAGCGGGAATGTGAAGGCGTAGCGCACCCACTGGTACTTGTAGGGGACCGCGATAAGGACGATCGTAGCCATGATGGCGGTCGACATGGAGATGGAGGCATGGGGAGATCTCTTCTGCGACCTGTCCGCGTGCCAACTGAACCCGATGCTCCAGAAGAAAGCCAGCAGATATGGCGGCGAGGTCAGAAGCAGTACGAGGAGGTTGTCGGAGAATCCAAGCTCCTTGATCAGGGTCGGAAAGAAGTGGGAATAGGATATGCTGGCAGTGGTGGCCATCTGCATGCAAGCAAATATCCAGACCCGGTAGTCCTTGACGGCGGCGGACAGACCACGCATCAGGGACGTATCCTCCTCCTCTGTCGCGTCTTCAGCTCCCATATCCTTCAGCAGACGTGCTTGTGCGATCGTCTTCTCCTCCTCGGTGAGCCACTTGGTGGTAGCAGGATAGTTTGGCAAGAATACCATGGCAACGAGGGCGACGGCAATGGTCATGAGGCCCTCGATGATGAACAGCCATCGCCAACTTGCCAGCGAAGTCCTACCGTCCATGCCAGAGAGGATGGCCGCCGACAGCAGACCAGCGAAGGCATTGGAAAGTACGATACCGCTCACCAGAAGAGCCATTCGGATCCCAATCTCCCTCTTGGTGTACCAGCAAGATAGGAAGTAGATGGCACCAGGGAAGAAAGGGGCTTCAACGATTCCGAGAAAGAAGCGGACGGCGAACAGGCTGGCTGGGCTGTTCGTAGCAGCCGTGCATCCCGACACAATAGCCCAAAGAATCATACAGCAAGGCTGAGAAGAGAAACACATGTAAGCACACCTGTGTTTGAGGAAGCTGATAGAGTACCACTTACTAAGAACAGAGATGGTGGCAACTTGGACATGATCATGGGAGATGGAAGCTGCATGGCGATATAGCCAGCTGAAAAGATAGAGATGGCGGTATTCCACAAGGTGCCATTGGTTCCGGTGTCCTTCTGCATGCCATAAAGACGAGCCTGTGTGATGGAGTTGCGATCCAGGTAGTTGCAGATGTAGATGACAAGAACAAACGGAAGAATCCTCAGATCGATCTTGCGAACGAGCCTCTTCTCTGCCTCAGCCGCGTGCTCGGGATCGTACGTTCGATATCTCTCGATGACCGTCTGGGGTTTACCGGGCTCCTCGACCCACTGGTCGGAGGCGCGGCCAATGGCCTCAAGGGCATCGCCATGTTTTGCGCTGGCCATGGCTTAAAAAATCAGCCTTTCTTTGGTACAGGTATTGACGTTCGCCAAGGAGACTATGGATAGCCAAGAGGACTGGACATGTAAGTCAAGAAGATTGGCTTGCCAAGGGAACAGGACGAGACTGGGCGACAATGAACAAGCATTGCTTACTCTTTATAGTGTTTCTTGGCTACCAGGGCCCTCTGTTGGGGCTGGAATCATGGGGTATATTACGGGGTAGCGTGGATATGGCGCCGCATTCTCCGCATGGGTGTCCCTAACTCCCCCGCACCCCAGCACCCCAGCACCCCAGCACCCCACGATCAGTGGTATAGTCGGGCTGGGTTTGTAACGAGCATATTGAAGAATTGCTGCTCCGTGAGCCATTCGCGGATTGTGTCTAGCTCTGCTCGCCAGTCCGCAGCCGGCTCGTGGGGTGTCGGCTCCAGCCCGCCTTTGGACGCGTCCACATGAGGCCAGTCTGAACCCCACAGAATCCTTTCTGGTGCAGCTTGGGCGTAAGCTTGGACGATGTCTCGCATGAGGCGGAAATTCCCCGGCGCCCTTCGGTATAAGGCCGATATCTTGACATAGACGCGTCCGGTACGCAAAAGCGCCAGGAAAGACTGAAATTCGCGACTGCCGACATCACTGGGCCTCGCACAAGCCCCGTGCTCTGCAACCAGCTTAACGGTAGGGGAAATGCCGCCGGCGCCGCCTTGGCCGTCGGCCAGGAAGTCGTGGATGGCGCTCCAGACTGCGAGGTCCATCTGCATGGAAATAGACCAACCACAAGTGCTCACCGGATAAGACCTCGCCAGGGTCGAGAGATACGCCTTCAACCGATCTGCACGAGATGCAAAGCTGTTGTAGCTCCCTTGGAGGCGTATAGACCGCACTCCTAGTGCATGTAAGGCGTCTATCGACGCAGGCGAGAATCTAGCCACATCGCGCTCTGGTGTATCTTCAGTCATGATGGAGGCGCAAAAGGTCGTGCCTGGGTAGTCTTCCCTTGCCTCCCTCAATTGTGTCACGAGGCCATGGTGCCCATCCTCCGGGCTGGCTTGAACTAGGACGATGCTGGTGGATTGTGTGTTCTCCTGGAGGCTGTCTACTGGGGCTGGACTTGGTGTATAAGCCCGGTCCCTGCGAAACGGGAAGCGTGCAGGATCAAAGACGTGCACATGGCAGTCCCATGATTCGGCAGGCGTATTTGACATGGTTTCGGATTTGAGATGGGCGTCTGCGCTGGTGAGACTCTCGACGGTAATGGCACCCGTGGACGTCTTGATGGAGCCCGGCAGATTGGAGCATGGACGAGTGCACGTATACCTAGGTAGTTCCGGCTGTAGACTTGGCGCTGGCTCGAATCCCTTTGGAGAACTTATACCTGCAGATAGGTTACGGTTGGATGTACCAGCAGTTGCACAAGTCACGCCCCGAGATGAGATGCATCCATGGGGATCGTTCCACCACTGCGGGCCTATGTCAGTACTGTGTGTACCTAGCCTGCCCGAATTCCAAATGAGGAGAGAGGGATCCATTGTGGTCGGGCTTTGTCCGACACTGCGCAACACACGACACGGCGCTTCAGCACATGCTCCATACTCCTGACTCAGCGCGTTCAGGACCTCCTAGGCAGCCCTGGAGGCTAGCCAGACCGCCTTGGGGTTCCAAGTTAAGCCTTCTGGAGAATTTTTGGCATTTTGCATCTGGGACGGCGCGGAGGCTTAATGGGGCACCTTTAAAAGCTGGTTGGCTGGAAGGGCAGCTCGTAGTTGGGGAAGCGGGCGGGGAACTGGCCTTGGTGCCAAATGTTAGCTACCCCGCAGCCTGATAACTAACTGACTTACAGCCCTGGAGTCGGGACACTACCACCCCGCACGAAAGCCACCAGCGCGGCTCAGAGCTTGCCAGGATGAAGACTGCGAACGTCGACGTCGGGCGCGCTCTTGGCCAGTCCTTATTGGGGGCCCTGTAGGGTCGACAGGCATATCAAACGGCCACTGACCGGTGCTCATGTTCATGCTTCATGCTGCTACTTATGCTCATGCTCATACTCATGCTCACGTTCAGCAGGGCCTGCCGTGATGGCTTCCGTGTCGTCGGCTAGCAAGGAGTCCACCTCGGACACACAAGGCGACCTGCCACACTTGCCGGCGTGTCGGTCGTGCCACGACAGAAAGGTCAAGGTGCGTTATTGTATCTGCACACATCATGCTTGTCTTGGCAAGGCTGAAGCGCTTACTCGAGATAGTGCGACAACCAGAGACCGAAATGTGCGCCATGCGCCGCCCAGGGTGCGGCCTGTGTTATGATCAACCCAGATGGTGGGCCTGGATTTTCCCGGCAGTATGTCACTGTCTCTCCTCTCTGTCTCTCTCTATCTGGCGATATATCGTGCAATACCCTAGCCACCAACTTACCAGCGCTTCTCCCTTATTGCAGATACATCTATGAGTTGGAGCAAAGAGCTCGCGGCCTGCCAGTCGCATCCTGGCCCACCGAAGCCCCGGAGTCCACCTCTGCATCTGTCTCGCCATTGACTACCTCCACCACGCACGAGACACGGGGTAGGACGGCCGACAGTCTCTCAACCGTCCTGCCAGGGGGCGGTCTCAGGTAAGCAGGCCAATTTGGAAGATTCGGTGCTCCTCTCGTTCGACGGCCTCCTTACTCGCGAACCAGCTTTATGAGCCTCCTCTTCACCGACCCAGAATGGAGAAAGACCAATGCCAATCTTCTCCAGACACTGGCTGCGGCTGCCAGGCCGGCTGAGATTCATGTCGAATACAATCCACTTCCGCCCCCAGCTGAGGCGAGGCAGTTGTTTGATTCATAGTAAGTCTGGTCGCACCGTCTCCCGTGAAAGGTGAAAGGAGAAAGGCGTGCTGCTGCTTACATGATCTTGGGTAGCCTCGCGGGAGCCCATATCCAGCATCCGTTCCTGCTGCGGCAAGATGTGCAAACCTTGTATGCGCAGGTATTTCTGGGAGACAGCCAGCCGAAGCCGTTGTCAGATCAAGTTCTGTTCCGGACTTTCATGATTCTCGCCGTCGCATCTGTCGTTCCGCACCGTAAGGGGCTTCACGCGAGACACCCTTTCGGCTACTACCTGTCTGCTATGCGGCACTTTGACAAGAATTTCCTGGCCCGGGGAATTTCTGCGATTCAGGATCTGCTCTTAGTCTGTCGATTTGGAATATACCATCAAACAGGTACGCACCATGTTCGGTAGTCAAGACGATCGCCACCCTGAATATACTGATACGGCGCAGGGACATCTGTGTGGGAGATTTCGCAACTCTGTATGCGGCTGTGCATAGAGCAAGGGTTACATGCGAAATGCACATGCCGCACTAACCTTTGGAGGAGCAGCTGCACCGGAGGGTCTTCTGGACCAGCTACCTGATGGATAGGTATAGTTCTTACACCCTGAACCGCCCCTTTGCCATTGCGGACCGGGATATTCAAGTAAACCTACCGGCCCACGCCGAAGACGAGTATATCGCGGCCGCCTCCGAGCTTGCATTCAATCTAGATTCGTTCACAGCTACCCACGTCCCTGTGCTGCCAAACGAGATGTCTGTCGCTCTTTGCTGCATCAGCCTGCGCCAAATCTCGTCACGCATCCACAGCCAGACGTCACAACTCTCCAAGCTGTACGCTTCACCATCCTCCCAGCCCGATCTGCCACTCATCTCTGGCCGGGTTTACAAGATGGTCGACGACTTCACCCGGGAGTTGAAAGCGTGGCGCGCGGCGACGCCAAAGTTCGACTCGCCCCGCTGTCTTTACGAGAGCGAGGCATGGTACGATCTCCTGGTAGCAAGAGAGAGACTACTTCTCGTCCGGAAGGCCGTCGACCTAGTACCGAAACGCGACGGGCTCCCATCCCCGTGGGTTCTCAGGCTGTGTCTACACTCGGCGACCCGGTCGATATCACTCTATTCCTCTCTCTTCCGGGAATCCAGGATCACATATACCAGGAGCTACTTCCAGACCATGTTCACAGCCGGCCTCTCTATACTTTTTTGTCTGACCGTCTCTACGGAGATGAAGCGAGCCGATATCGAAGAGGCGTGCAACGCACTGCTCGACTGCGAAGAGACGCTCAAGCAGATGGCGCTGCAATTGCCCGATGCCAGTCCGTATGCGACTGTCTTCAAAACATTGCATCGCAACATATTGCAGAAACTAGATCAAGTCAGGTCCTGCCAGCCCTCAATCCCAGCCTCGCCAACCCATGGAGGGTTTGCTCAACCCCAATCCGTCCTCGGATCCACAAATGCAGTTTCAAGCGGTCTTGGCCACGAGACGATGCAGCCTACACATACCGCGCATGGCGACATGCCGGGGCGAGACATATATGATCTTCACTCACTGTATCAGCCACACGTTGACAGTGGTATGATGGCCGCAAACGAGGTGCTAAACGGCACTGACGCTTCAGGGTGGGCCTCACTGGCGTACGACACAATCTGGAACATGGGAAACTATTCGTTTGTCGACCCTGGTGATGCTCAGAATCTATGGAATGGTATGGATTTCAACTTTTAGCGCCCATCTTCGTCGTAGCCATGCCTGGAAGGCCTACCGACTAGCTCATTTTTGCGGGCGCAGACGTCATGCGGTTTTAAGAATGGCACATCGCAGAAATTGGTCGTTGTACGGCGAGAATAATTACCGTATCAAATCGGCGCCTGCGTATCGGAGATGAGCCATACCCTCTAGCGGCCAGCCAGAGGGCATGACCAAATTGCTTTGACCAGCGGAGCTTGACCTCATCTCTCGCGACATAGAGGCGCCGAGGTCCGTGAGCGCATCGCCGCCGCTATGCAGATGCATCGAAATGGATAGCAAGCAGCTCTGAAATGACCTGAAGACGGGGAAGCGCTCTCCAGCGACCGTCATCAAGGTGGAACACTTGTGAATGACGTCCAATGTCGACGAGGTGGAGGACGCAGAGCGGCGTGACAGGGAGATATATGTCATGGCCGCGCCGAACATATCGTAGGCATCGACGAAGGACCCGGAGCAGTGTAGCTCCTGAAAACGCTCGTAGCATCGATCCAGAAAGCACTTGCAAGTCTGCCTCACATCCTCCTCGACGTCATCTGCATTCCCTGAGATGCCCTCCAAATCTTGCCGGGATGGTGCGGCCTTGAAAAGCAGCACGAGCGTTCGGCACGCCAGCTGGTTCAGGATGTCCGAGACGATCCTCTCGCCCTCGGCCAAGTGCTTCAGACTGGCTGGCAGCTGGTTCCAAAAGTAGTAGTTTCCGTAGTTGTATGTGAAGGATGACTCGGGATTATTGTGCATGCTTGAAGCCAACCGGGCCTGTGCTAGAAGATGAGGTATCAAGGATGCATTCCCATCCTCGAGGGACTCATCGCGTGCCGGAACCTGCGCAATCATGTAAGCATAGGCACCCATAATAAAGAGCGGTTTCGCCGTTACTTCAGCAGTAATGTCCTCATCTTGTACCGTGAAAGGTCGGTCTAATGACAGGCATATCGAGCTATACAGGTTAGTAGGAAGCCCGCACCTGACTCACTCGGGCTACTCACCGATCAAGAAGGTAAGCGCTCCAGAATAGCTTCCTCCTTTCGTCTATCTCGGCATCTGTGAGTTGTAGGTGCTCCTCGGGCTCCTTGTGCAGTCCCAGAGAGATACAAGCCCGCATGGCGAGGCCGATTATGTGCCAAGAGGAGCCCCCACTCGGGCTCAGGGTCGAGAAGATGGCCAGGTACAGCATGCAATGCACAAAGTCCAGACTATTCCTATCGTAGATGGTGGGGAGGCATCGGAGAGCCGCATGACGCAGGCGAGCGATCAGTGCCGAGGAGCTCAGATTACTCGACGTCATCAGCGCCCCGGTGGCAATCGCCAGGCAAGCACTGAAGTACGACAGCGACCTCTCTACTGGCAGCGCCGCGACGTTGGCATCCGCGGCCACCTCGACGCTGTCCTCATAGTGCTTCTTCAGCTTGCGTGCGTCAAGGAACGGATAGAAGACACAGACGCGCTCCAAGAAGCGATCAAGATGAGCCAGAGCAACGTCGCGGGGCAATGTGGTCAACGGCGACGAGGACCCCTCTGGTTCAAAGTTGTATGCGGCGCTCAGAGCCGTCTTGGGCGGGGTTGACCCGTCCAATGCCAGGGCCGCCTGAAGAATACTATCCAGGGCGAGGTTCCGGGGCAGATTGGTGCGCTCGTCCCGGGGCTCGGCCATGGCGGACCGGGACAGAAAGCCTATCTCGCCCATCGTGTCCCGGATCGAGGGGTCTGCGACCTGCGGGTTTGTCCCCGCCGACCCGGCCTCCGATAGGGGCGTATACACGACAGAGGCATTGCGGATATGTTGCCGGGGGCTCACGGCGCTGTCGAGCCGCCTCCGCTTGGCAGGAGGAGCAGACGATGCTGCTGCCTCTATCTGTTGCACCTTGAGTTCCAACGACTCGACATAACTAAACATGACGCGATCATCATCAGAACTAGTCAAGCCCGGGGAGAAGCAGCCCCGTATGGGGTGGAGGAGGTAATGCCCGTACCTGGCGATGGACGTGTTGGTTACCCCCGTCTCGTCTACTGCCCGGGCGCGACACTCGGCCCCGGCAGCCGAGCACGTGGAGCACGAGGGGAGAAGCTTATCGCACTATTCCCCGGAGAAGTCTCAGTGAGCACATGCGCGCGGCTACCATCAGGTAAGGGATGTTGCCGCGACGTTACCTTGTTCTTCCGCTTCCAGCATCTCTCGCAGGCCTGCCTACGCCTTCGGACAGGTGCCGCTGGGGGATCAGCGACGACGGCATGGGGTGACTCCGACGCACGAGGTGCAGCGAGGGCCATTCTTCCAGAGGGAAGTTGGGCAGACGGAGAGTTTCACATGAGGCTCGGGAAGAGTCCGACTTAATAAACTGGATGGATGGATAAGACGGAGGGGCGATTTGCGGCCGGCACCCGTCTAGGGCCCTTTTGGGGGGACTGGGGGTGCTTAGGGGCCCCTGAAAGCTGGCTCCGGGGTGGGGAGTTTAGGTGGAGAACCCAGGACGCCCGGGTTGCTTGGGGCCCCACGGTCCGCCAAGCCAGCGCCAATCGAACTTGGCTCGCAACGGGGTGGCAATGGGTGCGATACATACAGACAGAAATACTTACATACATATATACTGCCCATATATATGACCAATAGCCGCTACACACCTCCCTGCCCTCCCTTCGCTTTGCACTTCACTTCACACCTCGTCCTCCAACCCTGTAATACCTGCTGCGTTCAGGTATCTCCCTATTTGCTCCAGGCTTGCAGCAATCTGTTATACTCGGAAGAACACGTCTAAAACATTCCCAACATCATCAGTGCATGCTGATAAACCCCACACAAAATGGCGCCTGGAATTCTGAGCGAGCCGGAGGACTCTATGCCCCGCGCAAAGCCCACGGTCTATGTGATGGACAAGTTCCACCCTTCTGTGCTTGAGTTCACCAAGGAGAACTTCAACGCCATCACGCTGGATATGCCAGAGCACGCAGAGTGGAAACAGAAGGCGCAGTACCTGTTGATAAGGTCGTCAAGGCTTACAGCCGAGGACATAGCCGCGTGCCCGAACCTGGTTGCCATCGGCAAGCAGGGCGTGGGCATTGACAAGATCGACGCCGACGCCTGCGCAGCGAGGGGCATCAAGATCTTCAACACGCCAGGCGTCAACGCCCGTGCCGTTGCCGAGCTGGTTCTCACCCTGGCCATGGCTGTGGGCAGAGATGTGGGCCGCATCGCCAAGCTTCAGGCCGAGGGGCAGGTGGTTCCCAAGGAAACCTGCAAGGGACTGATCCTCCACGGGAAGACCATCGGAATTATCGGCATGGGCAACATCGGCAAGACCGTGGGCCAGATGTTCAGAGGCGCCTTCAATGCTCCCGTAATAGCATACGACCCGTACATGCCCGCGGATGCATGGCAAGACCTTGAGCACACCCGCGTGAATAGCGTCGAGGAGGTGCTACGTGACTCGGACGTCGTCACGGTACATGTCCCCTTGACGCCATCGACAAGGAACCTGATCTCGTACGCGCAGCTCAAGACGATGAAGAAGACGGCAATCGTCATCAACACGGCTCGTGGCGGGATCATCAACGAGGCAGACCTCCAGACTGCTCTCGAGGAGGGGCTCATCTGGGGCGCAGGTTTGGACTGTCACGAGCAGGAACCACCCAGCCAGGAGAAGTACGGCCGTCTGTGGGAACTCGGCGTCGTCAGCACCCCACACATTGGTGCTGCAACTGAGCAGACGCAGATCGAGACTGGAACGGCGGCAGCGAAGTACTTGCTGGAATTTGCATCACGGAAATAGATACCATAATAGATACCTCACTTGTTGTCTCTGATGAAGTACATGTGAACAGCGACGAATTTGCAAGAAACTGCATGCCATTTGGCGCTTCTCAACAACTTGGTGGTGTTTATTTTAGAAAATGGAGGAATACTTCCATCCACTAAAGCAGAAAAGCTCAGTTTGATGATATTGTTCAACCCCGTCGGGCCTCTCTGGCACGGTATCAACTGATTTGGTCCCGAGTTCGAAAGACATTAGGTTACAAGTGAAGCTTAAGCAGAAATCTTGCCGGGTGAAGCGGTTATTGGAAATCGCGGCAGTGATTTGATTGGCTCGCCTTGAATATAGCTGAAAACGATGCCCCAATGAGGCATTCCCTAATCAGTGCAGGTATCACAAGCAAGGCCGTGGTTTTACTGTTTTGGTATTTATTATACAAGGCTAAGCGTACTCGAAAATCTTCAAGAGGTAAGCTATGGCCTCCCTATCTCACTCCGATGGTGAATTAACCGTTGGTACAGGCAACGCGCCTCTGCAATGCCACTCAACCTTCTGCACGTTTCCTTCCAGACTGTCAGTAATATACAACGTCTTGTTCTCGGGTCCACCGAAACAGCAGTTCGTGAGATTAATCCCGTTGGATCCGCTCACTATCCGAGCCTTTGGGACACCGTCCTTGTCTACTACGAAAACCGACCCCAGGCTCGGATGGCAGATGAAGAGATTTCCTTCTTCGTCCAGCGCCAGCCCATCAGGACCAACATTACCGAACGACTGGAAGAAGACGCCAGCCTTGGTAGTGGTTCCGTCCTCGTGGAGCGGCAGCCGCCAAACCTGGTTAGATCTCGTCATGGCAACATAAAGAAACCTCTCGTCGTTGGAAAGAACAAGGCCGTTAGGCGAGACACCGTTTTCAACAAGCGTGTCAAGTCTGCCGTCCGTCCGCAGTCTGTAAACCTTGCCAGTCTGGTCAGTCATGCCAGTCTGGCCCTGATCAGTAAAGTATATATCCCCTTTGGAGTCGACAATCAGGTCATTTGGGCCCTTGAACCGCTCCAGGTGCCTCCTAGTCATCTTCGGCGTGACCTTGCCCGTCGATGGGTCCAGGGCCAGAATCCCCTATAGCACGTGATGAGTTAGCCAGAATGAGCGAGACCCGAGGGATGGTACATGGGCCTTGGTCAGCCTCACTTGTTTATAGTCGGCTACCAGGAGTGTGCCGTCTGGAAGCGGCGCTAGGCCGTTCGGTTCGCCGTCCCATTCGGCGCATACTGTTACTTGCTTGTCCTGCGTGATTCGCAGCACTCGTCCGTAGGGTACATCAACGACGTACAAGTCTCCATTAGCGGCTGCCACGGGACCCTCGAGGAATATGTGCTGGAATGCGCGAGCGAACCCGCCTCGCCACTCGGATTCACGCCCTATGCACCGCTTAGCATCCGGTATTTGGACGTAGAGCTCGGCTTTGATGACCGGAGGAGGGGGGTAGAAGTTCATGGCCACGGGATGTCGGTGGCTAGTTAGACAGGGGTCCTCTAGTGAATCACTCTGCAATGCCAGACAGTATTGGCACTCCTGCTCATCTTGGCTTTGCCTATTATACTAAACCCCGTGTGTCCGACGGACTGGAGAATCTGGAGACTCCGATAAATGGGTAAGGTAGGGTGACCCATGCGGTCGGGTTCCGATCCGCTCGGTGTTTCCCCGATGACCCTTCCCCTCACAAGGCGTACCACAGTAAACGCTGGACACCTGTGCTAGATGCTGCTAGGTTTGACCACGAGTAGCTAGTGCTGGGACTATCGGGTCTCCCCAATATCCCAGCTTTGATGTTTGTGGAGAACGAGGTCCAAGGCTCTGGGGCTCCTGGGGTACGCCATACGTAGGTCTCTGGGGTACGCCAAGCCAGCGAAGGACGCATGCACCCAAGAAAACCAAGGCCTCCTAAAATTCTCCAAGACGTTGCCAATGTCATATATAGGCCTGCAGCCAAGCAATGTTTTCCCCGACTGTCGAATGAAACCCATCCAGTTCTCCCTCACACTCACACTCACTCACTCACAGGAACTAGATCATCTACTTGGCAGTCACTCGTCGTACTTGGCACAGACTCAACTATTATGGCCAAGCCTTCTATGATCGCGGCTACAGCCGCGGCCATCCGAAACGATCCAAGGGAGATTTTCAACTGGCACATCATCTTCTGTAGCTGCATATGGAGCTTTGCAGGCGTCGCCAAGGGTTTTGATGAAGGCAAGCACCCGCCTATATCGCCAATGGGACCTAACGCATAGTTTTGCTGACAACTTCGCTCACAGGCAACATTGCCTCTCTGGTGGTGAT
This sequence comes from Neoarthrinium moseri, assembly GCF_022829205.1. Lineage (NCBI taxonomy): Eukaryota > Fungi > Ascomycota > Sordariomycetes > Amphisphaeriales > Apiosporaceae > Neoarthrinium > Neoarthrinium moseri. The sequence goes on along the minus strand of NW_026055150.1, from coordinate 226,277 downwards.
GGAAGTTTTCAAGAAGAGGTTCGGCGTATACAATCAATCTGAGTCGGAATATGCCGACACGAAGGGATGGATTGTCTCTATCGCAACCGCCGGTGCTGTGTTCGGATGCTTGGCATGCATGTTTCTCACTATTCGTATGGGACGTCGCCTAATAATGCAACTCTTCACCATGATTTATATCGCGGGCATCTTGGGGCAAACCTTCTCAGGTGGAAACTTGGGCGGCTTATACGCCAGTCGTCTCGTAGCTGGTCTGGGCATAGGTGTTACGACTATTCTGCCGCCCATCTACCTTTCAGAAGTATGAACCCTAGAGAGCTGCCCTCGCGAGAGTACAAGCTAATGCCGACTGGCTAGATTGCCCCTCGCTCGATCCGCGGTCTCCTTACCTTGCAATACGCATGTTGCCAGCAGCTCGGCGTCGTCTTCGGATTCTTTTTCAACTACGGCATCACGAAGAATTACGCCGGCACTCAGACGCAGTGGATGTTGCCTACCGCACTTCAGATAGTCCCCGCCGTAATCTGGGGCGTTGGAACCTTCTTCACCGCCGAGACGCCACGCTACCTCCTCTCGAAGGGTAAGGTATCTGAGGGCACGGCTGCCTTGGTCAAGCTCCGCAGGTTGCCTGAGGATCACCCTTACATCCAGGATGAGATCAATGGCATCCAAGCTCAGATTGCGCTCGAGACGGAGATTGTTGCGGGCGCTTCGGCTCTGAGCCTCGTGAAGGAGACGTTTGGTGACATCCGCAACAGACGCCGATTCTTCCTCATGTTTCTCTCCCACTTGTTCTCTCAGTGGTCCGGCGCGAACGCCATCACACAGTACAGCCCCAGCATCTTCGGCTACCTTGGCATCCAGGGCGAGGAGTCTCGGTTCCTTGCCACGGGTCTGTACTCCATTGTGAAATTCGTTTCAACCTTCGTTGTCTCCATCTTCGTCATCGACTTCATCGGAAGACGTCGCTCGCTAATGACAGGCATCTGCGGACAAATCACCACGCTGGCTATCGTTGGTGCCTTCTTGGGTGCCACGAATGGGCGAAGCGCTACAGATATTGCCTCGGATCCCTCCGCGCGTCGAGCCAGCGAGGTTGCGATCGCGGCCATTTACGTTCATGCTATCTCGTGGTCGGTCGGCTGGTTCTCTATACCTTACCTCGTCTCGGCTGAAGTGTTCCCCATTCGTATCCGCTCATTCAACGTGTCTATCCTTATGGCTTTCCACTGGGCTTTCTACTTTGGATGTTCGCGGGCCATGCCGTCTCTCCTGGCTGCCACCGATAGATATGGAGCATTTGCCTTCTTCGCGAGCATCTGTGTTATCTCACTCACCTACGTTTTCTTCGCTATGCCGGAGACGTCTGGTCGCTCGTTGGAGTCGATGGAGTCCTTGTTTGACAGACCTTGGTACACGGTTTGGAAGGTGGCCTACGCCAGGCCTGAGGATATGGTGCACTCCGCACGTCCTCCCAGCACGGATGATGACTTGGAGAAGTCTAAGGTGGTGCACGACAACTAAAACAATCGCAAAGCATGCAGTTTAAATAGCTAAATGATTACAAGAATTAATGTCCAAGCCATAAGTCCTGCTTTAGATGTGATCCACTTTATTTTCACATATTCTAAAGTGCAATAATCCAATCCATGTGTTACTGTATGTGAGTCATGGGGTAAGACACAGACTTACCCACCTATGTGCAGAATAGCTTTCCAGCATGGGCTTTAGAGAAGCTCGAAATCCATCCTTTTACACACCACTATTTAGACTCTTGGGCTTCGTGCACAATGTCGCACGAATCAGCAAGGCAAAATGTAAAATTAATTGTATTTAAAAAAAATCGCTGTACAGTCATATGTGACCTAAAAACTATCACTTCGGGCCCCTGGAATTGAACACATGATCCTATGCAAAGACCTTAGTCTTACGTGACTGCAGTCAGTTGATAGTTTTATACACAGAGTGGGCTAAGTAATTATGTCATTGTAAGACGATACGGAGGTCTAGCATTGTACGGACTGAAATTCATGCAGCTAGTGACCCTCATGTTATTTATGGTGAAATCTGATTTTGATGCATACTGAACGCAAGGGACCAATTCATTGAAGTCTATTTACATCATGGCTTTGAAATTTGAATCTATTATGTACAGTTAAAACCTGAATTTCTATGCACCAAACTCCGATTTGGAACTACTCATGCAATCCTTCCAAGCTCTTATGAGCTAGCTCTTGCCTTCTGTACGCGCTCGTTGATGCCATTGTACTTCTCACCAAGTGCCTTCAAGCCAGCGATGAGCATGGCTTGGTCGCCACCGCTCAATGACCACGAAGCGCCCATGGCGAACCACTTTTCCAACAAGTCAACCCGGCCACCAATGCCACCGATGCCAATGGGCTTGCCGGCCTTCTTGCCGGCCAGAACGATCTTGGTCACAGCATCTTGGTAGATGGGGTTGTCGTATTGGCCGTGAATTCCATAATCCGAGCACAAGTCGTTTGAACCAATCAAGATACCGTCCACGCCGTCAACAGCAAGGAACTCGTCTGCCAACTCGACAGCTGCCGGCGTCTCGATCATAGGAATAAGCATGGTTTCCCGGTTCAGAACCTCGTTTTGGACCTTGCTGGGCAACCCCTGGAAGTTCAAAATGGGCTGGTTGTTGGCGCAACCTCTTGCTCCTAGCGGAGCATACTTGGCAGCCTGAACTAGCGCCTTCACCTCCTCCACCGACTCGATATGAGGTATGATGACGGCGGCTGCTCCGGCATCTAGCACCCTGCTAATGTGCCAATGTGACTTGGACGGCACGCGGACCAGGGGCGACACTCCAACGTAGTTGCATGCGAGTATAAGTTGAGAAACGCGACCAAGGTCGAGCGATGAGTGCTCCATGTCGATGAACATGCCGTGAATGCCTCCCATCTTGGTCATCATGGCGATCTCGTTGCTCGTAACGAGCTTCACCGACATGACGGCACAGACCTCACCCGCCAAAATGCGGGTCCGGAATGGATTCGAGGCACTGACTGCCGGGCTGGCGCCGAGGGAACCCATGATGGATGATGTGTTAGGTAAGTTCTGGCAGGGGAGTTAATGTGCTGGTTGCTGAGGGTCAAGTGACTTGGCCGTCAAATATGATTTACAGAAAGATTCGGAAAGGCAGATGAATCTGGTCAACTCTAACAGATATCCTTGTATGAATAACGATACCGATCAAACTCATAAACACATGAGAAAAGCCTCGATTATATGTAAATGGGTACTAATACAGCTTGAGCCGGGGATTTTCGGGCTCGGTTCGTAGCGTGATTTGAAAGAAGTAAAGAAGGAGAAGATGGAGGCCATTTCGGGATCATAGGCAGTGCCTCTATCGGCATCACGCCGCTTGAGTATGAGTTGATGGTGACTTTTGCCTCGAGTCGCGGATGACATGCGGAGTAGCGATCCCCAAATCCCCACGACTACCCCACGACTTGTTGCATGGGGTTCGGATAGTTTCCGGTTGCAGTGCTCAGCGCTCAGATCCACCCGGGAAAAGTCCGCTTTCACAGGTTGCGGGGATAGAATGTCCCTCGGAGAAAAGTGGAGAGCTTCCAAACCTCGAAGAGGCACATGACGAAGCCGACGGGTCCGGACATAATCCTTATGATTCAAGGGAGACAAACTAATACGACCACTCTTACCAGAAGGTCTAGTGACTGTTCCGTACCTGCCTGTAGCAATCCCTCTTTCACTGTCTGATACTCAGGCGTCCCTGCGGAAGATAGCCGATATCACCAGTGTGTGGGAACTAACAATTTCCAGTGGTAACAAGCACTTTCTTACGCACTTTCTTTCAAGTTCCGTCTCTATTATCTTTCAACATCTCTGAGAGCCCCCAAAACACGTGTTATGTCTAACTGCCTTACAGCGCGGTTTCGGTCCAAGAAGTAATCAGAAAATCCGTCAGATCATACCCTTCGCATAGTGTTCTTAATATGACATCTACGTCACCATTTCTACCAGTACAGAGATACACTGCCGCAAATCACCATGGTGCGCGTTATCGATGACCTTAGTCTTGAAACTTGATTTTTCTCTTTGGAACCATCAGCTGGTCTAGCAATGAATCAGCACCATCCAATTCCCAAGTGTGACGGATTTGTTTCGGGCAGCTTCACCCTATTGATGTGTTTACCCCATCTCTGATACTCCGATCAACCTGTCCCACGGTCATGCCCTTGTGAGCAAACTACTTACTACCGCTTAAGAAAGAAACCAAGCTTACTGCTCTGTCTAGGAGTTGGTTGAACTATTCCCCGGAGTGGATATTGCACGGTTGAATGGTAGTAGGAATACAAAATCTGAGCAGAACAGCATGGCTGCAAACTGGAGGAGAAAAAAATTCCTTAATCAAGTGGCAAAATCGTGACTGACATCCAGCTTCTAGTCATCGGACGAGGAATAAGTCAGGGCTAGCAAATGGTATAATTGAGAAACCCTGTAGTAGCTATGGAGGTCTCGATCATATACAGGAGATGATATTGTCCTCATCATTCGTCATGGAGCTTTCGTTCTAACTCCTATATCATACACGACGGCTACTTATCATACTTCTACGGGGTCCAGGCGGCATCATTCGAGGCATGTGGAACGTGAAACCAAGAGTCGTAGCCCAGATCATTCGCGATTCTATTAGTTGGTCATTTAATGGTGTCACGATATAGGGGATATATAGAGGAGCGGAACAACGTTAATCCGGGGGATCACCCCCTATATAGCAGGCTTATCAGCCTATTTCTTTTGTAGCTCCTCAAGGATCAACTCAAGTCAATTCCCATGCTCTCGCGCGCGTTTTAGTGTGACAGATGGCAACTGTGAAATTGAAATGCAGTTAATCAAAATGCATTGGGCTCTTGTCTTGAACTGTGCATACTCTCGGAATCCCAGCTCTTACTCACTAGATCAATAGCAGCCCGCCGAACACAGGGGTATTTTGGATAGTTCTCCCCACTTTTCGCAGTGTGGATCAAGTCCAAATGAACCTCGGAAAAGTCCCAAGTATCCTCAAGTCGACAGATGAGCGAACACGGCATGTTGGTAATTACGCGGGGTCTCAGAACAACGGGAATACTTCGTGTTCCATGACGAATTTTGAGTCGATGAATAGTGGGAAAGCAAAGAAAGCAAGTGCGAAAGGCCGATTATCTGTGTTGAGCATGCCTAGATATCTCGAGGCTTCCTCTGAGCTATGCGTCTAAGTTGCTGTATTGGTTGGCTTCCCGCTGATCTATATGGCCCTCAATACTGGCTCTAAGTACAACCGTAGCAATATGTGGTGCCGTGTTCCTTTTGAATCGATGGCCACGACGAGAAGCCTTCATGTGATGTTGAGTGCAACCTTTGGCTCGCCAGATGAGCGAGACAGTGTATTGCTATTGCACACCCTTTCAGGCTCAGTCATCAGCACACCAGAACCAAACGCAGTATGCTAAACATCCTAATGTCCCCTCTAGGTATCATTGGTCTTGTGCCACAGCTTATTATTGAGCTGAGGCAAGTCTTACGCCTTTAAGGATCTATACGTACACATCCGTATTTCCAATATGAGGTTGTTGATATGCTGGGATCTTTGCTTGTATTCGTGTCGAATGGTTTGTCGTCCAACTGGCATATGCCACACCGCTTGTGCGCGGAGGCATGCATCGTTTTTTCTACTCGTATGCCTCAAAACAGGAGATCATATATGCGTGTTGGGTTTCGGCTGCTGCATGACCTTTGCGGCGACCCAAGTTCCAAGTTCTTCTTCATGAACGATAGAACTGAACATCTTCAATGTCCATGCCACAGGCGAGAGCCAAGCAGTAGGGTGGCTGGAGAGACTGTGCATCAGTTCGTTACGGGTGATGATGGCTCTGCGCGGTAATTGCTTCTCAGTAAGCCCCACGATAGTGGATTGTGATGAGAACTTTCCGTGCGTGCAAGCAGCATGGTTGGCCGTCTCACGTAATGCTCCATCCCCGACAAACCGCCAATCTGGGTGGAGGCTATGCATACATGGTATTTACAGTACACGCCCTAGGCCTTCTACGGCCTAGCGCCAGGGGTCGTGCAAATAAAGCTCATGATGACCCAATACTACTATTTACGACACCGTGGTTGCGAGGATCACGAGCTGACAGAGTGGAGCGCCATGTGTGTTGACATGATGCGCGCCTGCTATCGCAAGGCGCTGGGCGTCTTGTTGTCCCGAGACTCAAGCTCACTGGTGGCCGAACAAGCTTTTTCAAGCATTCAGACCAACGGCCAGTGAACCCACACAGTTTCCCAGCCGGCGCGGGAGGGCAGGGGTGGACTCGTCTCGATCCTTGGCCATCAGTGGAATGAACGGTGCCAAGCCGCACCATCGGATCCTTCAGGCGAGTTGCGATGTGGGCGTCGCGCGATCCCTGTGGCACAATCGTGTCTAATCCCCACGGGCTGGCCTGGCTGGCAAGCTGGTAGCTAAAGTGGGAGGTGGATCAGCCAGCAGGAGACATTTTGGGCCAGGCCTTTGGTGCCGGTGCGGCGCATCGTAGCAGCGTAGATTGCTTGAGCACATACGCTTGATACGGGTTCCCAACTTGATGGGATGCGCCGATGGTGGGCATCTGTTTGGCTCGCCTGTTGTCTTGGCATCCGGGTTCACTGGCTCCGCCACAACGACTTTCATTGCTGACGGACGCCCTCGCCTTGGTGCTCGTCACACCCTGTCGCTGCGCGCCGCAGGTGGTCTCTTTCAATTCTTCCCGCGCTGCCTCTCCGCGCGCTTGACTCTGACTTCACCATCTCCATGTGATCGAGCTGCTGCACCATGGTTAGACTGTCGTCTTTGCTCGTGGCCGGCCTCAGCGTCGTGCCGGGCCGTGTCCTGGGAGCGCTGGAAGTCGACTTCGAATCCCTAGGCATGTTCGCCTGTGCGCCATTTCATAGCCGCATCTCGCTAACGGAATACCCACAGACTCCATCAAGGCCGCGGCAAAGTTGAAGGTCGAAGATCTGCTGGCCGTCTACCGTGGTGATGAGCCTGGAATGATACCGGGAATTCTGCCAGGCCCGCCACCGGCAGACGATTACTACTGGTGGATTGGCGGAGCGCTGTGTATGTGTTGTTTTGCTCTCCCTTTGCCCCTGTCAAGTCATGCTTACAAGAACCAAGGGGGCACGTTGATGGACTACCGCTATTTGACAAAAGACACGGCTTATGATGCCACCATAATGCAGGCCATGACATGGCAGGTTGGCGAGCTGAAGGACTATATGCCGAGCAACTGGAGCGCCTCGATGGGCAATGACGACCAAGCCTTCTGGGCGCTGGCAGCCCTCACCGCCGCTGAAACAGGCTTTGCCGACCCGCCTGAGGAGATGAAGCTGGACTGGTTGGCCTTGGCTCAGGCCGTTTTCAACGAACAGACGAACAAGGACCGGCGCATCAACTACGGCAACTGCAATGGCCTCCTCCGTTGGCAAGCCATAAATCTCAACAATGGTTGGGACTACATCAACACCATTCCCAATACGTGCTACTTCAATATCGGTGCTCGCCTGGCCCGCTATTTTGACAACAGTACTCTTGCCGACAAGGTCGGGGAAACATGGGATCTTCTAGTCGGGGTGAAGTACATCGACGACGAAGGGAATGTGTACGATGGGGCCCATGAGGGTGACGATTGCACCGTCATCAATAGGGCCCAGTTCTCCTACAATCCGGCCCTTCTTATACAGGGACTGGCCCACCTTTATAACATGGTTCGTCGAGGCTTTCTTGTCCTGGCAATACCGTGTGCTAACGCTGTGTATAGTCCGACGGGGATCAGAAGTGGGGGAGCAAGCTCGACCATATCCTTCCCCGTACTCTCGAATTCTTCTTCCCCAATGGCACCGCATACGAGTGGTCCTGCGAGAGGGAAGGTAGCTGCACGACGGATATGCTGTCCTTTAAAGGCTTCCTGCATCGCTGGCTCGCTAATACCGCCTATCTGGCCCCCAAATACGCAGACAAGATCATGCCCCTGCTGAAGAGTTCTGCCAAGTCTGCCGTCTCACAATGCACAGCTGGCGCGAACGGACGGGCTTGTGGATTCAGGTGGACAAGCGGGGTGTACGATGGCAAAACTGGCGCCTGCCAGGATATGAGCGTGCTCGGTGCCTTACTCAGCTTGCTTCCTACCCCAGGCACCGGCGTCCTTACAAGTAACTCCGGGGGTACCAGCAAAGGTGACCCGAACGCTGGTTCCGATTTGTCCGAGCATATACCTGCGTTGCCATCGATAACGACCGGTGATCGAGCCGGTGCTGGTATTATCACGTTGATTGTTCTCGCGGCTGGGTTAGGAGTGTATTCGTGGATAGGCCTATAGGCGCCACCAACCGGACAGGAACTAGGATATGGGTCCCTCAAGCTTCATCATGGTTAACGAATGTAATTTTCGGAGTTTCATTTCAGCGTCACTGGCGTCAACGGTTGAGGTACGGTTTCACCGGTTAAGATATTAGTATACTTTGACATATTGTACTAATGGTGGATATCTCTTAATAACCCCGGAATCTTGTGATATGACCTATGCTCATGGCTACAAGAGCCGCTAGAATGACCATGGGTAGGAGTTTGGTAGAGGAGCCTTCATCCGCTGGCTATGTCACAATGCCTAACATTGCCTAACATCCCAACCTCCTCACCCTGATACGGTGGCTCAATCCACTCACTCACCCAGAGGCAAGATCGCATTTTGGTAAAGTACACGGTGCGTCATGGCCTTACGCGGCCCGCACCAACATTACTTGACTTCCTGATACCAAGCCGAATAGACGTGTGGATTGTCCAAAGATGTAAAAGTGGAGGCAACAGGCAGCAAAAGGAAAAGCTAGCCTGGTATTTTCATTGCGTGTCTTGATGTCGTGGTCCAGTGTTGTGATTGGCCATGAGGTTACTTCAAGTTGGTGAGTGGGCTCCGGGCATTTTACTCCGCAAGGTGCAAAGAACTGGGCCTTGAACCACCTACTCGACCCCGCAACCGCTGTACCGATCCGGGGTATCTACTTTGACTTGTGTACGAGTAATTAGTATCATGTCATTATCTAGCGGAAGCATGGGCTTCGCTTTACTCCGAATTCCCCGTTTCTGCGAATCGGAACAAGAGTTGCTGTATGGGGCCGAGGGGGTTCGAACAGTGCTGCCTAATGAACGCAGCGGATCCCGTTTTGGTATTTTAATAGCTAAGTACTTTGTAAACCATCTGCCAGGGGTGCTGTAAGCCAACCTCCAGCTCCACTCACGGCACTCACGGCGTGCGTCGTAACTACGTATGACAGGCGTGCCTCTCCAAACCCATTGCTTGCATTCATCCAGCGCAACTAAAGCAACGAACCTAAACGATACCTTTGACTCTAATTTGGATTTCGGGTGAGTACTTCCGAGTTGCTCGCGATAATGGGCGGCGGCGAGCATCACCCGGGTCTCCCGGTCCCCAACCCCGTTGTCAGCTACTGGCAAGTTCAACCCCACCGCATTGCGGAGCACCGAACGACGCCGTCGCTCCCCACCTCGGAGCTCCTGGACTTCGTCATCGTGGGGTCCGGCATATCGGGGGCGGCGATTGCATACAAGCTGCTGTCGCGGGATCCGTCCCTCTCCATCCTGATGCTGGAGGCCCGAACGGCGGCGTCCGGAGCCTCGGGTCGCAACGGCGGCCACTGCCGCGCCGGCTGGTGGCTCAACTACAAGCGCTACAAGGACACGCTCGGGGAGGACGAGGCGCTCAAGTTCCTGAGGCTCGAGGAGGATAATGTGAAGGATATTGCTGACTTTGTCCGCGACCACAATATCGACTGTGACTTTGTGGACCTGCAGAGCGCAGACACATATGTGACCGAGGAGGCGTGGGCCAACGTCAAGGAGGTCCTCCGAATGGAGGAGGAGGTTAGGGAAAGGAGGCCCGACGCGGCCCATCGCAATCCAAGAAAAGTGTACGAGGGAAAGGCAGCCCAGGACCGAGTTGGTATCCCAAATGCAGTGGGCGCTGTCACATGGCCAGCACATGTTCAGAATCCGTATCGGCTTGTGTGCCGGATGCTGGAGCTAGCTCTCGACAAAGGCCTCAACTTGCAGACGAATACTCCTGTTCACGAAGTTACCCAAGTTGTCCCCGATAACAGACAGTTACAAAAGTGGGTTGTCAAGACACCGCGCGGCACTGTGCACGCAAAGGGAGTCATCTTGGCTACGAATGCATACACCAACGCCATCTACACGGATCTTGCGACGACTGGGTTTCTTCGGCCTGGAAGGAGTCAAGTCACCGCAGTCCGCCCTGGGAGTAAAGTTGCAGGGAACCCAGCGCTGCGACTGGCGACTGGTCTCAATGATGTTGGCTTCGGCGATTACTTCCATGTGAGGGCCCCTGGTCTCGATGGCGAGGGGGATGTAATTTACGGAGGAGGGAGGTTCATTTCCCGGGAGGAGGACATCACGGATGACTCAAAGATCAATGATAAGATCGCCACCTACCTTCGGCAAGCGCCAAGACAGCATTTCGGACGTGAAAATTGGGGCGAGCAGGGCAAAGCGGTGATGGACTGGACTGGGATTACATGCTATACCCCTGACACATTCCCATTGGTCGGTGAGGCTCCTGGCAAAAAGGGCTTGTGGATGTCTGTAGGCATGAATGGTCACGGAATGGCCATGGCCTTCCGCAGTGCCGAGGCGCTCGTCCATATCATCACTACTGGGACGGAGCCAGAGTGGTTCCCAAGGTCGTTCAAACTTGCTAGAGCATGGTCCGGTAATACGGTCCATATATCTCGCCCGGAGACAGGCAACGACACGGGCCTGTGAGGGTTGCGCAGATCCAAAAGTTCGTGGCCACGGGAGTCTTGTACGACGCTCTTAGAATTCACCGGGGGGCGGTCAGTAGGGTTGAACCGGAAACAGAGAATCGTGCATCGCGAAGAATTACAATTTCATTCCATACTATCAATAGGCTTGTTGTTACCAACACTTTCGATACGGCTTCAAACTCTGTATCATGATGCCGCGATAGTGCCTTTTGACTCCGCTGAATACACCAAGTTCTTGTGTAAACCCGGGAACAGCACGTAGGGGTATCTCATTCCATGACCAAACGCCAGTCCGTCGTTATCCCAGTAATTGACCAGCTCCATCCCAGCCAGCACCGTGTTTTCGGCGGCATTACCATCTGTGCCAGGACCAGAAGAAGCCTCTGGCCCCCTGTTGTATCAAAAGCATTCCCATCTTGAAAAAGACTAGCATGACCTCGCTAAGAACCTAATCCTTGACTTCCGCAGCCCCCTCCTTGATGTCAATGTCGTCGAAACCGAGGCCGACGCCGCTGTTGCGCTCCTTCTGGAAGATGACCTGTTTGCCGTTCGGCATCTTGACCTGCATGTCTCCCTGCATGCTGACGGGCATCATGCGGTATATCCAGCGGCCGACGAGGAAAGTGGCGATGGCCCAAAGCCAGACGAGCACAGCGGCGCTAAAGCTCACGAACAGGATGGGTACGAGAACTAGGAGAGCGACGCCGATCCAGAACAGCGAAAAGACGACGGCGGATACGAAGGCAAAGATGCCCGTGGAGATCGAGAAGGAGATGAATAGGGCGAGCGGGAGGGCGGAGAACAGGAGTTGCGAGGCGATGAACGCCTGCATCAAGCTAAATGTCAGTCACTGAACCCCCGAGGGCGAGATCACACAATGAACGTACAAAGACGAGAGGCCGCTCCATGGCGAAATTGGTAACGGCATTGTAGTGCTTCTGACGAGTCTCTGGGCTGATGACGCGATCAACTTGTCGCTGGCCATATGTATACACGCCTCTGGCCGAGGACTGGATCCTGGATTCGCTGTCGGCGGACATTGTCTCTGCTGGAATACGGAGATATAGAGGGCTGTGTTATTGAGATGGACGGTGGGGGACGAGTTGCCTAATCGCAGGTAGGATGCCGCATGAAAACGTGGTCTCTGCAAGTGGAATCCACAGAATGCCTATCATGCCATCGATAACGATGAAACTGCAAGCTTGCGGCAACGGCGTTCATCACCGCGTATGACGAAGGCGCTCCTATGTTGCTGTTTGGGAAGAATGACGTTTGACGGTGGTCCTGAGGCTTGGGACGCTGCGTTTGCGCCACGCTGGAAGATGGGTGCGCCACAGTAAACAAGCGGCTTTTAGTACATAAGCTTGATTCCCATTATCTCAAGGTGAGGATTGGCTTTTGTCCCTCCCCAGGAATGTCTAGTTGAACTATTCTTGAACGAACCAACTTATGTTACCATTAGCACTGAATCACATCTCTACCTCTCTGGGCGGCACATCCAAGACAGCATTGGCTGTGAGACTAGGTTCACGTCAGCCGCGGAGCTCAGCAAATGCTCTTACTGAACGGAATCAGCGGTGTTTTATGGATTACCGGAACACCGCTGGGAACAGACATACCCCGAGCAGTTTGTACCCAAAGGACCAGCGGACCATTCGCCACACAGAGACACCGCCCGGCGAACCCTGCCCTTTGTTAGTCCCGACCATCGTACCCATTAGATTTGATGGCTCCTCCAGTTTCGGGTGTGCCGTGCAGTCGGCTTCGCGTGGAGATCTACGGAAGACGAGCCGAGTCGGAGTGAGAGTTATGGCGACGATAGACCCGCGAAACTCTCAGCTCTCGTCCATGTATTTACCAACATCCGATAGATAGTCTTTGGCGCGGTCTATAGCGTCTTCAGCGACGATACTTGCCTTGTCATGAGCCCCAGCCTCGTTCAGCACCTTCTCTAATGACCACATCTCTCGGATCACCTCGCGGCTACCCCTGCCATACACATTCTCCAGGGACTGGATGTCTGATCTCATGATTTTTTCGGCTTCGGCCCAATTGCCATTGTCCATGGCTCGCTTGACCTTGGCTGTCTTCAGATACGACTCCGCGTATCCGCCCATCTTCACGTCAAGGGGCGCGTCCTGTCCATTCGAGATATGCTCTATTGCCCGAAGAATCGCGCTTGCTGATGACTTGTAGAACCCGTCATTCCGCATCATTTCGGTAGATTTGAGGAGTTGGAGATGGGATCTAGATAGGCCCTCGACCTCAAGTTCTTCCGTTCTCATCGAGAGGGCTAACAAGGCTTCCGTCATCCGCTTGTAGTCGTCCCGAGGCGAAGTATCAATGCTGCGAACCGTAGTTTCCCAAGCCCAGTTCTCATACATCCAGTAGAAGCTGTGGCCCATGCGCCGATGGAGAAGTGCCACGAAGCAGCGCCAGCTTCGTCCCAGCAGGTCAGCCAGATCCCCATCGTTCTTTGACGTCTGCTCAAAGAAACGGGCCAGAGGGTGAAGCGCCGGCAGCTTATGGCTCGTCAGGCGAGCTAGTTGAAGCATCAACTGCTTGACCAGATCGTGCTGCCCAGAGTCAATCATGAAGAAAAAGAAATCAACCAGATTCCTCATCATTCCTGGGTCGCCCTCTTGGATCACTTCTTCTAATTGCCAGAATGCCTTCCGAACAGCCATGCCAGCCAGCGCGCCTTGGCCCCGGACCAAGAGGGCACGAGACAAGATGAAGTCTTGATACATGCGTGTGCTGGTATAGGTGACGGGTGCGCCAGCAGCGGGACCCTTTGACCGCTGAGTAATCCACAGCCATCTTGTTCCGTCAAAATTGCTGTTTGCCCAGGATGAAATATTGTACACAGCACATTCACCAGGGTAATTGGCCACCATCTCTTTGCAGAGAAGAGATGGAGCATGAAGGCGCGGATCGAGCTGCTCGGGCGCAGTCTGCGAGCTACGGCAGTCCTTTGGAAGGCCGACATCAACACCAGAGCGAGACCTCCTGTTCTTGAACAGCCCCCACGCGGTAAACCTCTTCTTGTACATTTGCACTCTGACAGCCGTCAGTTTTGAGTCCAGCAATAACACAATGGTCACCGGCTGGAGGCTTACGTTGCTCGGAAGTCATGAAGGCGTTCGAGTATAGTCATAACATCACTAAGCTTTCTCCGCTCGGTTACATACAGTTGCCTGATGACAGGATAGAGCGCTTCCCACTCCTGGATCGTGTGTAGGCGGGGCCTACCGCTGGCGCCCCGGACGGCAACCGTGCCGGTGCGCTTGCGTGCAAGGTCGGCGGGACGGAGTTCAATAGGACGGGTGTGGCCCTTGCTGGAGCCCGTTTCAGTCGCCATCAATCATGTTGCGACCCCGTACATGGACGCGTGTTGCTGTACCGTGCCGCAGGATGAACCATCAGGTCGGGGCTAGAAGAATGCGACATCGGTTGATGATGTCGCAGAAGGGCCATTTCGGCCAAGGATGCCACAGGAAAAAGTTCCGTGCCTTCGCCGATGAGCCATGCCATCAGGTGCGACCTTACCACACCTCCGATTCTTATTCGCCGAAAAGGTTCCCTGCATTAGCGTCTTGGTGGTGTGCGTGTGAGTTGGTGGAGGGCTGAGCATGATCGCGCGCCGATTTCAGGGGCCTGTTCGCCTTTCACTAGGTCGACGTGTTCAACCTGACCCTAGGCTCACTTGTGGTAGAAGTGCCGTACACCAGACCTCGCGTAGCTGCTGGCATATCGAAACATTAGTATTGCACGTGGGGCAAGGCTCACTTGAGGCTCAACAAGGTGGCTAGACGACTCGTCTTGACCAAGGCTGGGGGGTTTTCCAGCGGTTGTCCCGCGACCTGCCGGAATTTGCCAGCGGATTGCAAAAGGTCCCCGCAGCCAACAGCACGGAGAATGCCTAACAACCCTTGAATTGCCAAAGGTCCAGACATCTTCATATACGCGCTTGACCCGCGATTCTGCAAAAGTCCCCTTCCGACCATGTCATGTCGATGTTTTCCTAAGCGGTAGGACTGCTTTCAATGCGGCGCTTGGTAAAGTGCCTCGCAGCTGTCTGTTGCTGAGGTTCGGCCTTGCAAAAGTTCCCAGCTGCAATGGCCTCACTACGCGAAACCCGGACGAGAGTTGCTCTCCCGTCGAGGGATACGCAGGTAGGATAAAATGGCCCCAAGTGTTATGATATTTTGTCTGTAGTTCCGTATCATCAAGCTGTCTATTTCCTCAGAGCCTACCTAAGTCTTAACTGGATACTAAGATACACTGGCAAATCGTTCTTGACCTTGTGTGAGGCAGTACCAAAGCACACCACAATGGCACACTCGGGAGCGAGTCAGACCTCCAGTTCAACGCCCGTGGCAACCTGGGACCCGAGGGATTTGAGGGTTCCTGGATACAGGCCTCGGGACCTTACTACCGGCCCGCTCATGTCATACTCTGTGCCTTTTGAGGTCAGAGATCTCAGCAGCTTATCTTCACAGCGCAAGAAGAAGTCAAAATCGAGCACCAAGGTGGAGCTGGGCAGCCGACGATGAACACCGAAGGACCCTGTGAGCAACTTCTGCTATGCAGAAGGGTTCGTGATTGAAGTTGGACGGTTGATTCTTTGCGCCATTATGCTCCTGTTTCAAGGCGTCTTTCGGTCGGATAGAACAGACAGAGGCGCACTACCGAGCGTCCGCGCGCTCGAGATACTTCTTTATGGATTGGTTGGGGTTATGGACAGTGCTAGGATAAATATGTACAGAGAACGGGGTGCAAGGCATTCCTGCCAGCTCATGCGACAGGACTATAATTAAACCACAGGCCAGCCAGTTGACCAGCTGATCGTGTTCCATCCGAACTTCTTGTTACCATCTGCATAGCCGACGGTGGTGTCGACGTAGTGGTAGTAGAGCACTGCGCCATACTTCGGATCGGCAAATACACCCTGTCCGCCAGGACCGTACACGTTGCCGTGGCTCTCGAGGACAACTGTGCCACCGCCTGAGGTGCACGAGGCACCAGTCTTGTCTGGGTATCTGTTAGTGGGAACTCAAATGTGAGAGAATAAGTTTTCAAACATACCAACGAAACCACCAGTAGGGCTTGTGGATCGGCAGACCATGATCTTGTACTCCTTGCCCGCGGCAGGTTTGGACGAGTCATATCCACAGCACTGGCCCTCACTCCAGAACAGGTAGTAATAGCCACCTCGAGAGTACATGAAGGCGCCTTCACGGGCGTGAGTGCCACTGGATGTAAACGAGATCTGAGTGGGGTTGCCAGAGCTCTTGGTGCCGGCCGAGTTCAGGGGCGTCTGGTAGATGTCCGACCAGAACGAGCCGAAATTCATGTACTTCTTACCATCTGAAGTCACGAAAACGTTGGCGTCGATGGCATTGTAGGCCTTCCCGGAAGAAGAGCTGACGCCCGTGGAGCCATGGTCTGTCCAGCTGCCGGAATCCAAGGTTTTGGACGTGGCATAGCCGATTGCGCTGTCTTGAGAACCAAAGGACGAGACCGAATAGTACAAGTAGTACGTGCCGTCGATGAGCTGGACATCAGGTGCCCATAGATCGTCCTTCCCTTTGAGGTTGATGGAAGATCCAGCAGGGACGGCAGAGCCCTTCAGCGTCCAGGGACCTGATAGCGCGGGGGCTGAATAGACCCCGATCTTGTTGCCTGTGCTGAAGCGGAAGTAAGTGCCGTCGCTGCGGCGGATCACGGCCGGATCGTGAGTCCAACAGTCGCCGGAACAAGCCCCCGGGTTGGCATATGCGGCCACTGTACTGATGAGCGCCGCCGAAGCAGCGAGGATGCTAGAAGTAAACATGGCGCCGGCACCAGCAGGGAAAGTAAGTGAAGGTCTGTAAACGAATGGATTCCTGGCTTTGACGCCGATGATTGACTCGTAGCTACAGACCGGAGGATGACAACGATGGGGTTCAACCAACCTTTATGTGAGAAGATCAGTTCCCATCCAGGGCCGGAAAACCAAACGCCGCAGGCAGATTGGACTTGATAACCCCTGCTGAAGCGTTCGGCCCACTGCTTGGCCCCAACGTGGTGACATGGATGCCGGTGGGAAGAGCTCCAGCCAGTCCGTGCCTAATAACTCTCGTATTGCGCATCGTTTAACTAACATCCCCTCTGTAGGTGGAGGTCTCTTGTGGAGGTTACCAATCACTCGGGCGCCGCTGTGGCCGAAACGCCGTTAGCGAGCAATCCCTGCCCGGCGGGCACTAGGTTGTGTCCCATTGGTGGATTTGGGCCTGAGCAGCCCGGAATGGGCAAGGTGACACTCTATCTGCCGTTGATTGTGGGGTGCCGCGTTGGGACGGTTGATCCTGGGATCCACCAGCGGAATATTGTGGCATCACCAAGCCAAGGTAAGCCAGGTAACAATTTCGTTTCCAGAAGCCTCAGATCGGAGTCTCTGCCGAGCAGACGAATTGATCTGTGCTGGCCGGCAAGCATCCGAAATAAGGACTCCTGCGCTTTACGTCGACGTGCGGTGCAATCCCTGAGCACAGCGCGCTTCTGGTGGAATACAGTTCATCTGATCATCATGGTTTTTCTCACGGCTCCACGCTGAGGAGCCATACCGAAGATTACCTTTCTATAATATTACAATAACCATCAACCATCTCTCGATTTGTAGTCAAGATCAGTCCCTTGTCCACTACTTAGTCCTCCAACTCCTCCGACTCCTCCGACTCCTCCGACTCATCGACATAGTCCTCGTCAGACTCGTGACTCTCAGTCAGTGTCAGCGAGTCCTCATCGTCGTCGTCATACTCCTGCCCGCTCTCGTAATCATCTTTGGCTCCACGCTCCGAGCCCTCGGCGGTACTGGAGAAATTCTCCTCGTCTGCGCTATCGACGTCGTACGTGCCTTGGAGCACCAACTCCCACTCATCCTCCAATTCGGCGAGGAAGGCCTCCTTGCTGGGGAAGTGGCCGTTGATAGTATCCCAGATCCACGCCGCGGTATGCGAGACGGAGTCATAGATGCGTGGCTCAAGATCGTAGTCCTTCTGCAGTAGAAGAACCGGCTTCTTGCAACCACGCCAAAGCTCGATAAACTTCTTCCCAAGCTTCTGGTAAGCAACCATTTCAACCTCCTCACGCCACTCGTTCATGCAAAGAATGAGCTCGTCAACTTCATCGTCACCGGTCCTGGGCTTTCTGGGATGCGACTTCAGGTGCTTGTAGTCCATGTCGTACATGATGAGTTGGTACCCCTGGGTGCAGTTTGCTCGCTTGGGCATGGCGCGAAGGGCGAGACCGATGCCGTAGCGCAGGCAGTTGTCGTTCTAGTACTCTGCTCGTGTCTGTCCCGGCTCCTTGTCATCGTCATAGTTATTCACGTATTCGCGCGCATCGGGTATCCAATATGTCATCATGCCGACCACCAGCTCCCGGCCCTCCTCTTCTAGCATATTCATTGCATAGTCGAAGAACTCCCCAATTGTAGCGTGTCTCTTGGACAGGGAACCGGTGGCGAGATACCAGTCCTTTCGATCATCTTCATCCCTGAAAGCAATAGGGGCCATAAACAGGGAGAACTTCGAGACCGACGGCTCATATCGTGCCAACACAGCCCAGCATAGAAATAACTTGATGTCTTGAGGGAATGCAACGTTGTGGGGAATCCAAGGGATATCCTTGCCACTCTCGGGTGTGAATGGGAACGAGCCCTGGCGTGCCTGGAGCTGGTTCTCGATGTGATCATCAGAGATCCAAGCACATTCCTGGGCATTCAGGTACTGAGGTGGCCAAACCTTGGCTTGGTGGATTGTAGTATCCAAAAGAGGGTGACGGAGAGTGAGCTCGAATGATTTCGGCGGTTCCAAGGCGCTGACTTCGTCGTGTATGGTCATCCAAGCATCAACGGCCTCGATCAGAGGTGTCTTCTGATTGCGACTGCTCAGGCACAGTCGTCGATCATCATTGAATGCCTTGCGACCCTGTATGAATGTGATCGCTACGACTCGAACGTCTTCAGCCGAGAGGTCCTCGAGGATTTCCCAGTTGACGGAAACGGTGTCCCAAAAGATCTTTGTGTCTCTCAATGCTTTGAAGAGCATCTTTTTGCCTTTCATCGTCTGAAAAAGTCGGAAGAGAGAGTCCCTTGACAGTCTTTGACGCGTTTTCACGCCTGTCTCAATGTGATCGAATGGGCCGACAGTAGCAGTGTGAACGCGTTTGAGGGTATCGGCGTTGGAGAAGACCAAGCCGATTCCAAACTGGAAACCAGCCTGTCTGAAAGATTTGGCGGCCCGTAGCGGCATTGTAGCAGCTTGATGGGGACGGGACTTGACGAAACACAAGATCAGTCTGTTGACCATACGCGAACGTAGTGAGATTAGCGAAGCACCAGTCTAATACTCCCTCCAAAGACTTATGTGAAGCAATATCAGATGAATATGAACGATGAGTAGAGTATTGGGGAATAGAATCGCAATAGGGCCCAGTATTTGGGCTGATTATCGAGTTCAAAGTGAAATCAAATCCAAACGAAGATGTTTTCTTCAAAGTGAAAATGATTTTCCTCCCTGGGGAATGCAATGTGAAAACAAGAAGCGGGGCTGAAGATTAGGAATATCTGGTGAATCTTATCAGAAGACCCCTAAGATATCAATAATGAACAGCAGACCTAAATCTACCAGTGAGGAAAGGACCAAGAGAGTGGGAAAGACACTATGACGCCTACCCTACGAAATTCAGTTGCGGTGTCATAAGCGGTATGCAGGCTTACTTGAATTAAAAAAAAAAGTAGTGGGTTTTGGGGCTCCCCTACTTGAACTCCGGTTCCTGGAGATCAAGATTTCCGTACCCTAACATCTGGCCATACGGAGCGGCGGGCTTGCCATCAGGCCACTACACCAGTTGTTACGCCGGCTGTTGGTGAAAATCTGAACACTAATTCTCATTCATCACCCTCGCAGATATCAACCAAACCCCACAGCATCGCTAGCAGCTATTGCATTGGGGCATATGTCTTCATAACGCATTGCTATGTAACCACTCGATGCCTCCAGAGCATTATTAAACAATAAACCTCACGGTGTTGAATTCATTAATCTGCGAAGACCGTCAACTTCAATTTACGGTGCCACCCATTCAGTCGCTTATTCTCAAGGTTAGCTATCGTGACAACGCGATGGTCACTTTCCATTTCACCAGTCCACATCGGTCCATTTTTTTGTAACCTACTAATTAGCCATTCGATGCTAGCATATGTCAAAAGTATCTACGTATCAAGGCTGACGGTCTGCGGCGTTGGCGTACCATAGTACACGGCAAGACCTACGTAGACGTTGGAACCAAACATTTATGTAGTCCACTCCACCACGCTTTGCACCGCAAATCATGTCGGCTTATTGCCTCAAGTATCTCCTTTATATGTCACGCATCGTCATAATGTAGCTTTAGGGCTTTATGTTTTATTCACATTCTTGATACTGCAAACCCGTCCGCAGCGGTGGCGAGGGAATGTTTTGATCGATACTGTGCCGGGCCGGCCTGGACAGGTTGCTAAATCGACTTTCTTAGTATTTGGTAGTATCTAAATATGTACTGTTTATGTAGATGCGAGTCCATCCCGGACATGGGCCATGGTCTGCGTTACCTATAACTGCTATGATATGATTCCTCGGACGTGGCGACAATGGCGATACTATGGTATCCAATGTGTTCGAAGCTTTTGCGGGTTGCACTGAGGCTCAGCATTATTACACCTGTTGTTGGTAGAATAGTGCCTCGGGATTTTAAGTATCAGGCGTTACTAGCCCCAGCCCTTATGTGCGTCGTCTATCCTGATATAGGCTCTGCACGGTATGCTCTATGCTTCTTCGCAGAACCCGCGATCAAGCTGCAGGCTCTGGTTGCTTTGGCTCCTGAGCGCCAGGCACCGCGGGTACTAGCGGTTGTTGAGGTGCTACAGCTTGGAAAACCGGAACTTGCTGAAACCCTGGCCCCATTGGCTCTGGCTTAGGCTCTGCCAGCTTCTGCTGTTGTTCTTCGGGTGACATCTTGGCGAATGCAGCCACATTCTCGTCCCAGGTTCTGACACAGTCGGGGTTCCAATTGCACCCCTCCACCTCTCCATAGACTGGATGAGAGAACCTCGCGTGTCTACTCGGCCAATTAGATGCATGATAATGGTGTTTGACCAGCGCTCCACGGCTGTTGTGGTTGCCCGAATCCGAGTGACCTTGGCCGGCGGCAAAGGCCTCGACGTTCAGCACAAGGATTCGACTAACGATTTTTGACTCATCTATGTCGTGGAAGTCGGCCCAAGTAATCCTTCTGCCGCTTTGTGCCGTCATCTCTTGAAGAACTGCGATTGTAAACGCAGATGGGCCCGTTCCACTGATGACTTCGTCAAAGTTGAGAGTGATATCGCCAATTGGGACATTCTGCTCATTAGCCACGTCGTTCAGCCAGTTCATGATGTTCTCAACAAGCCTGAGCATGACAGGCTGTCGAGGCTTCGCCATGAATGTCCACTGACAGAATGATTCCGACTTCTTGCCTAGTACTGGGTGGCTCTTGAAGCTTGGCTGATCAATCTCTACCCCGATGACCAGATCCATCTCTTCTTCGCCGTATCTCTCCGGGATGAACCGGTGGACAGGCTTAAGAGCCTCCACATCGATATCAGCATAGACACCCCCTTCTGCATACATGACCAAATACCGCAGCAGATCTGCCTTGATGATAGTGACGTTGACCGTTCTATACATCTCAACGATGTCCGGTCTGTCGAATCCATTGGGGCCATATTTCTCCTCTATGTAGCCTAGGTCGTTGTTGTCCGTCAAGACTTCGTATCTGTAGTTGGGATTCCTGGCCACCCAAGTTTTGGCTGTGTCAAGGTCTCGTTGCTCGAATGCGAAAGGATCCGTCTTCCAGGTTTGCCAGATCTTCTTGGGAAATCCTGTCCCCTCGTGTCCCTTTTCAGGCTTGTGCTTAGCCGCGTTGCGCTTGAAGATGTTCGTTTTCGACCGCGATGGAAGGATATCTGCGTTGAGAAGGATGAGGGCGAGGCATAGACAAAGGGCGTAGATGGGCAATAGCCTCCGCATTTGCGTGGGTATCCGATTCCTCCATTTCGCTGTCGTCGACGCCAGCCGAGGCGATAAAGGTGTTAGAGGAGAGTTCATAATTAATCGAACCCACCAAAATTTGAAAGTGAGCTTTAAGCTGACGATGTTGGTGTAACTTGAAAAAGGATGAGAAAGGAACGAGGCAAGTAATGCGTCTGTGAGGATAACGAGCAGGGTTTGTTAAGAACCCGGCCGCTTTCCAGGTTGTGAAGTGAATGCGGCTGCGGCTAGGACGGCTC
The DNA here is from genome assembly GCF_022829205.1 of Neoarthrinium moseri. Taxonomy (NCBI): domain Eukaryota; kingdom Fungi; phylum Ascomycota; class Sordariomycetes; order Amphisphaeriales; family Apiosporaceae; genus Neoarthrinium; species Neoarthrinium moseri. The sequence continues at coordinate 204,058 of NW_026055150.1, read as the reverse complement.
AAAGCATCCTCCGATGCACCATTTCAAATGCTCATTCGTATCAGGTACGCTAGTTGCGGCAAGACTTGCATGTTGTTCGGCCCATCGCCGCGAAGGGGGAAGTGAGCGGTTTTTTTCCCTCTCTCTTTTCTTTTTCTCTTGTGACCTTGGTCGAGTCGAGAACTGGAGTTCTTATTCCTCCTCATCACATTTGCAGCTCGCGTGCACGTCCTCTCCAACATCGACTCGGTCAATCTTGCCCCACGGTTACACTTCCCCGTAGTATACAGGGAGTCCCCACGGAACTAGGTTCGGGTAGCTAACTGTATGGAGCCAATAATACCCCAGATGCAGGGATCGTCAATGCCGATCCGCCAGGGACAACGGTCGCCAGCCAACTGTGCCGAAGGTGTGGTTGCATTGCACTGTTGCAAATTATTCACATGCTACCGAGCAGACACACCCATTTCTGCAGCCAGTCCGATTTTCAGCTTCTCAAGTCATTTGCCTGGACAGTATTTCTTTGTAGACAATGATGCGTCACGTAATGTCATGCGCAAACATCCCCACAAGTTCTTCCCAGTCAATGCAAATTTCCCCATACTTCGACCCTGTACTCCATACTTGGCGACGATCTGCATCGGCCAATCAGACTGAACCACCCCTCCGCATCTGCGCATAGACGTAATCTCGCCTCGGTATTAGAAAAGAAGACCAGCACCTTGCGTGCTTGTGAAAGTCAAGGTTATCTTTCTCAACTATCGTCACACTTGACGAAGCTGCGCTACTCCGGAATGAGCATCGCGCAGTCTAGAAACCAGGTTTTCGCCCCCCTCATCAACCGGCCTAGCTCGTATTCCCACGAAAGCTTTTGTTTCAAGTTGATGCATTGCATGCGCCCCCAGAACTGTGAATGGCGTCGTGGACAGACCTTACCGACAAGATCCAAGAGTCTGAAAAGGCTTCAGCAGATATTCCGACGCCCAATCCCCCATTGCAGAACGCATTTCGAAAAGAACATCTCCATTCCCTGAAGACCGCTTATTTTGCGGGTGTCATGTCTGAAAAACATGAGTGCCTTCTTGATGTAGGGCAATTAGAAGCCAATGCTTCCACCTCGCGCTGGATGCCGGCGGCGGGTATACGGATGGGGACAAGACGTGCAGTTCATACGGTTGCGATTATCATCCGACGATGCGCCGCGCCTTTCTGGCTCAAATCGGCCAACCCTCCAGAAAAGCCGAGGCGGACAGCTTATCTCGACGGACTTCGAGGCTTCGCAGCATTTCTGGTGTATTGGCATCACCATGAGCTGTGGGTTCACAAAGCAACCGGACAAAACGAGCTGTTGGAAAACAGTTTCGGATATAACGGCAACTTCCATCTCGTGGCATTCCCAGGGGTCCGGATCCTGTTCAATGGAGGACACTATGCTGTGGCCACATTCTTCGTCATCTCCGGCTACGTTCTCTCTGCGAAGCCGTTGAGCTTGATCCACGAGGGCGAACTCACGAAGCTGGGGGATAATGTCGCATCGGCGCTCTTCCGAAGATGGCTTCGCCTTTGGATCCCGCTCATGGCCGTGACACTTGTATACGTCAGTTCATGGCATTTGCTGGGCATGTGGGTCGAAGATGCCAGCCCCAAGTCAACATGGCTTGCGGAGGTCTGGTCGTGGTATACGGAGATGAAGAACTTCAACTTCGTGTTCAGTGGAGGTGAACCATGGCTCTCATATGATATGCACCTATGGTCGATCCCAGTCGAGATGAAAGGGTCTATTGTGGTCTACACTACACTTGTGGCGTTATCGAGGGTCTCTCGGAACGCCCGTCTTTGGTGCGAACTGGCACTCATCTTCTATTTCTCCTACATTGCGGATGGCTGGTATTGCGCCATGTTTGTGTCGGGCATGCTGCTGAGCGACCTGGACTTACTGGCTGCGAAACAGCAATTGCCTCGGTGGATATCCAGGCTCTCGTCAGCAAAGGCTTTCGTATTCTACCACTTGCTTGCTTTCAGCCTGTACCTTGGTGGTGTTCCGGAATCCGGTTCCCGCGACGTAGCACAACTCGGAAAACAGAGAGGATGGTACTACCTGTCACTGCTGAAACCGCAAGCCTTCTTCGACTACAAATGGTTCTACCTACTCTGGGCCGCTACATTCCTCGTGGCTTCGTCGCAGCATATCAAGTGGCTCAAAGGCTTCTTCGAGACCCGCTTCTGCCAGTATCTCGGTCGCATCTCGTATGCGTTGTACCTGGTTCACGGTCCGGTTCTGTGGACGTTGGGCGACCGTATTTATACTGCTGTTGGGTGGCATTCGGAGCAACAGCTGCAAAACCTCAGCCACTGGGCGGATAAGTTTGCGCTATCAAAGACAGGACCTTTGGGACTCGAGATCTCATTCATTCTGCCACACATTATACTGCTGCCAGCCACTATATGGTTGGCGGATATTGTCACGAGGTTGATTGATGAGCCGAGTGTCAGGTTCGCGCAGTGGTTGTATTCACGCATGCTGCCACACGCTGTGAAGGATTAGGCCAATAGAATAGTTTTCGGATTATATGGTGTGAACACCAAGCTTTCGTATCGGTGTGCTAGAGCAACAAGGCGACCTCTCAAATTATAGCGGTATATCCGCTATAGAGTTACACAGCTTTTCAATACAGCGCCTTGGGCTGATGCATTGCACTGCCTGTGGGCAAGATCGCCATTGCCGCTGGACCCCGGCGCGTTGCGAGCAAGGTGTGAATTACAACGCGGGAAACCCCTGAAGATTGTGCCACCGTTGTCCCTCATTTTAGCGGCTTCCCCTCACTGTGGATAGGCCAATGACGCTGGTGCTTAGGGTACCCCAAAGAAAGCCAAGTCGGGGGTTGGTGCGGCCTCCCTGCCCTCGGTACGGTCGATCAGTTTACGTGGGGAAGCCAGCTCGTGTGGGGGCCTTCAAGGTAGTGTAGATGGGCAGTGGATTCAATGGCAGTGCCTTAGAAAATATCGATGGGGCGGTCGCCCTCTAGGAATGCTCACAATTTGAATATTGCCATTTCACAAATGCACTAATGCAATGATGCGGCAAAACCATCGAATAATGGTACACCGGATAGTTTCATCCGGCAGAAGGAAGAGTTGCAGTATCCAAGGTGCCGGGTCCCAAGTTTCTTTCAAGATACGACGCAGTTGGAAGTAGCACTACCCGGTTGGTACTCTTTCTTCTGTGCCGAAGCAGCGCTTCTATTAGGATTCGTTTCATTGGCCACTGGGCGAGGCCAGTCTAAGTCGGTAATTTAGAAGCTCAACTGGAATATTTTCAGTTCCCAATGGATATTTCTCACCTTACACAACACCAACCTAACCTTCAAGGGGGGGGGGGGAAATGAGGGTGCAGGGGTGGAGTGGATGTTGAATTGGCTCCTTGCACGTAGCATCAGATGTGATAATTCGGTCTGCAGATGTAGACATCATAGAGTGAAGTGCAATAAAGAGGCATCAATGCGCATTGTGACGAGCTTGTGATCATTGATCCGAAGCCACTACATCAGACAAGACAATATCACTACTGAGTTCCCGTGCAGCCAGTCTCAGTGAGGTTTATACCAGTAGGCCTTGCCCAAATGGAATAAACACTTTTTATTATGCTGATGAAGTGAGAAACCAGCGGATCATCCATCTCCGAAACGTCTCTGCGGCACCATCTGCTTGATCTGCATTCAAACAGTATACTCACTCGTATCAACAGAGACTTTCCAGAAACCTATGACTCTCATTCTATCCTCAAAGTATCATGAGAATTTGTGCATAAGTAAGCTAGCATACCATGATACCCTCTAATGCCAAGAAGCAATGTATACAGTAGGACACGAGACATTTAGAGGGAGCGAGGCAAGAGAGCGAGAAAACAGGACATGAAATAAAATATTGAAGTACACAATATGACAGTTACAGAAACAGATGTTGGTGGAAGGGTTGATCGAAAACGTCAAGGGCGAGATAAGACCAGGTATCGAAGTAAATCAACGAGCAGAGTACAAGATAGACATCGGAACATGTCCAAGGGTAGCAAAAATTGGAATCTAAATGAGCGTTAGTCACCGTTTCCAGCCAGAGAAGGTGCAATCAAAAGCCTCGAACATGACAATACCTTGCAAATTTCGACGCAGGCGGACGTGGCGTTGACATGGGCGGAATTCAGCACCCGTGGAATGAGTCCGAGTAAAGGAACCATAATCGGCATGGAGGATGTCGTTTGTGTGAAATTTCTTTTATAATATTGTTTTGTCATCCAGATCAATAATCGTAGTCCTTCCATGCCAAAGGTCGTTGACACATCTAAGACTCAAGGGTTCATCCACACAAAGATATTAATAATATTCAGATTAACTAGTGCATATAAGCCTACACTTTTCCAGAAAGGTAGTCGCTTGTTGGTACTGAAGGCTTTGATACCTGCCTTTAATCAACACCATTCCCTACTCAGGTATTGTTTTGCCTAATGACCTTGCGCTGCACATGTCGCGTATTTCTCTTCAACCCACACCAGCGGGGCTGTAACAGCACTAATGCAATAGTCAAACAAAAAGCATTACTTGTATATATTGAACGGTAAATCAAATCATCAAAAGACTTAGCGTGAAGATCTCCGGATTGAGCAGACCAGCAAGATTCCCAATCTCGCGATGACTTGAGTCCACGTCTATGGGCCCATGTTTCGCCGCCTGATAGTAATAGCACTATGAAAGCCTGATACCGGTACCCCTGGCGGGGTTTAGCGCCATCAGGACCCAGCCCAATCCACTACCTAGGTAGCCATCCGCCTTGATCGTGCCACGTCCCACTTGATCTGGATTGGCGTTCGGCTCACCAACTAATTCTCTCTTGGCACCTGGGGTATCAGTGCGGACGTCAAACCACCGCACCCAGCTGGCAGCATCACACGACCTGTGACTCGTAACCATCTCTCAATCGTTGCGGACATGTCAGAGCCGCAGCGGGCTGTCACAGGTCCCACAACAGTGGAATCTGGGGTAGCTCGCCATGCTGCCGATCCCTGAAGCACTAGACTTGCGGTGCTCACACTGCCGCATATCCCCTTTCTGATGGATAAGAGTACATCTTGCCGCATGCAGCATGCAGTCACAGATTACCGTGTAACGCTGAAGGATATTGGCATACCCAAACCAGATCCTATTTCCACTTCACTTGACTGCGGGAAGCAGCCCCAAGAACAGTCATCTACCCCAATTACTCACGCACTTGTTAATTCTAAAGATCTGTTTCCTCTGCGATCCCAGAACCCATCATGTCGTCCTCTAAGGTCCGTGTTGCAGTTACTCAGGCTGAGCCCGTTTGGCTCGACCTGGACGGCTCAGTGAAGAAGGTGTGCAAATTGATGAAGGAAGCCGCCGACAACAAGGCCCAGCTCATCGCATTCCCCGAATGCTTCGTTCCAGGCTATCCTTGCTGGATCTGGTGAGCGACACTACTGGAGCCATGAAGCATAACCGCACTAACCAAACGCCGCTGTGAAAGGAGTCGGCTGGTCGATTTTGAGATGAATGTCAAATACATCAAGAACTCTCTTAAGCTGGAGTCTCCCGAGATGGAGACGATCAAGACCGCCGCCCGAGACAATGGCATTGCCGTGTCCTTGGGCTTCTCAGAGAACGACGATGATTCACTCTACATTGCCCAGGTCCTGATCGGGGCAGATGGTGAAGTCAAGGTCCACCGTCGCAAGATGAAGCCGACGCATATGGAGCGGACCATCTTCGGCGACGCGTCAGGGCAGTGCTTGAAGGCCGTGGCGGCGCTTCCATTCGCAAGAGTAGGCCAGCTTTCTTGCTGGGAGCACATTCAGCCCCTTCTCAAGTTCAACACCATCGCTCAGAAGGAGCAGATTCACGTCAGTGCCTGGCCAAGTCTGACACCCCACAGTGGTGGCCCGGATTTGTGGTCCATGTCAGCTGAGGGTAAGTCGCGCGAAGAATCTCGGCCTAAGCCGCGTACACTGACAGCTTCCAGGGTGCCACACGCTTTCGCAGACCTATGCGATCGAGTCCACGGCTTTCGTCCTGCACAGCACGGCAATGATCACCGACAAAGGTACCGAAATTCAGGGCACCCAAGGCGGCGCCTTGATGTCGAGTGCTGGAGGAGGTACTTCAGCCATCTTCGGCCCCGATGGAAGAAGGCTCACGGAGCCATTGGATGACAAGACAGAGGGTATCCTCTATGCTGATCTCGACCTTGATGAGATCACACGCATCAAGATGTTTGCCCACTGCACCGGCCACTATAGCAGACCCGACCTTTTGTGGCTCAGCACGGATCGAGATGTAAAGAGTACCGTCAGGGCCGCCAAGGAGTCTGTGGACGAGCTGTCATCAGAGCTGCAGGCTTTGTAGATCCGTGCTGCGTCTTTGTCCGATAGCGATAATTGACTGATTAATCAATCCCCCCATAATGCAAAATTGTCCAAGAATTCTCCCTCAGAAAGCCAGTTTGTATCATCTATTGACAAGAAGTTGGCAAACTTTTGCTGAGCTCCAGCCCCAAATTCCAGAGCTTCGGGCCCAACAAGTTCAGGGTTTGGATAAGATACGGCAGAGACATGGTCGGCCATGCAGAATGACGCTTCCTCCATCGCAGTTCCGGAGAGTGTGTCCTCAGACTGTAAATGTTAATATCCTGGGCTGAAGTGGGAGCGTTATTGGACAGACTATGACAAGACGTGTTGTGCCTTGCCGCGGATGGTGCCACTTTTGAGCTGAACCGGACAGGTAAGGCGCCAAGCACCCCCCATCGCTCAGCAAGGACACGGATCATGTTGATAGTCTTGTTCGCCCTGTTAGGCCAAGGACTCTTCAGTTGAGACAAGAGATCCATGCAGACCCTCAGCCACATCGTGCTTCGCGTCCGGAGAGATGTTGATTTGCTGGTTGCGTTCATCATATGAACGATGGCTGCACTCAGAAGATGGTGTATGACGACAGGGTTGGCGGCTCTCCACTGCTCTGGATGCGCATCCCTATACACCCGCACTAGACGGATCGTGTTGGATGCAGCACTGGTTAGTGATCGCAAGATAAGAAGCATGAACTCGGAGTCGCCGGAGTGGTCGGCATTTGGTGCGCAGAAGCACCTCAAAAACGGGGGCAAAGTGATCAGGAGCGCCATCTGATACGCCAAGTGAAAGAACAGTACATGTCTGCAGGTCTCACGACCCTTCAGGTCGAGTCTTCGATCTCGTGACTTGAAAAAGCCGTTCAGAGCCTCGTGTGTAGAGACCAACAGATGAATCTGCTGCTGCGCAGGCATCGAGTCGAACTTTGAGGCAAAACTGAACGTGAGAAAGGTCCATTCGATGCAGACAATTTACTTACATCTGATCCATCTGCTCGTCATGGAGAAACCAAAGCTTACATTGCCAGGTGAAAGATATTTGAGCAATATCGGCAGTCAAGGGGTCAATGGTTCCCTCGAAATTCGGTACGTTGACGCGCCTCCATGGCAGAACGCAGTTCCTTCCGAGAATCGAGATGGCCGTGCGATCAATGAGATAGAACATCCAGAAAGTACGAATGTCTGCAACCTGCGGCTGCCACGTTCTTGCAGAGCATTCGTCCAATGCCAGAACGTGTAGTCGCAAATGCACGCAAAGCCCGGCTGCCATGGAGATAAAGGTCCACCCGAAGTGGTCTCTGCCTAGGGCCAGGGATCGCCACGATAGCATGCAAAGTCCCTGTAGTACCTGGATCCCCGGATCGTTTCTGAAGCAGATGAACACCAAAGACTCGGCGAACTGGGCGAACGCATCACTGATTTCTGCGGCATCCGCCCTATCGGAAAACACAGCTCCCGTGGCTAGCATTGCGCTGTGAAGAAAAGTATAGCCAAAGTTCTGGTATGGATACCCCACAAGGAAGTCGCTTGACTTATAAGACGTGAATTGGTGCTCGCTGTTAATGTTCTCCAGGAAGAGGTCGGCTAGGCCGTGGATCAGCTCCTGATTACCGCAATAGTCAAGAATCTTCATCGGCGGCGTGATGAAGTCTGCTGGCCTCGGGGTTTCCGCCGGATCCACCCGATGAGGGCCAGACGGGGAATCCCCGATGATTGTGACGCCGTCGCCAATGTTGGTCCTCCACATCATGACACTGAGCTCTTCCATGGCCGTGAGCGAGCGGTCTTCGGGCTCCGTAGGTTCTATGCGTTGTGGTGGTATTGCCACAGGATGCTCTACCAGTGCAATCCCTTGGTAGGTTTCGGCGGGTGTTGACGCGGTGCCTTGGCCGGAGTACGGGCCGTCTTCGACTCTTGGAGCGGTAGGTTTCTGGGATGTGCTAGCTTCCAGGGCTGCGAGCAGTGTCTTGACTTGATTTTCAAGACTTTGCACGTATTCCTCGTCCCAGTATTTGCGCCTGCGCCAACAGCATCAGTGGGACACTCCTTGGGGGTACAAATGCTTGCAAACTGACCTCTTAGGCTTGTCTTCGGTCGCGTAGACACAGTGTTTGCCTTGGCGTTTGCACCGGGAGCACTGTGGCTTCTCTGCGTCACACTATACGTGTGTTGATTAGTCATGGTATATATATACGGCTTGGCTACGAGTGGATAGACTGGCTTACCTTCCTTTTCCCTTCACGACAGCTTTCGCAGGCGAAATTGACCTGCTTTCTAGGCTCCATAGTAGCGTTTCGGAGAAAGTCACCGTCGAACACCCGGCCGATGGAACGATGACAAGGCTCATAGACCTAGGAAGATGTCAGATCGAGAAGGCGGAGAGTGCACTTAGCAGCTGAGTGGGAGGTAAAGGAACTGACAGTGGGGTCGTGGCACTCGTCCACGTGGAGAATAGTCGCGAACTCTAAACCCATCTCCAGCACTAACACTAGCCCCAGATCGACTACGACTAGTCTGGGCTATGACCACACCAACTCCGTGGACTTGAAATTGTGCATGAAGCTATCGTTGCGGACGCCATTGATCCGCACAACAGACCATGACCGTCTCGTTCTGGCTTTACAAACTCCTATCCCCGGTCAGTGGTCTAGTGCCACTTTGCCGGATCTGGGCTCATTGGACTTCAAGGTATTCAGCCACTCATCGTACAGAGTATGTAATATCTTTGCGGTCCTTACAGGTCCGCAGTCACCGGCATCATGTAGACACCCGAATAGGGGGCATAGTCAAGTCACTATGGGCTCGTGATGCAGGTCGCGTGCTCGCGTATAACGCCCTGTGTAACCTTTGGTCAGAACTTACGTATGGCTTTCACGTGTGACGTGCTCCGCCGCGAAACTCGAAAGGAGTTGATAGCCACCTCTTATTTCCTTAAAAAAGAGATGTAGTCCACCGAACTTTGATACATGTTCTGAGACCCATTTATAAATTACTATCTGCTTAACACTAAGACGAAATGCTCGAAGCAGCCATTCCAGAACACCTCCGGACCGAGAGGGCTTTGCCAGCACGCACTCCTCCCGGGTTTGACCCTCCTTTTCCCGCTTACATCGCACGCTATCTAAAATGCGCCAAAGATCTTGTCATGGCCTTGATTGGCATACAGCATGAGTCTCGAGACGCAGACGTAAAGCCATCCCTAGCCACAGTTTCTTCTTTCACCTCATCCCAAAACGTGCCCGAGCAGTCCCGACCGAGATTCCAAGAGCTTGGTTCCGTCATCGACAACCGCGGTTTCTATAACATCGCATACTTCCTATACTGGCCCAGCAAGGGAGACTTTGATGCTTGGTCGGAGGCCAGCGGCTTCAGGGCCTGGTGGCAAGGTCTCGATGCCGAGGCGCAAGAGCACGGGTGGTTCTTCGAAGCGTTCTTCCCAACCATGGACCGGCTGGAGACGGTCTTCTCCAACGACCAAGTTGCTGAAGGCGCTGCGCACATGAGAGAAGGCATGAGCCGCCCCATTCAGGAGCACGTCTACTGGGGAAGCATGCGAGACCGGCTGCCCATCTCCCAGACGGACGAGATAGTCGGGGAGAAATGGGACCCCGCCGCCTCCAAGTCAGTTGACACCACGACAGATTCCCTGCACCGGCGCGTTCGTGTTCCCGGCAAGCCCAACCTGGCCATCATTCGTTCTGGCCAGGACTGGTCCGACACGCTGCCCGAGGAGCGCAAGTTGTACCTGGAGACGATGCACCCGACGCTGACTAAGGGCATGGACTTTCTCCGGGACCACGGGGAGGAGGTCGGCTGCTACAGCTGCCGCTTCATGGGGGTGCAGGACGGGCCCGACGCGCTCGAGTTCGGCCGGGAGCGGACCTTTGGCCTGGCCTTCTTCGACGAGCTGCGGTCTCTGGAGGGCTGGAGTAAGGGCCACCCGACGCATCTGAACATTTTTGGAGGCTTTCTGAAATATGCAAAGACGCTGGAAAATAACATCAGTCTGAGACTGTTCCACGAGGTGTTGGTGCTGGAGCCGGAGCAGCAGGTGTTTGAGTACATCAACTGCCATGGTGGGACAGGTATGCTGTCGTCGTTGGGGCACAAGCCGCGGGCTTGAGAGACAGAGAGAGAGAGAGAAAGAGAGAGAGAAAGAGAGAGAGAGGGAGAGAGCTCTGGCATGTAGTAGCAATGTCATGGCTTGGCTAATAGATTACGTTGCCAAGAGTTCATATTCTCAAGTGATGCAATCAAAAACGTCGCACTACCTGTAGCCAAGTTTGACTATAGTCAGCTTCGTTGACACTCAACGCTCCACGAATTTTATATAATTGCTGATTTACTTGAAAACCAGCTAGTATCAACGGGGCTACATTAGCCTCGTGCTCCTCAACATGCAATCATGCCGCTACGCATGGGAAGCACGAGCTTGGCACCCTCTCTTGCTGTTTCCAATAACAAGAGGAAATGGTAACAGAGGCAACCTGACAGCATAGCTAAACATCTCCGAGCGGCTGCATATTGTGGCTGATCGCTCATGGAGATATTTGCGCATGTGCATGAGACGAAGCAGTGTGCACTTGAAACTTGATTTTTAATTTTTGTTCCTCTTTTTTACTTTCTTGATACATAAATCCTTACTATCGAGGGCAGCGTAGATGGCTCAGTTCTCATTGAACGTGTGGTGACATACTCTTGTATCCATACATGGGCCTTAACACAAACACCGGAACACCGGAACCCCGTGATCGAGACGTACTCTGTGCCTATTTTAGTCGCCCTTCTATTTGCGGCGCTTGCCCCAAGCCTCGACGAACGCAGCCTTGTCGCGCAGCGTGAGACCGACCCTCTTATTTCTAGCCAGCCGGGCCAGGGTCTCGCCAATGTGATCCAGCAGCTGTCGACCCTCGGGCGTGATGGGGTCCTCCCCAGGATCCGCGTCCTCGTCTTCGGAGTCAAGAGCAGCGGGCTTGCCGGTGACAGCTTCCGACTTTGTGGTGACGGCCTCGGCAATTCGGACTCGGACGTAGTGGGTTGGGCGCGACAACAGCTCCCAGAAGAAGCCAAAGTATGCACCTGGAATCGGGGTCGTGATGTCCTGGGGCGTATAGCGTAAGCTGACGGGGAAGATCTTGGTGTCAGCGGGGGCGCTCAGCAGACTGGGCGACAAGGGGAGGAGACCGCGGCCGTTGGTGGTGCTGCACTCGGGGAATACGACGACGACGCGGTGGGGGTTGTTCTCGACGATGCCGCGCAGGCTGGTCAGGTTCTTGGGGCTCGGGGGCGCCAGCTGGACGGGGGCGAGGGCGCGCAGGATGGCGCCGAGGGTGGAGATGCGGGTGACCTTCTGGGTGCCGGGGTAGCTGACGGTGAAGATGGGGTCGAAGATGGTGGCCAGGTACAGGGCGTCGATGGGGCTCGTGAACTGGGCGGCGATGAGGGTGCCCTCGTAGGGGATGCGCTCGATGGACTTCTTGTGCAGGTGGCCGCGCTTGACGCCGTCGAGCTGCAGGTCGATCCACCAGATGCCGGGGATGACCAGCATGCCCCAGAGCAGCAGCTTGCGCACGAACTGGGGCAGCGGCAGGTGGGTGAGCAGCACGAAGTAGAAGCCGGCGTAGAGGAGGAAGAGCGGCAGGCGGAAGACGAAGAGGAAGAAGTGGCCGACGGACAGCAGGGCCGAGACGGGGGTGCGATGCGGGATGAAGGGCGAGATGCCGCTGCCGCGATCGCGGAACTGACTGAACCTCTCCATGGGTCTGGATGGATGCTTGCTTGCTGGCTGGCTGGCTTGCTGATGGACTGACGGCGGGTTGAGATGGACTGGGGCCGCGGACGACGGAGGTCAGGGCTCAAGTATAGCCTGGGCCAGGCATACGATCTGGCTGCAGACACTGACTTGACTGACTTGACTGACTTGGCTGACTGACTGACTGACTGGGTCGGGCCTCGTCTGGGGAGACAGAACCCCCGAGGTTTTCCGTGAAGGTCGCGTGGTGGGATACAGCCGTTGAGAAGTCCAAAGATGCCGGTAGGTCGGTGGGTGATAATGGCGTCAGGATCGTCGGCACATTTCTCTGCAGCCCGAATAGAGCTTGGGCAGCTGTGCCGTGTAGGGATGCTCCGTCTGCTCAAGTTAGGGTCCAACTAAGCTAGCAGACGACATGACATGACATGACATGTGACGGGGACGTTGTGTGAACCTGCAGGTTCAGATGGATACTGAGCCAAGTGTGGCTCGTGGGGTAGTGAAGAGCCCCTGTCAAAGTCAAGCTGGCTCAGGCTGAACAGTGGCGGTGCGACTCTGGCTGGTGCTCCAGTGCTCCAGTGGGTCGGGGTCCCTCTCCTCCCCGCTGTTTCGCGCGGGCGGTCTCTGGTTGCCCCGGGCAGCGGCGCCTTTCCCAGCGTGGAGCCCGGGTCAACATTTTGATTCGCGGCGCTGGACGGGATTAGCGCCGCCCAAAACGAAAACGGACCCGCGGGTGCACAGAGACTTGTACAGGTCCAAGCCTTGCCGAACGAATATCGTGACGACGAGCTACCGCCTTATCCGCCCACTGCCCATCCACTAAGCTATTGATATTCCGTCTGCTCTCAATCTCATCTCGTCCCAATCCCGGACTTGCTGCTGCCCGCCCACCTGTGCACACTTTGTGCTAACTTATTTGTTCATCGCCCCCCCCGTCGACGTCGACGCCGGCACCGACGCGCTAGAGGATCGCTGAGCCCGGATCGCCTGGTCTCTCTCTGTGTGTTTGTGCATGCCCGCGGCCCCCATGCGGATGAACACTGCAGCCCACTATTTACATTGCCCGCCGTCAACACGCCTTTTATCAACTCCTCTCCAGCTGGCGCCTCTCCGTCCGGAGCCCTGCTCCTAGCCTCGCTCGCATACCAGCTCGTCGTCCGCCGAAGGAACCCCGTCAACATGGACACGGAGAACGCGGTGCGTCGCCCTCGCCTTCACCCTCACCCTCACTCTCACCTGCGCCCTAGCCCCAGCCCTCGGCTCGGGATGCAATCTGGTCGCGCCCCGTCGCAGCTGCAGCGGCGCGGCCACGAGCACGAGCACGAGCACGAGCACGAGCACATGGACGAACGCGAATTGACTCGGGACCTACAGATGAACCGCCCCTCGGGTCTGCCGCGCCCAGGATCCCGCATCGCCCACTTCCAGTCCTCCACCACCTCCGCCCAGGGCCTGCACGAGATCTCCGAGTCGCAGACCAACACGAGAGCCCAGTACTCGGCCGCGCCCCCCTCGGCCATGAACGCCATGAAGCGCGCCCTCCCAGGACCCGGTGCGCCAGACCCTCACTACCCGCCTCGTGTCCCGGGCTCGCCATACTCACGCGCCATGAATGCAGCAGGCCAACCCGACCCCAAGCGCAAGACCCTCGCCGACAGGGCAGGCGAATTCCCCGCTGGCAGTACCCGGTCCGGCCTGGTCGCCCCTACTCCCGTGCGCGGCATGGTCAAGGGCACCTCTCTGAAAGACATGCAACTTGTAAGTCGCAACTCCCTCCGCGTTTCTGGCCGTACCTCCTTCCTGTCTGCTGCCCCTTGCCTGGACCTTCGTCACGCTGCCATCTTGTGCGGGCCCATACCCGTCCGGAGCCTGAGCCTCCTGGCCAAGCCGAATCTCAAAGCATTGCATCGATACTATGGCCCATCTGAACGATTCACCCCACAGCAAGCTCTGCAAGCTTCTCGTACAACTCTTCCGCCTCGTGCTAGTTCTCGCCTTCCACCGCACATACGACCAGGCCGAGCATCTCCTGGCCTCCATTGTGCTTGCCTGGGCTTCTCTCTATCCGAAGCCCCCGGGACCAGAACGCGCCCCAGATCCAAGGACCTCAGTGTCCCTGTCCCGCCGGGAGCAGACAACGATACCTCGTCCCGTGACAAAATGCTGCGATTCACTCGTAACTATCGGCGCCCGCCTTATCCCCAATCGGATCAAAGGCTTTCGTTTCTTCTTCACGTGGCTGAATAAAGAGACACCACAGGGAAATAGTGTTTCTCTGCGCATAGATGCAAGCTTCAGTGACAAAAACATGTCTCAGGACTATACCGTGGTCGGAGTTCACGACATGGAGCTCGAAGAGGTGGATTGGGACAGTCTCAAAGTCTCTCCGCCTCCTCGTCACTCTTCCTCTCCCTCTACCTCGATCCTATGACCTTCATTGCAACATGAGATGTTACTACAACTACTTCTTCGAGTGGAATTGGGTTTCAGAGCAAACTGACTGGGGCTATGATATACAGAGCCGATCCAATACCTCCGGGTCCCGGTACGCACCCTCCGCGAGCTCGACCATTTCGCGCAACACATCCAACAGCAGTTACGCCAGCAGTATAGGTCCCAACGGCCGACCACCATCACGATCTGCCCACGCCCGGTCGGCCAGCGTACGGTCAGCAGCCACTAAGAACGGCAGGCCCGTGACGTCTATGGGACTACGGGCCGAGGAGCAACCGCAGCAACAGCAGGGCAAAAATGGTACGATACCCACGTCCCAACAGCAGCGCGTGCGCAAGAAGCCGAGTTCAAGCAGCCTGCCCATCTCCCACAAGAAAGTGCGCAAATGCAACTCTGTCAGTGCTATAGGCACGGCGGCGGCAGCGTACAGCACCCCCCTTCCTACAGCTAGAGAAGCCTCTATCTGCGAAGCCTTCGACTCCTTGACCATCACTGGAGTTGGTATAAGATCAAGACGCAGCCGGCGGAATCCAGTGGCTTCCGGTCGAGAATCACCCACACCGAGTTTCAAATTACCACCGAATGTCACGCTGCGCAATCGTGGCCCGGCAAGTAGCAAGTCAGCTGCCTCAGAGGAGGATAAGTCCCAGGACGGCCCAGTGGTCCCCAGGACACCTTCCGCAAAAGAGATGACGCAACAGTTTGCAAGACTAGATTCATCTTACCGAGCTGCCAAGACCCCCCTGCTGTCCGCTTCGCCTACAAAGGCCGAGTTTTTAACTAAGGAATCTAACACACTTGCGTTTGTAGCCTGGGACGTCGACGAGCGGTTGGGCAATTTCGAGTCCGAATTCAAGGCCATGAAGGAGATGATCAACACCTCGATCCACGGCCAGAAGACCTTGGAGGAAGATGTTGCTGCCGTACGATTAAAAGGTGAGTCATTGCCGAGAACCGTGCTGCCCATGTTTTATGTCTACGATACTGATCGTGCCAAACAGCGAGCGAACTCGAACAACTGAAGAGCGACCTTGAGTCCAAAAAGTCGGAACTTCAAGTCGAATTAGATGATGCCGAGAGGCGTATCTTTACACTGACACGTGAGCTTGAAGATGAAAAGCGTGCAAGGCGTAATGACGCCGAAGATCTGATGCGCGACCACCGGAACGATATTGACAGCAGGCTCCGCGAGTTCACTCGAGAGAAGGACGACCTGGAGAGGCTAGCCCGCAAGCAACTCGAAACGGTGAAGGAGGAGCTGGCGAACGATTTCGCGAAGCAGCTCAATGACGCGCACAGGGCCTTTGAGGACCTGGAGAAGCTTCTGGAGGAGGAAAAGCAGAACGCGGCACTGCGAAGCGAGGCGAACGGCAAGGATCTGGAAGCGCAGCTGTCGGAGCTTGAGGACACCAGAAAGCAGCTCGATCGGGCCCGACGAACCCAAGATGAGCTCAACGGTCAACTGTTACTCAAGGAGGCCCGCATTTCAGATCTCGAGAAGCAGGTCCAAGCCGGCCACACGGCCCTGATCCACCTGAAGGGAGACGAACAGAAGCAACTCGACAACTTCCGACTTATGAGAGAAGAGAAGCAAGCGGCGCTGGATCAAGCAGCAGAGGCGTTGAAGCAAGCCGACGAGTACAAGGCCAAACTCAGGACCGAGGAGAGAAGGCGAAGAAAGCTTTTCGAGCAGCTGCAGACTCTCAAGGGCAACATTCGCGTCATGTGTCGCATTCGACCAGGACGTAATGACTCCGGCAATGCGCAGATCGAAACCGAGGTCGGCGACTATGATGACCATGTTGGCAAGATGACCGTCATGGTGCCCACCAAGAACTACCTGGAGCAGGAGCTGTTGGAGCCCAGATCCTACGATTTCGAGCGTGTGTTCGAGCAACAAGAAGGCAATAAGGTTGTCTTCGAGGAGATCAGCCAACTTGTGCAAAGTGCGCTGGACGGACAGAAGGTGTGCATCTTCTGCTACGGCCAGACGGGCTCCGGAAAGACGTACACCATGAGTTCCGAACAGGACTCCATCATCCCCACTGCCATGGACATGATCTACGAACAAGCCGAAGCGCTCAAGGACGCTGGGTGGTCCTACAAGATGTGGGGATCTTTCACCGAGGTCTACAACGAGAAGCTTTACGATCTCTTGGGTCGTGACGGCACACGGAACCATGTCGATCTTCGTCAGGACCCTGTGTCAAGAAAATACTATGTTGACTCTCAGGCGACCTTGCTTGAGTCGCCCGAGGCGGTTCAGCTTATGCTCGAGACGGCGGCTAGGAACCGCACTGTCGCCTCGACGAAGATGAACCGCGCCTCGTCGCGATCCCACTCGGTCTTCACGCTAAAGCTCGAAGGTGTGGATATGGATGGCAACCGGAGCGAGGGCGTGCTCAACCTGATCGATCTCGCTGGCTCTGAGCGCGTCAAGGAATCTCAAGTCGAGGGACAGAATTTCAAGGAAGCTACGAGCATCAATACTTCGCTCTCGACCCTGAGCAAGGTCATGACCGCCCTGGCTGACAACGCAAGCCACATCCCCTACCGCGACTCGGCTCTCACGAAGTTATTGGAGAGCTGCCTGGGTGGCAACTGCAAGAGTCTCATGTTTGTCATGGTCAGCCCGCTAAGCGCGGATATCAAGGAAACGATCAGCAGTTTGGACTTTGCCACTACAGTAAGTGCTCTGCCGGCTCTACGTTCAAGTATAAGGATGGTTTGCTAATGCGTGTTCTAGGTCTCGAAAGCCAAGCCCGGACAGCAAGGAGGTGCGCTCAAGGCTGTGAAGACGGGCCGGTCCGGCGCGGTGAAGAAGCGATAGCCGATCACGGCTCGACGCGACCCAATCACCCTGCCGTCGCGCCGGCTCGTTCAACAGCCTGCCCTGTTCCAAATATTACTTGAGTTTTGAGCGTGCGGGTTGAGACGAACTTTGTTTAGAAAATACCTATTTTGTTGGAGTTCTGCATGTGGATATGCCGGCATGTTTATAACCGGACCAGGAGTACAGGGCAGGGCACGTACAAAGTGGAAGAGTGTGAGCTCCGTTTTATGCAGCTTATCTATTCCCTTTCGACAATAAGTGCTTGGATTGTTGGTTGGATGGGGTTAAGGGGCTAAAGTTGACGGTACTGTCCCCTTCGGTCGAATGAGGCTGTGGACATTCTGTACATTTGTGTCTAGGACACACACTCTGGTAGAAGAAGACTCTCAGTTGATATCCAGATTTTCGCATCCATGTGCATTACGGTCAAGTCCTCGTTGGTGTTTGCTGCCCATCAGAGAACGGCCTGTACATGTGTCAATTTGTATGTGTCTAGGTTGAGTGAAGATCTGCAGGGCTCTGGGCGGCCCTTCGCCTTGAGATCGGACCACGCCAAAACATGGTATCATGCAAGTCATCGGATCTGTCGGATACCTGGCCTCACCGACGAAGCCGAGCCACTCACCGTGTGCTTCTTCGCCGTGTGGGTGTGCAGAGTTTGACGAGTTTGCCCGGGCGAGGCTGCCCCGTTCCGCAATCATGTCAGAATTGCGTCAGCGCCGCTCCCACGGCCGCCCCACACAGCCCCGTGATAGTCGGCGCCGATTGCCGGATCGGGGTCCATCATGGGATTGCGGGCGCGACGGACAAGACATGCTAATGCAGGCTGGCCCCATCCTTTTGTCCTTCTAGAAGAAGTTTCTGCTTTCACGCAATGGTAGGCACCCGGTGTGTAATCTTGGTGCAGCGGTGATATAAATATGTCTGCCCGTGGGTGGTGGTGGACTGACTTGGGGCATGGTGCGGGAAGATTATATCATGTGTGTCTCTCCAGTGCACACTATACCAAGTCGACGTCACTTCCTATTCATAGCTACAATCGCCGGTAAAGATTCTTTGATACCGAAATAACGCGCAAATTGACTTTCTGCGTTTACTCATATCGGAAAGCAATCTAGTCGCCATGCCGGCCTACGACCGCCGTCCCGGGCGCTACCACAGCCCGAGCCCACCTCCGCGACCCGCCTCCAAGACGGACAAATTCCTCGACGCCCTAGACCGAGGCCACTTACGGGAAGCCATCAGTGCCTTCAGTTCGGACGATGGCAGACGGGAGAGAAGTTATCATGCAGCGCACCGACGCGATCGTAAAGTGGAATACTACCCTACGACTGATGACAGTGGCGACGACGCTCACTACGAAGAAGAGCGGCCCCGCCGTCGCCATCACCATCATCACCACCACCACAGCGATAAGGAAAGAGGCACGCCGAGAGATAACTATTACTATGAAGATGAACGACCTCGGCGGCGCGGTCGCTCTGTATACTCGGACTCCCGTGACCACCATCACAGGACCTCATCGCACCATCGGCGCCACCGTGCGCGGTCCGCAAGCGGCGGTCCGAGCTGGAGACAGGCCACAGAGGCTGCCGTCAGTGCCGGCCTGATCGAAGGGTGGCGATCGCGGCACAACCCGGAGCGGACAGCACGGATGGCTACAGCAGCGGGCGGTGCGGCCGCCACGGCCATGTTGGTGGGTAAAGGGGACGGTGACCGCAAGAACAAGAGGCACGTCACGGAGAGCACAATCGGGGGGTTGATGATTGACCGCGTCGTTAACGGGTCGCGGAAGAGGTAGAATACATTTCTTTCCGGCTGACTTGTTTGGGCAAGGTTTGCGAGCGGGTGTACGCCCTTGAGAAAGGGAAGAAAACTATACTCTCGTTTGGCCTCTTCTCGGGGTATGGGCATCGCAGGGTTCGCACTTCCACATCACGCCAGAATCAGGAAACAACATAGCGGGGGAGGATGGCGTAACGCGGAGGACTGTAACGTAGCTCGTCAGGAAAATCAGATCTGTCGCACCGCAGAGCCGGTTGTTGCGGTAAAATAGGTTCGTGTGCGGATCTGCGGCAGCCATTCCTCCGAGGGTTCAGGGGGGGTTCCCAATTCTACCGGCAATTGCTAACTTTAACACCACGGCCATGCTTCCGTTTTGTTTAATCCGAGACATGTGCCCATATCTCGCCATAATTTACAAAGATAAGCAACGAGAAGAAAGAAAGAGACGCGGTTGATGGGAAAATGTGGGAACCGGAGCGACGGCGTCGATATCACCTGGCCGCGTCAGTACTCGGAGCCGGGCCAATGCAGAAAAAAGTGACATGCCGCAGAGGTATCTGGGACTTGGGAATAGAAAACGACCCTGCATATGACTCCATGTAAATGAAAGATCACGCAAGCCTCAGACACCACCCCGATTCCGTCAACCCGGGCCTCTGGCGGCCCTCTGCTGCAGCCTATATCTCTGCAATCTTCAGCATAGGGGCTAGCTTCCTTTGCCTTTGCCAAGACTTTTCAACATCTCTCCCCTCCTACACACGAGCCACGTTGGAAAGAAAAAGAGGCACAGACCGGGGAGGTCTCCATCCCGCTCCTCAGTACCGTCCGGGAAAGACTATTTCCTGTCATATTGTGGCGGCAAGATCGCGCGGCAAGTGGTCCGGAATGTGGCCGTCAGCAAACCTGATGCTGCTGGTCCTGGCCGCATTCCCAACGTGGTCAGCCGAGTCCAGCCACCTGGACGCTCGCCAGTCCTGGACGAGCAGCTATTGGAGCCAGGAGTTCAGCAAGTACGGCTGCAGGCCCGTCATCTTCATCTTTGCCCGGGCGACGATAGAGCCTGGGAATATGGTAGGCCATTCGTTGTTCATATGTTCTTATCTCGTAGACTATATTGGAAATGAGGAGGCTCATGGTTACGCAGGGGAACACGGTTGGGCCCCGGATATCCAACGCACTCAAGGCTGCGTTTGGAGTGACCTATGTGGCCACCGAAGGGGTTGACTATCTTAGTCTTCCGGACACCAACTTCTTCCCGGGAGGCGCGCCACCGTTTGGGGTTGGGCTGATGCAGGTACTTCTGAGTGCTGCTGCTAAGTGTCCCAACTCGAAGATCGTGGCCTCAGGCTACAGGTAAGAGTTCTCGGCAAGGTAGTGCCAAAGACGATGAACACCACTGACTCGCTACGTTTGACATAGCCAGGGGGCAGCCCTCACGCACCGTGCGATCCAGGGGCTGAGTGACCCGGTGAAAGATAAGATTGCCGGCGTTGTCACGTTCGGTGACACGCAAACGTGGCAAGACGGCGGCCAGATCCGGGGCTTCGATGCTAACAAGACCCTGATCATCTGTAACATCGGTGACCTGGTGTGCATCGGAACGTTGTATGTCATGCCTGTCCACCTGGACTACGTGAAGTGGGTGCCCACAGCCGTCGCATGGCTCATTCAGAAGCTGCTCTACGCTGATGAGATTAACCCCTGGTGGGACGGCACGTTCTCACTGCCGCCGCCGCCAGGCTCGCCGAGAACGGATCTTCAGCTTGCGAATACCGATGATTGTGTCGTTCCACCAACGAGACAATGATGCGTTGGGGGTCAAGCTTGAAAATTAACACGAGTCTGTCCATGAAACTGTAGAATGGGTGGCTAAGACAGGAGTGCATACTAGAAACCAGATCGCGGATGACCTGTCGTGTCTCCGGTAGGGTTATGTGTATATATTTACCCGATAGAGTAGAGATACGATATACGCAGCACTGAGTTGTACTACACTATTGAACCTGTTGTTAATGAGACCAAGCCCTACAGTACACTTTCGACAAACGTGAGAATGCGCCATGTGAACCACTTCATAGGGTCTGAAATATGTTCTACTTGAACTTAAAGATGGGAGATAGTGGAAAGTAGTGTCTCAGCCCTAGCGGGGATTGAAGTTCTTGAGTTTTTCGACTTTGGTATGTTTTATGGTAGTATAAATGTCCAGACATTGCTATAAAACAGCTTGCAAGTGTAAGTTGCACATTCAGGGTGCTACTCACCATTCTTGTATACTCTATGAGTTACTCTAATACTCTCGGCCCATTGCCTCCGAACTCAGTCCAGTCTTGCTCTCTTTCAAATCACACTGAAGGTATCTGAAGTCTCGCAACGGATGACCCTTATACGGACGTATGTTCTGCCCATCGACTTCTAGCTCCACCTCCCAAAGGTCTTCCTTGATGATTGTTTCGACTTTGAATGGCGCATCTTTATGCAGCCAAATCTTCGAAATCTGGTCATTTCCGGCGCCTACCAACAGCCCCCGGAACCCTTTGGCCGCCATCTCGTGCATCACCCACCATGATGCCAGTTTCCCCAGTCCCTTCCCTTCGTACTCTGAACGCGTTACGCACCCGGATCGGTGTGCATACTGACCAATTTCAGTGGGCTGCGGGAGATTGGGAATGGTTTGGGCCGTGTCTGTGAACTGCGCCATCATCGCACCCCAGGCGGGGAGTAGCCTGCCCATGGCCGCATATGCTTCCTTGGGTGGCGGCTGAAGCAGGTCGTATGACAGAGCCAGGGAAACGATTGGAAAGTCTAGCCCATCCAACATCCACTGCTCTCCCTTGACCTCAAGTGCCGGGTCTTCGGCATTAATCTCATCCCAGTAGAATGCACCGCCGCTGGCAACAGATTCAGGACGCTTGAAGACATACTCTTTATCGTAGACGGCGTAGGAGAGGCCATTGCGTAGAGAGTGGCCATAGTAAGGCTCCAGAGTCCGCCAGCCTGTCAGTATCGTCTTGACTTTCGGCTCAGGGATTAATGGTCGCCAGATTGGCGCACGCAGCAGCAGTGCTTGGGCGAGCAACGCGCGACACCATTCTTCGTGCTGCGGCTCTATCGGGCGGATCTCGTATCGACCAGGCAAGGCGATGCCATGAAGGTCTTTTACGGCGCCCATCCTAGCTATAGCGAGACACCACCCAGCATTCAGTGCCTTTCTCTGCAGCAGAAACTCAAAGCAGGCTGTGAAGGCTTTCACAAATCGACTGGCTCAATTCGGAGATGCGACTCAATTGCCAATACGCATTTTCGGCACCGGGGAGGCCATGTCAGCATGCAGTCAGCAGCTAGTGGCGTGTGAGCAGCCTTGCTTTGAGCGAGTTGATTGGCGTTTCGGCGAGACGAAGAGGGTGTTCACTGTACGCTCTAGGAGCACATATGTACACCGCAAGTCGGTAACAACGGCTACTTCCGGAGCTGGATAGACCTGGGTATGACGTCTGTCGGTTCAATGGTGCCTGTACATGTGTTTTTAGGTTCCACTGGGGTTGGGACAAAAGACCGCCACGAAACTCGTTATACTTTAACCCGCAGGGAGACACCTGTCCTTAGCTCGTAGACTTAAAAACGTCGTGTATACAAGTTGTGAAATAGTCTCCTCAGATGAGATAAGAACGTCGAAGGATTTCCTTATGCGGTGGTGAGTAAGCCCCTCGCACCACCCTATGGTGATCCCAATATCTCGGAGACTTACCCCTACATCTCTTCTCCCTACAAGCCACTTCCAAATGAGGCTGCCTTCCAGGGTTTCTTTTATTTGTATTGTGGGTTCTTCTGGCACACTAACGCGCCACCACTACGTCAAGTGCTACGTGAAGTCATGTCGATTTCCTGTTGCATCCAGCTGATTCGTAATCATAGGCTCAAAATCGGAACTTGTGGTCAGAGCTTGCATCAAACGCCGTATACAAGGATCTTTTATCAGAAGCAGTCATGCGGTCATTTCCCAGATGCAAAAATATTTGTACGGTGTCTCGGCCTCCTGATCGAGCCATATAGTGATGAAAGTCTACGATGAAGATATTTCGCAACATTCATCAAACCAGCTTAACATATCACAGAAATTTCGAACAGTACTCTGTTGTCTTTTGCACAAAAACTGGTAATAAGGCCGTGATAGCGTGGTCGTCATGGTGCCCCATTTGATCTGCAGCATTCTATGCGGACTTAGCACCTTCGTCATCCCCGTGCTTTGTAGAGACTTTCCATCTACTGCGACCAACCCTACCCAATACGATCCAAAAGATGTTATTAAGCGGGACGTTATTGTTGTTGGAGGCGGCTCCACAGGAACCTACAGCTCAATCCGACTTAGAGATCATGGTAAATCGATAATCGTGGTCGAGAAGAAAGCTACCCTGGGTGGTCACGCCGAAGCCTGGATTGACCCTTCAACTGGTACGGCAATCGATATCGGGGTCATTGTATTTGCATACTCGGAAACAGTCGATAATTACTTTGCCCGTTTCAATCTATCACTGGCCCCCTTGTCAGACACAGGCCCAAGTATATATGCCGACTTCAGTACTGGGCAGATGGTTGATTTTGTCCCACCGAGCCAGGAAGCAGTGGGCGCTGCGTTAGCAGTCTATAAGAGTCATCTGGATAAGTACCCGGCCCTACAAGACGGCTTCAACTTGTCCTACCCAGTCGATCCAGAGCTGCTTATCTCATTCGGAGATTTTGTTGCAAAGTGCGGGCTGCAGGACATGATCCCCCTGGTCTTCACCGTAAACCAGGGAGCGTCACCACTCCTGAACATCAGCATGCTTTACACGTTCAAGTACCTCAACGCCGAAGTGGTTGAACAACTTGAGCGAGGGTTTCGGACTACTGAGCATCACTCCACGACGGAATTATACCACAAAGCTGCAGAATTCCTCGGCCCTGATGTTCTGTTTAACAGCACTGTGTTGGAAGTAGACCGTTCATGCCCTGACGAGGTACGAGTTGCCGTTCAGACACCCACCGGCCCCAAGCTGGTAATTGCGAAGAAACTTTTGTCAACTATCCCCCCAATGCTCGAGAATCTGCAGGAGTATGATCTTTCAGAGGATGAAAAGGACCTCTTTGGCCAGTTTTTCGCCAATGGATACTACACCGGTATCCTCAAGAATACAAACCTGAACATATCTATTTCGGCCGCGGAACCAGATCAGCCTTACAATGTTCCGGAGATACCAGGTCTCTACTCTTTGATTGCACTTCCTATCAGTGGTGGAATAACATCGATAAAATACGGAAGACCGACAGTGCTCCCGAACGAACAGATCCAGGCAGATATTGTGGCGAGCATACAGCGCTATCAAAAAGAGAATGGAGTGCCGGTGACGGAACCCGAATGGCTGGTTTTTTCCAGTCACTCTCCCTTTAATCTCATGGTTTCTAATGATGCGATTGCCGCCGGATTCTATCAGAAGCTCTATTCGTTGCAGGGCGAGAGGAATACTTTCTACAATGGAGCGGCGTGGCAGACGCAAGATTCGAGCGTCCTCTGGAAGTTCACAGATGACTATATTATTCCCAACATACTAGCATCCTTAAAAAAGTAGCTTGGGATCGGGCTGGGTAGTTCGAAAGTGAGTTTCGAGGGAAAAGAAACACCCCTGTTCAAAGTCAAATCATCAACATGTGACATTTCAGTCTTCTTGGAGCTACTACTTGACGTGTTCTATTCATCTGCATTGGGAGGAATCACGTGGAAAGTATCATAGGTTATGTAATACCTTGTGTCATTGCGGTTAGACAGTGCTATTTTGAGATTGGCCATGAAATGATACGCTGAATCAACGGTTGATTCTAATACATTCCTACACCAGGATAAGCAATGAGCCCACTCTGTCACTTTTGATATGTCTATTTCTGTCATGGGTAATCGTTACGTTTCAACAGCACTGTATACGGCCATAATCGGCTGTAGCTGCAGCTACGGGTGCTTTAAGCGGAGCCTTGCGTGCTTGTTCTCAAGAAACTTAATCTCCGTATACTTCAAGTAATTTTCGTAAAACGAGCTGTATTGGGAACATAGTGAAAGCACAACTGATACGAAACGCAATGCTGGTATAGTACACTCTTTGCTAGCTCTGAATTGGAAGACGCAAAGGTGCTCACTGCGCGCGTATAAGGGGCGAATGAGCAACAACATGATCTGACCCTACCAATACCTCTGCTTTTGGATGTCCACGCTACAGACCCTCATCAGGACCAGAAGGGGTTATTTTCTAAATTTCTCACCTTGCAAGACCTTGGAGAGCTTTCAAGCATATAAACCAAGGTAGGACAAGTATCTACTAGCGGGTGCGTGATTGAGACCTGAGTGGCTGATAGCACTGGTAATAGTAGCATCGGAACCTGCGGATGTCCCTTATATGGCCACTCGCCTGAATGATCCCCTGTGTCATTTTTAGTACAGGGCCAAGCACGGCATACGATCGCTCGATGCGACCTGCACTCGAATGGGTTGCAACAATGCAGCTACCAACGCAGCAGGCATCTCAAGCTGCATATCTTAAAGCACCCGCGTGGGGTTTGATGTACCCCATATCATCCCATGGAACTGGTACCAGTTCATGTTAGATAACTCGTCCACCTGCACGTGGCCATTCTTGTAGGCTGAACGGCCATATGCGGGTATTCCTCAGTTTAGCGAACTGCTCAGCCAATTCATCCATTGGACTCTATAAATAGCATGAGAACAATTGCTACTTTCAGCAAATTTGAAAATTAATCAGATACAATATGCTGGCTCATCGTGAAGGTTCGGCAAAGCCGATGATGGAATGATGTGTCGAGCAATACGTACTTACTCAGGTAGCAGGTTCAGTATAATAGCGTGAGAATGGTTTCGAGAATTCGTGGCCGACCAGTGCCCTGATTTTCCCAAAGGCCTCATAGCACATTGCTTATCACTCCGTTGAAATTTGTTGCGTTCCAGTGCATGTATTACAGTGCTTGTTGATCACTCGAACGTCTGATTTCCCAAAAGGTTATTTCCAGTCATATAGACGGTAACGAACCGACGGATACTAGCAAACCTGGCGGGATCCTAGATAAGCCAGTTGGTAAAGCAATTGAACATGAAAGCGGAGTACGCATAATTGTATAATTGACATTGTGGGTTTACCGTTCACCCTGATCTCTGACTCCATGATGGGATAATAACCAGTCTCGGCGGAGCGCATGGTCGACCCTTATGAAGGAATCGCACGCAGAAGCAGGGCCCTCATGGTCTCGCGAAAGCCGCATTAATGAGCTCCACTTGGCATTTCTCCCAGCTAGATGCACTTTGTAACATCGTCAATGTCGCGAGTTATGACACTTGCAAAGGGCGTTTATTTACTGAGAGTTTGGTAGAGCGCACGACGCTTTCTTCGCCTCGATCTGGGAGACATGCATAACGGAACATTTTCTTTTGCTTTAGGCAAGATCAATCATCACACATATGATTCCTCACTACGATATTTACCATGCTGCGGCCTAATGTATATAGCTGAGTGTGCCACTTCTCACGAATGGAGTGCATGGAAGTTGCAGAAAACCAGTCGAGGGCGTCCATACATGGCATGTATATTCTCAACAGTTTGGAGAGATGACAAGTTGAAGCCAGACCACGTTACTGGCCGATGGAAATCCAACGATACATCTCGTTTTGATTTCATGTGGTTGTCGTATGTGCAAGGGTTGATTACATCACTAGTTTCCCCTGCCTTTTTTGGGTGACTTTTCCAGTAATGCAGTGGACAATGAATCGATTTACCAGAATACGTTTTGCTGCTGCAATGTAGCTCAGTTTGTGTAGCTCAAACTTCAACGGTTTATTCTTTTTCTGAGGGGTCACCGTATTAGAAGTTATCCGAACCGTCTACTGGGCACCAAGATGGGGCCGCATAACCGGATTCCATATTGAAAGATCGATATATTTACAGCATTTCTAAAGACTTAGATTCAATGAACATTGCTCCGCATATACAGAAAGAGTTAGACTGTGACTTTGGATATGACCAGCTTGCAACCCAGCTTTGGCGGACCGACCCTTCCTCGGTGCAGGACGATAACGCCAAGATCGCTTGTAGATGCCCATGGCACGTGAACTGACGAGATTGTAAGGTAACAATATACTGTCCTTGGCCAAATTATTGTGCAACATAGGTAGTCGGGAGGGTCCGACAACCGTGCTAGCCGTCACCGACAACCTTAAGTGAAGCAATGAAACATCGCTCTCCTTCCCAAACAGGAAGTTGAGGTTTTATGGGGATGCCTAGCTCAGCAACCCTAGTCTTTCGAAACCCCTGTAAATCGTTATCATAGCCATGTGGCAGCGTCGTTGTCGGCAATGCTACTGTACTAGATAACCCCGCGCCGTGCGCCTGTGCAGTGGAGAGTCGCAGGATTACGGCTGAGAGGGTAGTGGGAATGATCATCGCTAATGCAATGTCACGAGTGAGACACGCGCGGGGCATGCTGACACGATAGTATCGCGAGGAAGTACAGGAACCTTCATCACAAGTAACGCACTCAGCGAGTTACCCCAGGCGGATTTTGTTACATGCCGGGCAGTTGTCTCAATTGGTTTCTCAGTGTTACTTACCCTTATCATTGACAACAACTCCACCTGCTGCGCTCGGCTCGCGAGAGGGGCGCTCATACACGCGTGACAAGAAACCGGCATACCACCTCGAGTCAGAAAACGACTATGAGCAGTAACACCTACCATCCTGGCCATGTGCGACGGGAGAAAGGTGAAAGACTAGGTCCGGGCGATCCCGACGCTGGTGTCCTAGCAGAAAGCGACCGCGAGAGAGGCGGTTATACAGGCCCAGGCTTCGTAAACGACGTCTTCGGCGAGGAACAGGGTCATGACATCAAATACAAGACATTAACATGGCCAATGGTGGCGCTCCTCATGATCACCGAGATCGTGTCGAATGGCATGCTGAGTCTGCCTAGTAGTCTAGCAGCGGTCGGCATTGTCCCGGCAGTTGTCGTGATCTTCTTTCTCGGCGCATTTGCGACGTATACGGCATGGGCACTAATACAGTTCAAGCTCAGACACCCGGAAGTCCACAACATGGGCGATGCTGGTATGATCATGTTTGGGCCTATCGGGAGAGAGATACTCGCCGGCGGGACTATCATCTTCGCCGTTTGCGCTACAGGCAGTCAGATGCTTGCCGGCCAACTTGCGTTAACAGTCCTCTCGGACACTAAGCTATGTGCCCTGGCCTTTACAGGCATTTTTGCCGCCGCTACAGTCATGGTCAGTTTCCCAAGGACCCTTGGAAACCTTGGCTGGCTTTCGGTAGCTGGAGGAATATCCATCATTGTGGCTGGTATCGTTGCAATGGCTGGCGCTGGAGCGTCTCCTGTTGCGCCAGGTGATATCGCCATCACGATCTCGACAGACTTTACGTCGGCCTTCATCAGCATCACCAATCCCGTTTTCGCCTATGCCGGGCATTTTATGTTTTTCATCCTGTGCGTAATCGGTAATTTCTTGGCTCGTCCATTCCCCCCCGTATGCTGGCATAACCACCTTGAGTCTTATTCTCCTACGCACACCTGGAATACTATACGTAGTCCGACGCTGGAATATGCCGACTTTGGGATGTTGCCGCTCCATGGATTAGTGTCTCAGGAGCTCGACGCCCCAGAAGTGCTTGGCTGGAGAAATGCTAACTTGATATGTCCAAAGGATATCTGAGATGCAAAGACCCCGAGATGCCATGAAGGCCGCTTGGGCCCTGCAAATAGTAGCCACGACATTCTACATCGTTTTCGCAGTTGTTACGTACTGGTATGTAGGCTCAGGGGTCTCGAGCCCAAGTCTTCTCAGCCTGGAGCCCCTGTGGGCCAAGATCAGCTTTGGTCTCGCGATTCCAAACTTCCTCATCGCTGGGGCACTATACAGCCACACGGCAGCGAAACTCGTGTTCGTGCGGATCTTCAGGCACAGCCGGCATATTCACTCGCATACATTTACCGGCTGGGGCATGTGGACCTTTCTGATACTTCTTGCTAACGTTGCAGCCTTCGTGCTGGCTGTCGGCATCCCATCCTTCAACTATCTGGTTGGTATTACAGCATCGTTGTTCGCGGCCTGGTACACCTATGGTCTCGCGGGAATGTTCTGGCTCCACGATACTTACCACTTCAAAGGTGGAGCACGCGCCTGGGTCAAAAGACCGCTCATGCTGGTGGTAAATGTTCTTACCATTCTGGCCGGGGCCTTCATCTGCGTTGGAGGGCTGTATGCAACAATCAAGGCATTGCAGATGGCATCTGAGGCGGGTTTATTGCCTTCGCCTTTCCAGTGCTAAGCTTGAATGGATCTTGTCAGCATTATAATCCGTAGGGATAGTGAGTATTTGCTGCACACGTACAAGGACTTTCGATTTTTGATTTTCTATTTTACTTGAAAACCGCACGAGAAGGAATATGTGGAATGCTTCAAGTACGACATATCACTCTGCGAAGAGCCGCAAGTGCCCTAGTTCAAAAGCATGCACGTAAAGGTTTAGCAATATGACGCTGCGTGGTCGGAACAAAAACTCCGGTAATGTGGCGGCCAAAACTCCACACCAATCGCATAAATCTGTAGAAATCAGCAATTGCATTGACTTCTACCCCCACAACGGACCCAATGTTTCTGGAGACCAAACTGTTTCGATAATCAGTGAAACAAACAGAATACGGCGTATTCAGGCACAAGTGAAGTCATTAACCGCCTGCTCTGACGTTGATGGCGCATCGGACACGCTATGTCGTCATAGCCGGAGCTTCACAGTTCACAGCTCGAAGCTCCCAATAAGAAAGCTCGTCACCACATTTTCAATCTGCCTCTAGATTCGATTAATCCAATTCAAATATTATCATTTACACCCATCCTTCAACTCTAGAATTGAACAACCGTTCGAAGAAAAGAAATCACATACCAGTGACGCCTATTGAAATCATGTCTCCAAACAAAGCACCTAGCCACGGCCAGAAGGTGACTCTCGGCGAGAATGCTCCCGTGACCCGCGAAGGCCCAGGTGCTGTTCATGCAAGTTCATTGGCTGCCGAGTCTCAAGCATTTCAAGCTGGTAATGAGGCCGCCGCCTCGCAGTCCTCGCGTGAGAATGTTGCATCCGCTTCAAAACCCCACGAGGGCCGAAGCTATGCCCAGGCGGGCACCGGCACTGAAGCCAAGCATGTCCCCCAGGCACCTAGCTACGTCCACAGCCAATACGACCGGGCCCACTCAAGACCCCACGGCAAGAACATCACGGAGGACAACAGCATCGGCGACGATGAGGCGAAGAATGCAAGTTTCACCGAGTTCGGCACTGCAGCTGACCCCAGCCACTTGGCGGAGGAGAGGATCATTGCCGTTGACAGTACTCCTGCCAACCTCACAGGCACCCGGCAGAAGCATATTGATGGAAAAACTATTTACGACTCCCTTGGCTCTGATCAACAGGCGTGATTTACGCCCCTCGACGCCAATGCGAGGCGAAGGAATATATTGGATTTTCGGCCGTACAATTGCGCATTATGGGGTTCGAATAGGTAGTGGTGTATTCACTTGAAGCACAAATTGAACATTTGCTAGATTGTACTTCTTCGATAAGCACAATAATTCTAGGGTGTCTATTCACTCTTGATATTGCTCGGTCATCTATCCTATCTTACAGCTTCGAGGAGTACAGTTGCCCAGGACATTATCCGCAGTCGCGCAGACATGCGCAGAGGGCAGTTCATCGATCCAAAGCTTGAGCTTGACACTAATCTCGTAGTAAGTAGGAGTTTAGTGACGAAGAGAGCGGAATATAGACTTACCATACTCCAGTACACCCCCCTTTTCTGCAATAGTTGGGCATGTGTCCCGCTTTCGACTACACTACCGTCGCCTAGGACGTATATAATATCTGCATTCTGTATGGTGGACAGTCTGTGGGCGACGACTATCATAGTTCTCGACTTCTTTGTTCTCTCTAAGACGCCTTGTACCAGCTTCTCCGTCTCGGAGTCAAGGGCCGAAGTAGCTTCATCGAGAAGCAACAGACGCGGGTTTCTGATCAGGGCTCTTGCTATAGCCATTCGCTGTTTCTGGCCACCGGAGAGTAGGATGCCCTTAAACCCTACTTTGGTGTTATATCCGTCCGGCAGAGAGATGATGAAGTCGTGGATCTCGGCGTCTCGGCACGCTTGATGCAGATCTTCTTCTGATACTGCATCCTCATCGACGCCAAGAAGAATGTTCTCACGAATTGAGCCTTGAAACATGAAGGCTTCTTGTGCGACTAACGAGATCGTTTTTCGATAGTCACGGAGGTTGATGTCTTCTATGTTGAAGCCGTTGTAGAGAACACTACCTGATTTGACGTTATAGTATCTCTCGAGTAGAGATATGACGCTGGTTTTGCCACAACCTAAGCAATTGTTAGTCTTGATTGTACACGTCTAGTGGTGATAGCATACCGGAAGGCCCGACAATTGCAGCGAATTGGCCTTTTTCTATCGTCATATCCAACCCGCATAGTACTGGGACGTCACGCGTAGGATACTTGAACCAAACATCTTGGAGCTCAATCTTGGGTCCCATTATGTCGTTCTTGTCATCCAACTCAAGAATTTCATCATCGATCTTGATACCATGCTCAGCATCAAACTCCCTCTTCCGCAATTCTTCCAGACGGTTTGCGGCTACCGTGGCTTGCGCCATATTTGGCACAAAGCTGAGCCATTGGCCGACACCCATTGCGCCTTGGATGACGGCAATGTACACGACAAGATACTGGAAGGACCAGTATTCACCGCTAACTAGGAGCCCCCCTCCGTACCAAAGAATGAAAGCCATGCAGAGTAGAGGGATGGCATCGCTGGCGGCAAATATGATGGTAGCCAAGCGTGCTTTTTTGAATGCTTTCGATACATGGTCATCGAGAAGATTTTCGTACCTCCGGCATATGCTGTCTTCCAGTGTGAGGGCAGTGACTGTTCTAATGGCGCCCATAGACTCTGTTGCAAACTTGGCACTTTCGGCAAACACCTTGTTGTTCATTTTGTGGAACTTTTTCTCTATGCGAGAACGGAAGAAACCTGCACCGATGGCTAACGGCATAGCACAAGATAGTGCGACCGCTGTAAGCTTCCAGCCAAAATAGAATGCCACTGCCAGACATCCGGTGACACTCAATATGGCAATGATGACGAAAGCCATGTTGATACCCAGAAGTTGCTGGAGTGCTTGTGCATCCATCGCAAGTCGCGACGTCAAGGATCCCTGGTTGGAATCTTCCTTATCAAACCAAGAAATAGGCTGCGCGATAATGTTGTTGAAATATTCGCGCTGAAATGAAGTGGTAATAATCTAGCATTGTTAACTTATACAAGTCCCAGTTTCTTGGGTGGACTGGTAAACTCACAAAGGCGACTCGCGTGGAGGCAAATCCGAGCGCAAAGTAGCCAACACCAACACAGCCCGCCAGAATGACGAACATGAGGCTCCAAAAATTGGTCAACATCAGCAATAGCTGTCCTCCAACGTTGAATGAGGACAAAAGAGCGGCAAATAGATACGCCTGTACGGGCGAACTTGCTGTAACGTTGTGATTAGTCTCCCTAATAGCAGAAAGTTGGTGTGTATGCATACTTCCGGCTACGACCGCACCAGAGAACATGGTCAAGTACCATGGCCAATGCTGCTTCTGCTCCAGGAGCAGGGGACCAAAAGACTTGATCAGGCCCTTGGATTTTGGCTCGGATTCCTCGTCTCCATCGCTTGATGTACCCATAGACACCCTCTTCTTCTTCGTCTCCTCATCCTTCTCCATCAAATCCATTGTGCGTACCTCTGACTCGGTGATATCGGATGAATCTTCCGATGGCTCTTTCTCATCACCTAGGGAAAGCTGCTGGGCCTGAGTGAGTAAGTAATATGGACCGTCTTTTTTTGCCATCAGTTGTTCATGCTTTCCCCACTGCGAGACTTTGCCCTTGGCCATGACAATGATGTGGTCTGCCTTTTTGACAGTTGACAGCCTATGGGCAATCATGATTGTCGTACGGCCCTTCGACACCTTGTCTAAGGCTGCTTGTACCACCTTTTCAGCCCGAACATCAATCGCGCTTGTTGCCTCGTCTAAAATCAGAATTTTCGGCTTCTTGATAATGGCACGGGCGATCGCGAGCCGTTGCCTCTGACCACCGCTTAGTTTGCCACCTGACTCTCCCACGGCGGTATCGTAGCCCTAGACATAGGTCAGTTTCTGATTCACTCCTTGACATTGGTCACTTACATCCGGAAGCCTAGCAATGAACTCATCGGCGAAGGCTTCTTTGCAGGCTTGCGCCACAAGCTCCCGCTTCTTGTCCTCCTCTGCGTTTTCCCATTCCGTTCCTATCAGCCCATATGCAACGTTCGTGAAGATCGTGTCATTGAACAGAAATGGCTCTTGCTGGACAAGTCCTATCTGAGATCTCCACCACTTGAGATCAATCTCATGCAGAGGTACACCACCACATTTTACCGAACCGTTGCGGAAGTATTGGACCTGCACAAGGTCGGTCAGTTTTAGCGACTTTCAACGCGATTCAATGGTACCTATACTTACTAGCTTGTTTTTGTTCGCTGCACCATCGAGTTCATACCATCTTTCAATAAGATTTACCACTGTGCTCTTCCCGGAGCCTGAAGGGCCAACAATGGCAGTAACCTTACCGGCTGGTATGACCAGCTTCAGTTGATCCAGAATTTTCTGCTTTGGCCGGGATGGGTAGGTGAAATTGACGTTCCAAAGGACGAGTCTATCTGCGGCGTTTACTTCCGGCGCTTTTTTCCCTCCGGGCTTGGGTTTAGGAGCCTCGATTCCATTGAAAAGAATTCTAGCCGAGGCAGCTGCTCGAGAGGCAGCAGACAGAGGCTGAGCAATATTTCCGATCGTGTTCGTTGTCATCATCACGCACATCAAGACGCTGATGGATGTCAGTGCTGTTTACTTCAGGTTGGAGCTTGGTAGAGAACGTACATGATAAGAATGCTGTTGTTAGGTATTTCACCGTCAACAATCATTCTAGCTGCAAACCAGCAAGACAGCGCAAATGTGCCGATGACACTGAAGTAAACTGCTCAAGTTAGCAAAGTATCATGTTATTATGAGGAATTACACACCTATCGATTTTTGCACAGCAACAATTTTGGAAAGCCGCATGCCTCGCTGTCGAGACTGCGAAACCCAATCTTCATACTTCTTCACCATTCGCGCCTCGGCGCCAAACGCCGCTATCATTCGTATTGCCCCGAAAACCTCGCTCGCAACACCAGAAGCTTTGATGTTGATTTGTTCGACTGCCTTCATATTTCTGACGACAAATGGTGTTGTGATACAGTAACAGATGATAATCAAGACCAAGCCACTACTTGTGACGAGGGTAAGTTTCCAGCTGTGATAGAAGGCATTGCTCATTGCACCGATCATCAGGGCAATGCTTTGAATCAGAAGAGCAAACTTTTCCGAGAC
Source organism: Neoarthrinium moseri (assembly GCF_022829205.1). Taxonomy (NCBI): domain Eukaryota; kingdom Fungi; phylum Ascomycota; class Sordariomycetes; order Amphisphaeriales; family Apiosporaceae; genus Neoarthrinium; species Neoarthrinium moseri. Next base: position 169,296 of record NW_026055150.1, on the reverse strand, counting down.
ACCGTCTTGCACTGTGTTGGCTGTTGCAGTAATGATTGCTGCAAGTTGACCGGGAGGTTGAGTATCCAGCATCGATACCCGCTGTTTCATGAGAGCCTGCAGATAGGCCAGTCGAAGTGTAGAAGATACGCGAATACTCATGATGTTGAACCCAAGCTGTGATTGCATCAGTATGGAGCTTCCAAGGCGCGCAAATAACCTTACTGTTGCGATGTATTCCGAAACGAATCTCGCGGCGAAGAGATACAACATGTATAGCCTGTGGATTGCGTCAGCCAAGGGGTTCTCGGACTCGTGATCCGCGATGGTTGCTTACACGCTCTGATTAATGATCCCCGTCAAAACCAACTTAACGTCATGACCGGCGAAAGAAGCAGTGGTAATACTTCCAACTAGGTTTCCAAAAACGATGGTCATTGCCGGAAATGTCAGTCCCGTCACTATGGCAGCAAAGGCTGAAATAGCTATGAAAACTCGGTCTCGTTTGGTGGTATAAGAGAAGATCCTCTGCAACTGGTAAGACATATGTTTGCGTGCCGAAAGGCAGGTACTACTTACAACGAAATCCTTGATCGTGTCTCCATACTTGCCCTTCGCCAACCTCTTCCTCCTCCGATCATTGAGAGGCCCCGGCGGTGCCGCTTCCGCCTTCTTCTCTTCTTGGGAAGACTTCTTCTTATCATTAGGTTCCTTAGCGCCCGCACCACTGGATCCCTGAGGCCCTCCTGTACCTTCAAGGCTTCGTGGACCATCGAGGCCGCGCATGCCACCGCGACCCTGTCGGCCGCCCCGACCCCGCAAGCCGCCGCGTCCTCGTTGACCCCCGCGACCTCGTAGGCCACCACGACCGCTAGGGCCATTATGACTTTGTATACTACCAGGACTATCTGTGGGGCCAGGAGAAATGTGGTCTTCAGCAATGCCTAGTTTTGCTGGTGTCGCTGGTGTCGCCGGTGCCGCTGGTGTTACTGGTGTAGGTGGTTTTGTGGGACTAGTTGGCGACCCGCTATACGCCGTTACTGACTCGATGGGTGACAGGGCATCCTGGGCAACATCTCTGGCCCGTTTCCTCTGCTGTCGCCGCTCAAATGCGGTTGTAGGTTTCAGAGGCACCGGGCGGTGTGCTTTTGAAGCGCCAACATTTTCAGGGGCGAACTCTACAGACAGTCTTGAAGACACTGAAGTGGCTCGAGACTTAGGAGATCTTGGTGCCAGGTATTCATCGATAATGTCTGCTGTAGTATCTCTGTTGACATGCCTGAAGTCTCGCGACAAATGGGGGTCTATCCATGGCGCCGGCGACTTCAGATGTTCAGTCGCTGACGATGCTATTGACGGTGAGAGTGGCGGCGGCCTTGGCCTGTCCCTACTGTCTGCAATTGGCGCCGCAGCGTCGAGCAGGTGCTGTGAAGAGGAATTCACAGACAAGTCAGGCCGTGGCACTGCCAGTGCCGGATCACCAACAGGGTTTGCTACACTGAGCGTGTCGGTACTAGAATCGGATAGTGACAAGAATGACGTCTCGGACGGTGTTCTTGCATGTACCGGGTCTGATGCATCACTCGAATGCTGCCCGGCTCGGCGCGGGCGGTTGTCGGTGCCCGGGTTCTCCATGTTGCATTGTTGCATGGGAGGGATGTAGTTAGTGCATCCTGCGCCAAGAAATAAGCTCTAATCGGGGATTACAGGCCTGCGAAAAGGCTGGGAAGAGGAGAAAAACATTGTAGAAGTGAGTTCTAGGGGCTTCAGGTATACCTTATGGCGCTGGCCAACGGCGCGCGCCTGCGAAACCTTGTGAAAGCTTTGCGCTCAACTTGTCGCCTGGCTAAATGACACGGCCGGTACGGAGGCGCTCTCCGGCATGCCTCCGTGGATTCTGCAGGAACGTTGCGCTTCAATTTGATTAGATTGCGGCCCACGTCGACCCCTTATCGGACTGCCGAAAGCAGGGGTGTTTAACTGGGCTTCCCTATGCATCGAGGATGTGACCGCTATAATGCCCCTATTATTCTGGCTTTCCACTTCCGTAACTAGAACCGACAACCTCAAGTCTTGGCGCTCGTGATGGCCGTACATTGGACGAAACACCGCTGCACTATCACATATCCGAGGACTTGTCGGACCCAACCATTGACAGAACAGTCGGGAACGCTTGAGTTGATGGGTCCTACTTGCCCATGCATCCCGGACTCGCGGATCGTTTTCACGCCCGTCCAATCTATGCGAACAAGGTGCTTGGGCGCCATCATACGTAATTTGAGCTGCGAAAACGTTTAGAATTGAGTACCTAGGTACCTACACTTATTAGATTGCAGGGTTGCTTTTTGTGTTTTACAAAGCCAAGTTCTATATGCTGAAGAAAGCCGCCGAGCTGCATACCCAAAACGCTGTCTAAAAGCTACGCCCCAGTTGCTTCTGTGATCATGTTTCTTATGACATCACCCAATTCCTTGATCACGGCCTTCTCTCTTGGCAATGTGTGTCCCTTCCCGTGGTCAAACATGTAAGCGACGTCGGGATCGCACGTGTTATATAGTGCCAAGGAGCCTCCAACGTAGGGATCCAGTGACCCGACTGCACCCTGTTAGCGAAAGAAACCTAAAAGTGGAATCGAGAGACCAACTGATGTGACAAGTGTGAATGTCAATCATCACCTCAGACTCGTCGGACAGAACCATGGCAAAAGTGCTGGGGTCCAATGGTGGCCATCCAGCGAAGAAGATGGCGCATTTAATCATGGGCTCTCTTCCCTCGAGCTCGCGTCTCCGCTGCTCAGCTAATAACAATGTTCCAGCAACGGTTGCTCCTTCAGAGTAGCCAATGATTCCCTCAAATGGGCCCTCTTTTTCCATGATTCTGAAAAGATAGTCAATGGCAGCTATAGTACTCAGAATGCAGCTGGCCACGCCCTCTTTCATCAGCTCCCTCATGGTTTCCTCGGGCGTATCGCATTCTGGGAAGTCTCGAATACGTGACAGAGGGTCGGTCTCCTCGCTCGTCTTGTCATCGGGCTCGATGAATCGGTAGAATGGCGGTTTTCCAAAGAAATCCTCGAAACCCTTGGGCGGGACAGCTTCGCATGGCCCATTGATGAAATGGAACTCGGCCGACTTGTCGCCCGTGAGCTCATTGACAAGCGGCGCTTGAGAATGTGTCAGTTTAAACTCTCAGTCGGGATCGAATATGTGGATATACCGAGTTGTACTTGGAATTTCTTGGACTGTCGTCAGTATATAGATGCCAGGCTCCGATGACGTGATCACTCACCTCCGCACTCCCGTATGCACCTGGCAGGCATAGGAACTTCATCTTGAAATAGTAATCTTAGAAACCGATCTAGTTGGGGTGGTTGCAGATGCCGACACCCGAACTGAAAGATAAAGTTGACGAGCAAGAGACAAAAGCTGGGCAAAACAGAGGTTCAGCCCGGCGGAAGATCAATATTTTTTTTTTCTTCGAGCTTCACATTCACATGCATGCGCCGAAGCCACGGGACAGAGACGTTGTCTTCAACAGGCACAATCTATGCTGGTCGGGCCACTCACATGCATCGCTGAATAATTGAACTTGGAATGTGGAACGGGCGTCTTTTCAATCTCATGTGCCAATGCCATCCACCCATCCCCATGGGCCGCCAGAGGGAACCATGGTTGGCAGAAGGAAATATCCGTGTCTGAGGTATAGGCCAATAGGGGCCGAAAGCCCGAGGAAAGCAGAAGTCTCGGCACGTTTCGACTCTGTCAAACACAAAGTTCGTCGAGATTAGGGGCAACGTTTCCGGGGGTCTCGCCCAGATTGGTAACTGAGGCTCTGTCGCCGAGAACTACGCGAGTTCCGGGTATTATGACCGGCGCCTGCGATTAGAGGAATAGCACAGATAAACCACGGGTAAACTCAAGTGGAAGGTGACAGGTTGAGACGTTTAAGCATAACGACGATGCGGTCGGCCGATAGCAGCTTCATGTGACGAGTGCGCCGGCTGCTGTTATCGGCGACGGACTGACTGCCCAGGGGTCAGGGGGGCCAGGGGGCCAGGGGGCATGGGCTGGCTGGCTGACAGTAGCACGCTACAGGGGGGCGCTAAAACATACGATCATAGCCGCTAGATTGGCCCGGCCCCACCCCCACACTAGGCTCCTAAGTGCTGTAAGTGCTGGAAGTGCCGACGCCACAGGGGAGGGCCAGCCTCGGCCGCCAACGCTAAGTTTGACCTCAGTCTATGGAACCGGCTGAGATCGACGCATGGAAGCTTTCAATCTATTCACATGCACCCTGGCCGCCGTCGCCCCCCCTGTTCGCATGGCTGCAGTTCCATCCTGGCGTCACTTACCTATATGGAATTAATCCAAGCTCCATTTTCGCATTTTACCTATCGCGATCCGTTTGGCCCAGCAAACAACCGGCTGGCTTCTTCCACGGCTGGCTCTGATCGGCGAGCCGCTCAGCACTATGCCAGTCCGCCGCGGATCAAATCAAGCTTATCTGAGCAATCTATTGCTCGACTGGCCGAGGCCATTGGCTGCGCAAGCCTGTCATATCGAGCCGTCCATGGGCTTGATTGATGGACTGGATGGACTTGGGCTTGGGCTAGGATGGATACACGTAATCAGTCGCCGTTAAGCAGGCCACGGCGAGTGAGTACACCGTCTGTGCTCGTCTACGTACGTCTGTTTCCATGTTCCCTCTCGTACCATGCGAGGGGAGGTACGGCGCGGTGCCAATGGTAGCCCAGGAGTGCGCAGTGAACCCCTGTCCATGGAACGAAGCAGATCGCTCTCCACATCATACCAGGAACACGCACCAGTCGCCCGTGATAGCTACAGCGCAGCTCCATGCTCGCCAAGAAGGGCACAACGACGCACATGTATCCCGGTAATGCAACGCTCAACCTACGGCCATCTCGAACACTTCCATTGCTGCGGTTGCTGGCCGTTAGTCTTCACCTCTTGCCTCAACCGGGGTCCAGCTCCGGCACTTTGATGTCATGCCTTAAGCGGCTCCCCAAAGCAGCTGCCTCTGTGCCCACGCTACATGGTACCTGGGCTCCATGTCTCGAGACATTGGACTGAGTAACCAGGAATCACACTTGGCCAATCGTCGCCCTGATCGGTCGAGTCCGTCTCTTTCCATCAGACCGCCAAGACCTCTCTTCCCGATATACTCGAGCAAGTATCACAGGGGCGTTTTCGCCTAAAGGCACCAGCCACTAGACCCTTCCGTTCTCAGGTCGGAAAGATTACCCCCTTTCCCGAGGCCCAGTGCCCATCCCTAGACGCAGAAACTGATGTGCAATCTGTTCGCGCCTGCCATATACAGAGATGAAGGGGGACTGCCCGGCCAAGGCGGCTGGCTTCCGACCCACAGGGCAATGGCATATAAACCACTATACCTCACTTAGATGACGAGATCCGGTGGCTTTCCTCTCTGAACTACTGCAAACATTGACAAACCCTACGAGAGCCTGCAGCCATGGCGCCAACAGCCATCAGCGGCGAGGGTGCCACGAGCACAGTGAACGGTCTAGCTAATGGACTCGGCTCTCACATCAATGGTCTGTCCAATGGCACTGCAAATGGCAGTGTAAACGGCCTTGCCAATGGTCATACCAATGGTCATACCAACGGCCTCCCAGATGGACATACCAGTGAATATACCACCAGCGGACACGCAAGTTGCACCTCAACGCCCTTGTCGTCCCGCCCAACACCACCTCAGATGCCTATCGCGATTGTCGGCATGTCATGTCGCCTGCCCGGGAACGTTGCCACACCAGGGGAGTTTTGGGAGATGTTGGCACGAGCTCGGAGCGGTTATTCAGAGATACCCAAAGAGAGGTTCGACCTGGCCCCTTTCCACCACCCCAACCCTGGAAAGGCTGGTTGCGCCAACCCAGTTGGTGGTCACTTTCTGAACATTGACCTTCACGCCTTCGATGCCCCGTTCTTCAGTCTGACTGAGAAGGAGGCCATTTCCATGGACCCTCAACAGCGCTTGCTGTTGGAAGGCACATTCGAGGCTCTTGAGCACGCCGGTATCCCTAAGCAGTCTATTGTAGGAAAGGATGTCGGCGTCTTCATCGGTGGCTCATTTCCAGAGTATGAGTCGCATCTCTTCCGCGACTCGGATACTATTCCCATGCATCAGGCGACAGGTAAGTCTCTTGGTTTATGTGCCCAAGGCCTTGTTAGCTGATCGACACTCTAGGTTGCGCATATGGCATGCAGTCAAACAGACTTTCTCATTTCTTTGACCTCAAAGGTCCCAGTTTCACTTCCGATACAGCTTGTTCCTCTAGTTTAGTTGCATTACATTTAGCATGTCAGAGTCTAAGGACGGGAGAGTCCAGCATGGCTATTACCGGTGGCTGCCATCTCAATATGCTTCCAGAGTTTTACATTTCTTTTGCAAAATCAAGGTATGATCTGGCAACGCGAACATATCAGTGCCGCACTAACTAGTTAGACTTTTTTCGGACTCGGGTAGATCATATTCCTTCGACGATAGAGGCACTGGTTTTGGACGCGGCGAAGGTTGTGGCGTCATCGTCTTGAAACCCCTCGATCAAGCCATCAAAGATAAAGACTCTATTAAAGCCATCATTGCCGGAAGTGGCATCAATCAAGATGGAAGGACTCCCGGTATCACGATGCCCTGCGGCAACGCACAGAGTGAGTTATCCCTACACACAGATACAGCCTAGGATACAGCTTGCTAACAGGCCGACCTTGCAGCGGATCTGATGAACCAGGTCTACACTAATGCCGGTCTTAACCCCAGAGACACCGGTTTCATCGAGGCCCACGGAACCGGTACAAGAGTCGGAGATCCAATTGAAGCGACTGCCATTCACAATGTCTTTGGTGAAGGTCGCACATTGAGGGATCCCCTCTTCCTAGGGTCGCTGAAATCAAACGTCGGACACTTGGAAGGAGCTTCGGGTATCGTGGCAGTCATCAAAGCGGCCATGATGCTTGAGCGGGGTTTTGTTCTACCAAACTATGACTTCAAAGTGCCGAACCCCAAGATACCGTGGAAGGAATGGAACTTCAAAGTCCCCGTTACTCAACGACCGTGGCCGAGAAACAAGAAGTACATCAGTGTTAACAATTTTGGCTTTGGCGGCACGAATGCGCATGTTGTCCTGGAAAAGGTCCCATTCGCGACTAGAGCGACGAAGGATGACGCGGATCTCAAAGATGACAACCCTGGACGCAAACTGTTTGTCATGTCTGCAAATGACAAGAATACTCTTGAGACTGTCATGAAAAACATGGTCGTCTATCTGGAGCAGAGGCCTGAGATGTTCCAGAAGGACCTGATGGGAAATGTGGCTTACACTCTTGGTCAACGCAGATCATTGCTGCAGCACAGAGTGGCGATTTCCGCAAACCGATCCTTTGACCTTATTGAGGCTATTTCAGCTGGTAACTATACTACTGGCAAGGAGGTTGACCCTTTGAGAATTGGGTTTGTCTTCACCGGTCAGGGTGCTCAATGGTATGGTATGGGTCGCGAGCTGTATGCCCAATACCCCGTCTTCCAGAATGCCATCGACTGTGCCGACAGTGTTTTGTCATCGCTCGGTGCGTCTTGGTCGCTGGTGGAGGAGCTCAGTAAAGATGAGAAGACCTCTCAAGTGGGCGCTGCCCACATCAGCCAACCGTCATGCACAGCAGTCCAACTCGCTTTGGTTGACCTGCTGCGTTCGTGGGGCATCCGCCCGGCAGCCGTAACAGGCCACTCCAGTGGCGAGATTGGTGCTGCTTACGCTGCTGGAATTCTGCCTTTTGAGTCCTGCATGGCTATTGCCTACCACCGCGGAAGACTTATCCCAGTCTTGAAGGAGAGATACCCAGACCTCCGCGGCTCCATGCTGGCGGTTGGTGGAAGCAAGGAAGAATTCGAACCCCTGCTCTCTGAACTCAACGATGGCGAGGTCAAGATCGCTTGTTTCAACTCGCCTACCAGCTTGACAATCTCTGGTGACGAGTCGGGTATCGATGAGCTCAAGAAGATTGTAGACGAGAAGCAGCTGTTCAACCGGAAACTCTTCGTCGATACTGCGTACCATTCTCACCACATGAATCTGCTCGCCAAAGATTACCAGGAGTCCATCCAAATGATCGGGTCTCCTGCACCGACAGAGACAAGATTCCACTCCTCTCTTCTGGGCAGACAATGCGACGCTTCTGAGTTGGAATCAACTTACTGGGTCCAGAATTTAACATGTGCTGTCAGATTCAATGAGGCTCTTCAGAGCATGCTGGCTCCTATTGGCGAGCACAAAACGGGTGTCAACATGCTCATTGAGCTCGGTCCCCACTCCGCTCTCCAGGGGCCCATCAAGCAGATCATGCAGGCTGTTGGCCCTGATGCAACCAAGGTGCCATACGCCTCGGCCCTATCGCGGAAAAAGGATGCTGTCGAGACTGCTTTGGCCCTTGCAGGAAGCTTGTTCACAAAGGGACAGACTCTGAATTTCGACGCGATCAACTTCCCCAAGTCACAGAAGACAGAACCTATGCTTCTTACTGACTTGCCGCGTTATCCCTGGAACAAGACCGTTAAGTACTGGCACGACTCACGCTTGACGCAGAAGCACAAGAACAGGAATGCTCCTCGAAACGATATCCTTGGAACCGTCGCACATTATTCAAATGATTTAGAGCCGACCTGGAGGAACATTGTTCGGCTTGAGGATCTCCCATGGCTCGAACATCATAAGGTTCAGTCACTGACGGTCTTCCCGATGTCTGGTTTTATCACAATGGCAATCGAGGCAGCCTCTCAGAGAGCTATTGCCGCAGAGTTGACCTTTGACAAATACAAGCTCAGAGACGTATCAGTGGTTGCCCCGCTGGTCATCCCAGACGAAGATGTTGAGATGACGACGACCTTGCGTCCCGATCAGGAGAGCACCCAAGGAGCTTGGGATGAATTCAGAATCTGCTCCTGGAGCAAGTCGCAAGGCTGGAAAGAGCACTGCAAAGGCTTCATTGCTGTCGAAAATGACGAGTGCAATGGTGTTGATGACTCTCGCCGTGCATACGAGGCCAAGGCCATGTTGAAGTCGACTATCTTATCAGTCGAAGCTCGCGCTTCAGCGCCAGTCTCATCAGAGAAGCTCTATGAGACTTTAGGTGAGCTTGGGGTATCTTACGGTACCACTTTCCAGGGCATTACCAATTGCTCTGCAAATAACGATTGTTCCAAGGCAGAGATCACCGTGCCCGATATTGCCAAGGAAATGCCCAATCATCACATATCTCCAGCCGTTCTTCAGCCAGCGCTGCTAGAGTCTTTGATATCAACTTATTGGCCAATCGCCGATGGTGGCCACGGTGGAATCGATACTATCTACCTACCATCATCGGTCGATCGCATAACCATCTCCAAGAAAATCACAGAAGCGACAAAGGAGCCTGGTAAACTACTTAATGCTTATTCGCAGGGTCACTTTTCAATGGATGCTCCTATGACCACAAAGATCAGCATGTTTGCTGCCTCCATGGATGATCCATCTGAGCCTCTCATCACCATTGAGGACCTCATGATCGCACCTATCATTGACCGTGAGGCAGCAACCGAGGAGTCCCATAGAGAGCTGTGCTATAAGCTCGACTGGGAACCCGCCTTGGAATCTGAGCCTGCCGAGCCTTCACAATCAACCGACTCGGAGATCGTCATCGTACACGCCGAAACAGCGCTTCAAGCTAAGATCGCAACAGAGCTCGCTGGAGGTTTAGAGAAGCTTACTGGCAAGATGCCTCAAATAAGCAGCCTGGCTTCCGCGAATGCAGAGGACAAAGTCGCCATTTTCCTGCCAGAGATCGAGAAGCCCCTGCTTTCAACGCTGAAGGCGCAAGAGTTCGAAGCTCTGCAGAGGATCCTCACTAAAGTCGCAGGCGCTCTCTGGGTCGTTCGTGGGGCCTATGACAAGGCGACTTCGCCCGATCTCAACATGATCACTGGGCTAAGCAGGACTATCCGCTCGGAGACCCTGCTGCCTTTCTCGACTCTCGACCTTGACGGCAGAGTTCCGCTTGAGGCTGATGCGGTCGTCGAAGCTGTGCTCAAGGTCTTCCAGGCTGTGTTCAGCAAAGATAGCCCAGCAAACTGCGAAATGGAATTCATGCAAAGAGAAGGCAAGTTCCTGACCCCGCGCATCATCAACGATCCGGAGATGAATGCTGTCGTCCATCGCCAGACCAAGTCGGCCGCTCTGCAGCCCACGCCATTTGGCCAGAGTGATAGATCGCTGAAGCTGAAGATCGGCAATATTGGCGCACTGGAGACCTTGCACTTCGTCGACGACGAAAGCAAGGGGTCGCCTCTTCGCCCTGACGAGATAGAAATCCAGGTCAAGGCAGTTGGTCTTAACCACCGTGATCTCACGGCTGCACACGGCAAGCTTGCCACTGACGATTTTGGCGTCGAGGCCAGCGGTGTCGTTGTGAAAGTGGGCTGTGACGTTACGAACCTCACTGCAGGTGACCGTGTTGCCGCCATGACCCAAGGCGCCTTTGCAACCACCACCCGTACCAAGGCATCCTTCGCCTTCAAGTTGCCAGCTGGCATGACCTTCGAGGCTGGTGCATCGCTTCCTTTAGCCTATAGCACTGCCTACTACTCATTGATTGAGTTGGGTCGCCTGCAGGACGATGAATCGGTTCTCATTCATGCTGCTGCTCGTGCAGTTGGGCAGGCTGCTATATCGCTGGCTCAGATGATCGGGGCTGATGTATTTGTGACGGTTGGTAGCGCCGAGAAGAAGGAATTTCTGATGAAAGAGTACAACATCCCAGAAGATCACATCTTCTACAGCCGCAACAACAACTTTGGCAAGTCATTGCGCCAAGTCACTAACGGCAATGGCGTCGATGTCGTGCTGAATTGCCTTGCCGGTGACGCGGTACGCGAGTCCTGGGATTGCCTCAACAAGTTTGGTCGCTTGATCGATGTTGGCACGCGAATCTCGTCAACCAGCATGAAGCTCGAGATGGACCAATTCGAGCACAACTCCAGCTTTATGACTGTCGATATGATGGCACTAGCTGCTGAGAGGCCGAAGTTGATGCAGAGAGTCCTCACAGACGTCTCTAAGTTGATCAAGTACAACAAGGTCGCGCCACCCTCACCGATCACGACATTCCCCATCTCGGAGGTTGAGTCTGCGCTCAAGAGTCTCCAGACGGGTGCCAATGCACATGGTAAGCTGGTCGTCGTGCCAAATGCGACAGACATTGTCAAGGTATATCGCTACTGTGTCTCATATCATGGAAAACGTGACTGACCAATACCACACAGGCAACCCCTCCTAAGAGACCGAAGCAGCTACTTAAATCCGACGCTACCTACATTCTCATCGGTGGTACTGGTGGTTTAGGTCGGAGCATGTCAAAGTGGATGATCAGTCGCGGTGCACGCAACCTCGTTTTGGTCTCTCGATCCGGTTCGGCAACCGGCAAGGTTAAGGAACTGGTTGACCAAGCTGCCGAGCAAGGTGCAAACGTTGTCGTTCGGCGCTGCGATGTCGCCAATCCTGCTGACGTTGAAGACCTCGTCAACCAGGGGCTTGAAGGCATGCCCCCTGTCCGCGGTCTCATTCACGGAGCTATGGTTCTTCACGACGTCCTGTTCGAGAAGATGACATATGACCAGTATACTACTGTCATAGAGTCCAAGGTACAGGGAGGGTGGAACTTCCACAATGCGCTGGTGAACGCACCGCTTGACTTCTTCGTTGCCATCTCGTCCGTTGCCGGCGCTGTTGGAAACCGTGGGCAAGCCGCCTACGCCGCTGCTAACTGCTTCCTCAATGCCCTGGTGCAATACCGCCTGGCTCGTGGCTTGCCGGCCTCGTCGCTGGATCTCACAGCCATTTCGGACACGGGATACCTAGCTGAGGATGCTGAGAAGGCTGCTGAAGTTGCCAAGAACCTGGCTGGTGACACAATCTGCGAAGCCGAGGTGCTCGCCCTCCTCGGATGCGCCATCAGTGGCGAGCTCGGTGCCGTGTGCAACAATCATACCATCACAGGCATGCGTATCTCGGCTGACGTGCAGCCTTTCTGGACGCCGGATGCCAAGTGCAAGCACTTGCGCGAGGCGGCAGAAGCAGAGGCGGCAGCCAACGCTGCCGCGGGCGGCTCCAAGGCTGTCTCGTGGAACGCAGCGGCCAAGGCGGCCAAGACTCTCGAAGAGGCCGAGCAGGTGGTGTGCGAGGGCCTGGTTGAGAAGTGCGCTGCCGTCATGATGATGGAGAAAGAGGATCTAGACGTGACGCGCGCCCTGTCCCACTACCCGCTTGACTCACTCGTCGCTATCGAGATCCGCAACTTCATCACACGCGAGTTTGAGGCCACCCTGCAGGTCCTGGAGCTGCTTTCCAGCGGCTCCATCCAGACTCTCGCAAAGGGTGTCTGCGTCAAGAGCAAGGTGATCAACTTCTGATCATACGCACTCACACATGCACCACTCATTTCCAAGAAAGACGGACTTGCAGAATGAGTGGGACTACAGTTCCGATGACTATCCGAGTACTTTTCCTTGTCTTTGCTCTGGGCTGTACTTCTGTCGCCTGTTTTGTATCTGCATTTGCGCTGGAATTGTTTGCACATTTTCTCTATCGATTGGGAATTAACTTTCCTTGGGCCTGACGTCTTGCTTGTATGTCGGACTCTGTATATATACCTTCTAAGGGGCAATGGGGAGGCAAATCTTTGGGTACTGGTTCGGGAGAAGATCGGGAGAATGCCGGGCCCCCCTTTTCTGGTCGAGTTGCATCGATGCTTGCTGCTTGTTGATGTCGGTAGTCGATTCGTATATAGATCTCATATATACTGCTTTAGATTCAAGCCTCTCCTTCCTGAGCCCTTCGTGCGCGGCATTCTTGTGAATTACCTATGCAGTCTGACTCCCATTTTCAATACACGTGAACATTAGGAAAGCATTGATAAAACGTCATCTGTTGTCTAACTCTCCATAGGAGAAAGCCTCATGACGCTAGGGTATCATATCGTTACTAACTCGTATACAAACGCATCTTACACACTACCACGCCCTGTTCACCCCGTACCGTAGGGAAAAACTTCTGTCTTGGGCGTGACCCAAGTCCATTGCGAGTGCCTCAACCGTTGATGCATAGAACAATCCCGGACTCCTAGGAAAATGCATGCCGCCCACATTGCCTGCCCTATCAAGTAGGCTAATATCGTTGTGACATGTACCCACCCGGCTGCGCATATTGATGGCTGGCGTCACACGATCCAGTGTCCGGCATCGAGCTCCCCGATGCGGCCGAGTAAGCAGGGTAGCGCGAGGGATTATACGCGTTGTCCACCGTCATGTAGCCGGATGTTGGGGCGTACGGGGTGTACTCTGTATAAACCAAACTTACGGCAGGGTGAGAGCCGCACTGTGGGTATATTGGCTCCAGATCGGATGCAGCCACAGGATTCCAACCGTACTTTGTCATATCCAGGGGCTGTGCCTCTGCCATGGCGTGCATGCTGCTGTTACTCATCTCCGTATTAGAACTCGACCTCGACGGCGGAGCTGTAGACGATCCACTCAAAGCTCGTGAGCTGGCTCCCCCCTCGCCAACAAGCATCTTGCTCGTCTTGCTTTCCTTGAGCACGTGTTCCGTTCCCAGATCACGGTCTAGGCTGTAGTGTTTGACAAACAGTAGACTGAGGAGCAGCGCCACGGCAGCTACGCCGAGGTAGACCTGGAAGACGCCGGCGAAGCCGAAGCGGTAAGCGTCGATGATCTTGGCCTTAACAGGGCTGTCGTCGGGCAACTGGTGCAGTTCGGCAATGTAGCCTTCGGCTTGGGCCGCGATCTCAATCGGCAGGCCTTCCCAGCCCAGCTTCAGAGCCATGACGTTCTGGAACGTCGACCCGCCGACACCAACGCCGACTGCAGCGCCGAACTGCCGCAGGAATAGGTACATGCTAGCGGCGTGGCCCTCGTCGCCGGCGGGGCACATGGCCTGGACGGCGAACTGCTGCGCGTTGAGCACCATGCCCTGACCGAGACCGAAGAAGACGAAAGAGATAGCCCACACGGCCGTTGTGACGTCAATGAACCGCCAGACCACGCTGAGGATGGAGAACAACACGGCCACAGCCCACCCTACCCACACGAAAATGCGGTAGTTGTTGTACCGTGTCACCAGCCGGCCCGTGATGATGGATCCGGGCACAGTGATCAACACGGCTGGGAGCAAGTTGACTCCGGCCGTGAGAGGTGTCGTCTGCATCACGGACATGAAATAGAATGGGAAGTAGTAGAAACAACCCCACATCTGGCAAGTGTTAGTACACTTGTTGACGGTACGAATAATAATGCTGGGCCAGCTACTTACCAAGAATCCCTGAGCGCCACCACAAACGTACGTGATGGTGCTGCTCACGTTATTGAACAGCTCCCGCTTGAATATGGGCTCCCTGGCGAACCGAGCCTCCCACACCAGCGTCGCCGCCAGGCCCAGCAACCCGAGGACCAACGGGGCGATGGCAGCGGCGCTGTCCCACGGCTTCTGGGTGCCGCCCCAGCATATGGCGACGAGGAAGCTGGTGGCGCTGCCCATGAACAGGAAGCTGCCGAACCAGTCAACGCGCAACAGCTTGTCGCGGAAGGACTCGGCGCGCGGGGCCAGCGTCAGCAGCAGCGGCACGGCGACGAGCCCGTAGGCGCAGATGGGGAACATGAGGTAGAAGACCCAGCGCCAAGTCGTGTTCTGGACGATGGCGCCGCCGATGAGGGGCCCGACGCAAGTGCCCAGGGCCCAGGCGCCCAGCACGACGCCGAACCACTTGGGCCGGAATCGCAGCGGCACGATGTCGGTCAGGATGACGCCGCTGAGCACGTGCACGCCGCCGCCGCCGACGCCCTGGACGCAGCGGCCGAGAAGCATGACGGCGACGCTGTGCGACGTGGCGCAAAGCACGGTGCCGAGCGTGAAGGCGGCCAGGGCGAACTCGAGGCAGATGGGCCGGCCGAAGATCTCGGACAGCGCCGCGATGACCGGCATGGTCACGGCGTTGACGAGCAGGTACGACGTCCCGATCCAGAAGGCCGCCGTCGTGTCGGCTTGGAGCTCGTTGGCCATTGCCTGTTACGTTTCGGTCAGGTTTGAAATGGGAGAAGGAAGTAGGTTAGATGGTACGCAGTGACTTACACCAAGAGACGTCACGATGATGCTAGCATCCAGCGCCACGAGTAGACTGACGATAGCCAGTGTGATGATGATGAGAATCTCATGACCGGACGGCTTCCAGTCCTCGGGCTGGGCCTTTGCTCGCCCGTCTTCCGCCTGCGATAGCGAGGAGACATCGTACTGTGGTTCTTGCTCAAACTGGACTGCCATCGTGTGCTGCCTTCATCCAAGACTGGAGCCTGCGCAACACAGAAGATACTGCATTGCCTATTCCGCAGCCATCTTTCCGGGAGCTCCAATGGTATTATATGCATGGCTGGACCTCGATCCTATACTGCAGCTCCACACAACCCACACCCTGTTGTGGTTGTCACACTGGTATCGCAAGGCTGGCCAACAAGCACAACACCCGGGGCCATGGACCTAATCATTGCGCCTATCGTGTGGGGTTCGTCTATAATTGGAACCTTCGACTCGTACGTATGTGGTTCAGCGGTTGGTCCCGTCGGCAGCAACAGCACCGCCCGCTTTCGCTTACCTTGACGATATGGGCGGCCGGGTGCTCAGCCCAACCACAACTTTGGGGGCGGAGCATCCTAGGATGGGTGCCACCATAACGAGTTAACGGGGCGCCCAGGTGGATCAGCAAGGTATTAAAAAGTAGGTGTAGCAATTGTTCCAACGGCCTTGGCAGACCTTTGTAAGAGTCTGAAACTCAGAGCGATCTAAAGACTGGGAATTAGTTGAGCCAGTTCCGAGAGGTAGGCAAGTTCACTGGGGCAGTATATGGTGAGACACCTATCCTTACTTTTTAGCTAGGAACAAAACTCTATATAAAGATACGTGGGGCTCACTTCAGCCCACCCGAGTGGGGACGATGCGTATATTCGGAAGAACCCGTTGCAGTAAATCTTCAACAATGGCGCCGACCCTATGGGGGTCCATCTGCATGATCACGCATTCGGCCATGCTGGTCTACAATCACTGATAGGGCTATGGGGGCGGTGCAGCGAATATTGGGCGACGGATAAGGAATTTAAACCATCATTTGACCATGACGCATCGCCCCCAATGAAGCAAACTGCCGTGTTGGCCTGATCCCGTAACGCGAAGCGTCACAGCGATTGGGGTCGGCGTACGGGAGAAGCAAAGATTAATCACATGTCCATGTGCGAGCGAATGCGGCTGTTGGGAGGATCCAGTGAATACACACAAGCCGAAGTAAGATGCTGACAGCCATGTGCGCGCGAGCTCACGCCGCCAGGTTCCTCTATTGGATCTAGTCTAGTGCCCCACCGGACGAGCTTATAATAACCGTGGGCAGTGTAGTTTAGTTGATAAGCTTTTGTAAAGCTGGCAGTTCGCCAAGCTGAGGCTCGCAGCAAAGATGCCGCGACTATGGGTAGTGTCCGGTCCGTGGCCCTGACTAGACATGGTCTCGTCGATGCGCCATGAGAAGATTTCCCCCGAAACGACGGTTTTTTTTTTTTTCCACGCCTACAGGAGTGTTCTCATCTATGAACCCTTGCTTACTTGGGCAGCTTTATGTCAGATAGAGTGTTTTAGCTGACAGTTCCACCGCAAGTGGTTGGATCCTTCTTGGCAACGGCCCAACGCTTCTCAGTCGGCTCACATATTTTGCGTCCGTACTGCGAGCATGTTGAGTGATCGCCTCGTGCGTGATTCGTGGCGCTGGCCTTATAGCATCTGTAAAACGACGTCGGGTCCGGTGACCAACAGTGGGCTGATCGGCTACCTCGCGTGGCCCTAAGACGTCCGCGGCGCGTGGCGTTGACTCCCACACGTAGCCTGTTCAAGTAACTAACTTGGCTTATCCCCTCACGCGCCTGGTTGTTTTCTGCCGTCGAGCCACTTGCTCATGTAAGGACCATCAAGCCAGTAACCCAGCTTCTTGTAGTAGCTGCGCACGCCGACTCCGCTGATGACACTGATCTTGTCGCTGCCGTGCTCATCTCGAGCGATGCGTTCCGCTTCCTCCATGAGCAGGGTGCCGAAACCTTGGTGCTGGAACTTCTTGGGGTCGCGCGCGTGCACGGGAACTGCCGTGCCGTAGACGTGGAGCTCGCGAACCATGCTGGTCTGCTGTCCGGTAAGTTCCTCGCGATATGTGTACTTCTCGGTGCACTTGCGCAACCGCAACAGAGCTACCAGGATATCCTGCTTCGGGTCCTCGTAGGCAAGGAAGGTTTCCCACCCTCCGTTGGCGGTATAATCGCGGCGAATGAGCTCAATCTGGTTGGGCCGAATCTTGTGCTTGACCTCGTTGATGCCGACTTCTCGTGTGCGCACGTCACGGCAGGTAGTGCCGAAATCCTTCATCCGGGCCAGTGCCAACTCACGGAGGTTGCCGTTCTCGACGCCGGACGTTACAAGTGGCATGGGGATATCTCGCTGCACACGATAGATGCGCGTCCACGGCGGTACTAGCGCCAGGATCCTAGCAACCAGGTCGATCAGAGCGTTCGGGGTGTAATTTTGATATCTGCCCGTCCGCCAGAGCTCGTAGAGACCAGTGCCGCGGATGACCAGGGTCGGGTAGATCTTCAGGCCATCGGTGCGGAAGGCCGGGTTCTCGAAGTACTCCTTGAACTGGTCGATATCACGTTCCATGCCGACGTTGGGCAAGTCGGGCATCATGTGGGAGACAACCTTGAACCCGGCGTCCTTGGCCAGACAGAAAGTCTCGGCGACGGCGGCAACAGTGTGGCCTCGGTTGGAGTCCCTGGCCACGTCCTCGTACAGCGACTGCACACCGATCTCTAGGCGGGTGCAGCCGTACCGCAGCATGTCGGTCAGATGTGGGGCCAAGCAATAATCCGGTCGCGTCTCGATGGTGATGCCCACGCACTTGTTGTTGCTCATCTCGCCGGCCTCGACGGCCTCGTCGACGTTGGCCGTCTGGTAGCCGCTGAGGGCATTGTGCAGCTGGGCGATGAACTCCTCGCGGTAGGAGGGGGCGAGCGACATGAAGGTGCCGCCCATGATGATGTACTCGACCTTGTCGACCGAGTGGCCGAGGGACTTGAGCTGGTCGACGCGGCCGCGGGCCTGCTCGAAGGGGTCGTAGCGGGCGCGGATGGCGCGCATCGAGGTGGGCTCGTAGCCGGTGTAGGACTGGGTGCTGTACTCGAAGTCCGAGTCGGGCCCGCCGGGGCAGTAGACGCAGATGTTGCCGGTGTAGGCGATGTGCGGGCAGCGGTGGGGCTTGCACATGACGGCGACGACGGCGATGCCCGAGGAGGAGCGGATGGGCTTGGCGACCAGCTTGGGCAGGATGTACTTCTTGTAGTGCTCGGGGACGGCGGCGATGATGGCCGTCAGCGGGGGCAGGTTGGCGAGCTTGTGCTTGCGCGACAGCTTGGAGCGCAGGCTGTTGAGGTTGATGTCGCGCTTCGGCTTCTTGGGGTCCTTGGACGCCTCGTAGTCCTCGATCAGGGCGCTGGCGACCTCGGCGCAGCAGCGCAGGTAGCGCTCGTTCTCGGTGGCGAGGCCGGCATCTTTCTTGGTGCGGATGGTGGTAGTGGTGGTGGTGGTTGTCACCGTGGTGGTCGCCATTGTGTGGTGATGAGCATCCGAGCAGGCGTGTGTATGTGTGTGTGTGTGTGTGTGTGTGTGTGTGTGTGTGTTTCTCCCTCTCTGCCTTGGGTCTGTGCTCTGTCGGTGGGAGATGTGTGAGCCCCTTCTCGTGGTGTTGTATGGTCGTATGTGTGTGCGTGTGTGTGTCTTTATCTGCAGCCTCAGATGCTCTCTTGTCCAGAAAAGTTTGGTGGGGTTTCGCCTCGAGCTAGGCCGCCCGCCAATGGAGAGGCGGCTGATTCGTCAAATCTGGGCGGAAGAGGAAAAGCGAATAGCCCGGCTGCCCGGTTACAGGGGAGGAGCACACCGGCCCGGGAGTGGACAATGAGGGAGCACGTGTGGGAAAAGGAGACTTACCCCTCCATTAAAAGCCATGATATGTTACCAACATGGGTACATCCAGTTGGTACATCCAGTTGCAGTTTTATGTGCTACTCGCGACGTAGCTGGTTAAGCATATTCATAATACTACCTAGGTATGCACTCTTGTTGGTGTTTATATCAAGTGACCTCGGGAGTCTCTGGAGGTATAGCTCGTCAGGCATAGTCCAGACTATAGCCGTATAAAACAATTCATCCGCAGCGATTTGCACACTCTGCAGTCATCTCACCGCAGTTCCAGTGCCCTGCTTCATTCCTGTTCAATGCCAACGCCTTGATTGCCAAACAGCACAGCAATATGATTGAGGACGAGTTCAAGTATTTTTGTTTGAGTGGCGACATCCCTGTCGGTGAGTCGAGCACCTGGCACGTTACCGATTGGGACCAGAGACGGGTGGTTTCAGTAACTATGGACGGGGAGCAGGACGACGATAGTATTGCCATTAAGCATTACAGCCGCTATAGCAGCCAACTTTCTCGCGACATCTATAGGATACATGTATCGCATACCGGCGAGATCATCTCGACATATACTGATCCGGAGAACGATCCGACCTGCTGCGTGCACTATCCATTCCGTCACGAAGTCTTTCTCCCGGAAGGGATTCAGACAGTACGGCGGGACGAACTTGAGGAACTCGACAGGCTTGGCCCTGACGTGGACCTTGTCGCATACCCTCCATGCCTGGGCGGATCTGCCAAAAAGGTGAAACCAAAGTGCCGGCCATGGATTGTCTTGCCCTGTGATTAAGCTGACCCTCGGGCAGGTTGTATTTAAATACTACTTCTTGTGGCAGTATGCGCAATGGTCCTGGAAGGAGATGAACCTGTGGATGCGCCTGCCCCGCCACCCAAATATTGTTCCGTTTGACCGGGTTGTCGTTGACGAGCTCGAGGGTCGGGTGGTTGGATTCACCAACATCTACGTGCCTGGTGGCAGTCTACAGCAGAACCAGTCGCGCGTTTTCAGACTGGAGTGGCTACAGCAGCTCATAAGGGTTGTAGACGAGTTGAACCTCCGATACGGTATCGCGCACCAGGACATCGCCCCGCGAAACCTCGTGGTTGACGAGTCAACAGACTCTATCATGCTCTTCGACTTTAATTTTGCAGCCCGAATTCATCGTCCTTCACCTGGGGAGGGTGAGTCTTATTGCGAGGACCGGAACGATGTCAAGGGCGTTATATTCACCGCGTACGAGATTCAGTAGTCTCCGGAGTAAGCCTCACGAAGAGCAGAACCTCGATGACCTTGGACTAGAGTGGGTGAAGCACCCGGGGGTGAAGCTTAACCACCCGGTTGCATCATACCAGCTCATTTTGCAAGAATGGCGGGAGCGAAGGGCAGGAGCCCTCTATGCCGCCCATCCAGGCGACGTTCCAGAGGCCATTGACTGGCCTTCCATGCCCAAGCCACCGCAGAAGACTGAAACTTTCATGGACGCACATGGGCAGGCGTCCTACATGACTGTAGAAGATTGGGATGAGAGCCGGCAGGATGTGCGGGACAGGGGTGGTAAGGTCTTAAACTGGGAACGGCCGCCGCAGAGACTTTTAGACAGCGGGACCCGGGTGCTCTCCACCGGTGAAGTAATCAACTGCTAGAATCGAACTGCTATTGTTGAATTATATTTATTGAACCGACCGTCAAGGGGCGCGTTGGCATGGCTTGACGGCTTCTCCGCCTGAGCTGAAATGCGGTACAGCGCGTAACAGATAGTGCAGTACTTGCTCCCTCTAGGGGATGCACCCAGCAGTCTACTTTGCAGCCGCCCTCATCTGAGCATATGCTCGAAACTGAAGCAATAGGAGAGTCTCGCTTTACAATAAAATAGAAGACGCAAAGCGCCAGCGCCTTGCCCAACGAAGTCTTGAACGAAGTCTCGGGGAACAGAGGTGACAGCTTTCTCAAAGTGCTCGACTCATCCATGGAGACAGAAAAACAAAAGCATAGTCACCCAACATACTAAAGTCATGAAGTCTAACAGAGTTGAGGCTCGGGGCGGAGCGCATGGAAAGTACTTATCGTGAACAATCAACCTGGCGAGTCGAGAAGCTGGCAACCGTGGAAGCTGGTACGGCAGCAGTCGTCAGGGGCCAGGGACAACCTTAGGGACAAAGAACGTCGGAGCCCGTGCACCAGGTTCTGATTGGCAGAGCAAGGGGCCGGCTAGAGGAGGGGAGGAGGGAGGAGGGGAGGAGGCCGACCACTCAGGAATCGGGAGCCTCTACAGCAGCACCACCACATGGATGCAGGCTGGCAGTGTCTTACACATCCAAACCCACCCAGAACCCCTCCATTGCACTTTATTGCTGCCCTGGGGTCGCTTAGGCTTGGGCTGTCTCGACTGTCTGTCTGCACATGACCACGCGACCGAAGCTGCGAAACGGCAGACCAACGCCCGCCAGAACCTGCACGCGCCTCACCGTACCTCGCCCTTTGTCTTCGCCCTGCTGCGCTGCTCATCGGCGGCTCTGCTTGAAACACACTGCACTGCCGTTGGTCTAAATCTAGATCCAACCTCGGCGAACCACCATTCCAACGGCTCCCGCCCTCTCCCCTCCCGACCCCGACTGTCGACAACATGGCCAGCTCCCGGACTCGGCGCATCCAGAAGGAGCTCGCCGACATTGAGAAGGATGCCAAGCTCAGCAAGATCACGGCCTCTCCTGCCGACGCCACCGGCGACCTCACCCATCTCAAGGCCCAGATCTTCGGGCCTCCGGGCACCCCCTACGAGGGCGGCCAATTCGTCGTCGACGTCAAGATCCCGCCCGAGTACCCCTTCCGCCCGCCCATCATGAAGTTTGACACAAAGGTCTGGCACCCCAACATCAGCAGTCAAACTGTAAGTCTCTCGACCGCCGCCCAAAGTCCCCATCTGCTGGGGGCTGCATCATTGAGCACGCACTGACGGATTCACCCTGCAACAAAAGGGCGCCATCTGCCTGGACACCCTTAGCACGGCGTGGTCGCCAGTCCTCACCATCAAGTCGACGCTGCTGTCGCTGCAGTCCCTCTTCGAGAGCCCCGAGCCCAAGGACCCCCAGGACGCCGAGGTGGCCAAGATGATGATGACGGACCCCGAGGCCTTCAACATCAAGGCCCACGAGTGGGCTGTCCTCCACGCCGATGCCCCCAAGAACGCAACCTTCTCGGGCGTCAAGCCTCGTCAGGCCGCGACGTCGGCGGCTGCCCAGCCGCAGCAGATCGACGCCGCCAGGTAAGGACCTGTCCACTTCCCCGGCGAGCCCGCTGCTCGCCGAGTTCGGATGGTCTGTTTGCTGACATACGCGAGGAACAGGTACCAGGGCTACAACCGAAATCTTGTCGACCGCTTCGTCAACATGGGCTTCGACGTGGATAGGGTCGTCGACGCCTTCCTTTTCGTGGGCATTGACAAGAATGACGGCCGCGACTACATCCTCGAGGAGGCATACATGGGCGACATCACGGCGCGACTGCTTGGCGAGCCGTAGGTGTGCCCGAGCCTTTGGGATACGGCCGCTCGGGATTGGTGGTGATTCCGTCCGGAGCTGCCGCGGTCGAGGACGGACGAAGTTCATACATGGGCGGCAAGAAAGGGTTAACACAGCATCATAGCATTTGTGGAGTTCTAGAGTCATGTTGGGCCGGGTATAGCATTTGTGCCGCCTGAGTTACCGGGGGGTCATTCATACTGGCGTTTATTGGGGAGCTGTTTACATTTCAGGTTTCCCTGTGGGGGTATCACCTGCTTACATGACATGAGAGGATTTGTCGCTGCAATTCAAGCAATCAACACGCTCAGCATGCATCGTGACGGGCGCACCACGATTGACCTAGCGAGGTTGGTGCTTCAGATGTTGTGGGCTGGATTTGATTGCACCGCTTGATAGCAACAGTCTTGCCTCGTCAATTTCATCCGTCTGCTTCCACCCCGCCATGGCTCCGTTGCTCCCAAGTCATAGACAGCCTCGCAGGGGATGATGCGCCTATATGTCGAGGAGTTACCTAGGTAATCAACAAGCCGGACTACAGTAACTGTTTCGTAAAATGGTTTATACGAGCCATGTATACCATCATACATCGCCGAGGCCCCTAGCAGGCCTAGCAGGCCTAGCAAGCCCAGGCCCTGCCAACTGCCCTACGGCTCCATGGTACCTGGTGGGCCTGGGCTGCTGGGTGTCGACTTTACGTGTAGATCAGTGGAGGAAGTACTCCGGACGGCCCGTGCCACCCCCGTCTACGTCCAGTTTAGCCCTGTAAACTTTGGCTTGGCGTCAACGGTCTACAATGACATCACAATCCCGATTTGGGGATCCGTGATCCGTTTTCTATTCTATCCACTGACTAGATCCTGAAAATATCCCCCCAGTGCCTGTGCTTGTGCCAATGCTTGTGCCAATGCCCGAGTGACGTTTCGGCAACGTAGGACCAAGGCTTTCCACTTCTAGACTCTCGCTTCCTGACTCCTTTCTTTCCACTATCCTCCGAGACATTGCACTATCGCATCTTATCGATCGTCCAGACCACATACATACCTCATCCTTCGACAATCGTTCGCTGGAATTGCACGCCTTGCTGGTTCTTCGCCCACGAATCCACCGCGAATCCGCACTCTACCTTGGGATAGTAGAGCTAGCGCTGCACTTATATTTGGCGCGAATCAGCTCTTGTCCGCGGTCAGAATCTAGAGTGCTGTTGGGACTTGCCGGCGGCCCAGTCCGGTATCGACTCATTCATCACTGTCGCAGAGCCGATCGTTCTTCCATCAGGCTACCTGGAACATCAACCTTGTTGTATAACAGACACCGGGACTTTCTCTCTCTCACCCTCGCCGCTGTGGAAGCAGATGGATACAGGCACACACGCTTAGGATGTCACAAGAGAAAGGAGGCCCGCCGGTGTCAACCGGCGAGCAAGCGAATCTGGCGGTTGATACACAACAAACCCGAGACCGAGCTCGTACGGACGCCGAAGTGCCGGATGCGCTACCATCGCCGCCTGGCATAGCCGCGCTGCAAGATGACAGGAGGACGCAGAGCGCGCCCGACGCAATCAACGCTGCCACCGCGGTGCACAGCTCGCCTACCTCGCCGCTGGCATCGCAGCCGGCGCTCGGGCATCCCCGGACGAGCCTGAATATGCAGAGAGCAACAAATACCAAGCCTCGCAACGTACGCGCTAGCGAGGAGTTCGACCGCCGGTACGATGGACCGTTCGGCCGGCCGAGCCTGGTCATGGCCCGGAGACGCTCATCCCAACAGCCCGGCCTTCCCGAAGAGGATGCCACCGAGAACGCTGTACAGCTCACGACGGTCGAGCCCATGCCCGGCGGCGGCGAGCAGTTGCACGTCCAATTGTACGAGCCGGAGCCGCCCAAGCTGAACTATACCCTGCGCACACGCAAGATGGCCATCTTCATCTTCTGGTTCGTCGTCGTCTTCGACTCGACCGTCATGCCGATCGGGCTCTACTTCGGTCTGTGGTATGGTGTAGGACCAGGAAACCCGGCCAACGAGAAGCTGAGTGCCAACACCGTCTTCAGTATTGTCACGGCCGCGTTGGGTGGTGTGAGTATCCTGGAGTATTTCGTCCGGTTTTGGAGGCTGTGGAAGAAGGATAGTACTTGTCGGGTAAGTCAGGCCAATTCATCCTGCCGTGTCTCTCGCCAAGATCACGAAAGCTAACGACCGCCATCAGGTCATCGGCGCCCGAAGATGGTATCTCGATTGGTTCCATTGGATGTTCACCCTGGCGTGGCTTATTGTCATGGTAGAGCTAATTGTGTACGTCCTCATCATTACCGAATTCCCAACCCTTCTCCGTACTGACAAATCTCGCAGAGGCTCCGTTCCAGAAGACCCCTACATCCGCCTACTTGCCATGCCATTGGCAACAATGCTTTTCGTGTTCGGCACACTACTGCTCACCATTGACGGCTGTCGATACTTCCACGTCACCGCGCCCTGCCGGATCTCCTCCATCCCCAAGGGAGCGCAGCTGCGGCCCGGCATCTACTCCTTGATCGAAGACGTGTGCGCCGTGGACGGCTCCGGCGGGACCGACTTCCGCGTTGCCTTCGACCGGCGCTACGAGGCCAGCCACGTCTTCCGCTCCATGCTGCGCCGCCTGGGCATCTTCTGGGCGTTCGGCGCGCAGGGCTGCGCCATCCTGAACACGGCGCTCATCTTCGGTCTGAACAACGCCGACGCCGCCTACACCATCGGCTGGAGCGTCCCGTTTATCTGGGCCGGCATCTGGACCCTGGCTACCTTCTGGTACGCCAAGCGGGAGCTGAAGAAGGAGAAGAAGCTGTGGGCTGCCGAAGCGGCCAAGAACCGGGCTTAGAGCGGAAGACAAAGAAGATTTAAAGAACACATATGATACCCCAGAATGTAGGAAACTGGTCATAAGCGGTGTCGAACGCAATCTAGATCATACACCGATATGGTGCCTACAAAGACAGAAAGATAAATGAGACAGGTAAACGAAATTTCTCCGAGAACTGGCTTGTTCTTCTTGCCCTTGTGCATTCCGACAGTATAGACAAAGAGCCTCATGACGTGTGCGCGGGCAGTGGGTGACCAGATACGTCTAGATATGCCTGGCCGTTTGCCCCAGCTAGTCTTGTATATGCCGGTGGCGGATTCGTAAGCTCCTGACCACCATCTGCATACACGACTCCCATCAACGCACGGCCTGTCGCCGGCGGATCCAGGGCAGACGGTTCCCCACGTTCCCCGGCTACGCTTATGGACCAAGTCGGCAGGGCACCGACGATACAACTCCTGCCCACAAATTCTCCTAGTGTGCCCCTGTTCTAGTTTGTGACAACAC
Source organism: Neoarthrinium moseri (assembly GCF_022829205.1). Classification (NCBI taxonomy): domain Eukaryota; kingdom Fungi; phylum Ascomycota; class Sordariomycetes; order Amphisphaeriales; family Apiosporaceae; genus Neoarthrinium; species Neoarthrinium moseri. The sequence goes on along the minus strand of NW_026055150.1, from coordinate 143,332 downwards.
TCCTCGCTCATCATTCCAATTTCACGGGTCAGCCGAGTGTGTAATACTTGGGTTGAATTCCGAGTTGTCCAACTTCGTCAAAGTGCCATGGGAAGCCCCAGGGGCAATCTATACATGAACAAGCAGGTGATTTTCAAAAACTCTTTCCCGTCGTACGTAGTTTGTCCAATCCCAGGAAGCTAGATCTCAGAACCACAGCCACCAAGTTGCAACAGGATAAGGTGACACGCGATAATAGTGGAATTGATTGGTTGAGTGGACTATGAAGGAAATTACAAGCATGCATCAAGTTGGAAGGAAGATTGGGGAGTCGTATACCCGTACAAGTTTTACATAGCACTACCATGAAAACGCATCTTCCTCGCCAGAGATAATGTCGAGTCTTTTAATCGCCATTTATGTACCATAAAGACATATGAACTTTATAAAACCAGTCACAGACACAACTGTCGTGGCAGCCATTTCTAAGGCCTACGGTGTGAACAATGCATAGCGCACATCAAAGCTGAGGCCACAATGCCAGCTATTAGTATTTGAAAATTATTAAACTCGACTTAGGCTAACTTGAGAATCTTCCAATAATATTCTCGTCGGGATTTAGATAAGCTAATTGAACATCTTCTCGTAATTTCCACGCACCTCGGGCGACATTGTGGTGTTGGATTCGTCGCAGATCGGGCAGCAGCACCGGAACCCCCAAGAGCGCTCTAACTGGGCCGCACGGTCTTCTACCCAGGGGTCTATGTAGGTCAAGGTGATCTCTTTGCCTTTCCTAATGTCACATCGGGCTCGTAGTTCAATGAACCCAGCCTCAACCGCATGGAGAGCATTGTGGGCACACGAGTGATTGAAGCGGCTGGCGACGGTAAAGAGTGCCACCTGTGTAATGGCAAGGCTAAATAGGTTGGGAAAGGACTTGTCAGGGATCCGGCTGCGGTAGCCGGCGTCATCTTCTATAAATGAGTTGGTTCTGGTGGCGAACCACAGCTGCAAGTACTGCTCGCGCGTGTCAGGAGATCGACCACTGCGGCTCATGATCAAGTCTAGTGCCTGATCGACCTGGCTAACCCACCGCACTGGTCGATAAGAGCTGAGTTCCAGAACCTGCTCCTTTTTTCCTGTGTCAGGCCATCATAGGCATCCATCAAGTCCTCAAGGCCGGGAATACACGGGTCATATGGCCCGGGTTGGTCTTCTCTGTCAACGAATTTGATCCTTGGAGAAATAAGAAGTGCCTTTTCGCGAAGAATTACAGTTCCAACTGGTATGTCGCGTGTGGCAAAGGCGCCAGATCCCGATTGTGGTGTGTTGAGTATTTCGAAAAGCCTGCACATATTGTCACACGGCGTACTTTGTGCACGGGAATGGTTTCAAATGTCGATTGTGAGATTGGATTATGATGGCGGTGAAGATGATGATGATGGCAACTGCATTCGAGTCATGAGTCAAGAATGGGTGCCGAAGCAAAGCTTTATATATTTGTGTCTACCACGAAGTTCAATTGCTTTGTTCTTGTAGTCTCTAGCATAAAGCCTCTGAAGAAACAACACGGAGAGGACCTACAATTGTTTGTGTTTCGGCATTCATTTGCATAATCAAAAAAGCTATTGTTATTGAAGGAGAAGCCGTTGTTGCTTGTCAATCTGACAGAGCCGCAACAAGTATACGTTGAGAAATTCTGAGCACAGTGCAGCAGAGCAATCAGTGTGTCTCTCGTCATACACTTCAAAGCAACATTTGACAGACGCTAAACATCACATTTGTAACTATTCAGGGTCATTCGCTACCAGTCACCTGGAATATGGTTACGCGTCTGATGTGGGGGTCAGCTCCTCGTCATGAGTCTGAGCCATCTCATCCCATGCTAAGGAATTGTGTTTCTGAATACACTCAATGTATAAAAATGTCAATCTTGTTCAGCAAGAACTCATAAATACTAATTATCACAGGGTATTTCACCACTCCCACGCAGTCACAACGTCTCTGAAACGGCGATTCCAAGTTCTCTTACTGCAGGAAATACAAGTGAAATCATCAATAGTACAGTGATTCATAGGCCTGGTGCAAGAGTGTTTCGCTAAAGGGGTCAACCTATAAAACCCATAATTCCTGGTTGCGGAATTCCTGCTTTCCAACATCAAACCTTCCAACTACAAACGCATTTTTCGACATTTATATACCTATCTAAATATATTCACGCCGACGAGTAAACATTGAGCAAAATGTCTAAGTCCCAGTACTCTCTTCAAGGCCAGTCCAAAAGTAAGCCATCTGAGTCTTCAAAGAAGAAGTTAAGTGGTGGTGGGAGCAGCAGCGGCAAGACGTCAGGCGGAGGATCCAGTGGAGGACAGAAAAAGAAGTCTAGCAAATCGGAGTCTAACATCACTTGTGAAGTTGAGACTGTTACATGGGAGCCCCGCAGGACTGAGTATAGCGATGGGGAGAGTTATGAGTACCCATACGGCAAAGGCACAGGCAAGTGATCGTTAAGCGATCTGGGCGGCTACATCTCTTCAATGACAAGGTAGCTATCCATATACATTCCGTTACTTTTAGCACACGCCATGTTATGGCTAAAGCTTGAAGCCACCATACCACTATTGGCGGCCTGCATTGGGTGAACCAATTGTTTACACCCTGACGAGTGCGATGCTAACAATTCTGAAAGAAAACATCATCAGTAGTGTATGAGATACAATTATGGCCAGAAAATAGCGTTTAGTTGACCAGAAAGCCCAGGGACAAGTGATTGAACTTAGAATGCGAGAAGACTCACAACGCGGATGGTGGCCGGATCTACTTCTGATTTCCTGCATACAGACCGGTATTTGCCGCATGCGACTGTGGTTCTCCGGATACGCCACAATGTCACTCTTGCCCAAAGAACTCAGAGTTTTCCTGGTTCTCGGAAGTGCCAACTTTGCGATGACCGTAACTCTCTTTCCATGCCCAGGGCTAAGAAGAGACACAGACTTTGGACCCGTAGGAACAACTTCGCCGTAGCATTGATACAGCGCAAGAATTTTGTATGAGGCTCGCCAGAACACTACAAAAGGGCCTAGGGTATGGAAGATACTGCACATAATGTGGACCCTGGGATCTTTCGAAGGGGCTACTGGAGCGCGTGATATAAGGCACAGAAGCAGCATAGTGGAACACTTCGGTGTTATTATGCATTCTCTTGAGTTTATGACTCTGACCCAGCTGGCACAGCAACCGTGTCAGAATACGCTGCCATTTTTGGCGGTGTCTTTTAGAGTTTACCAAATTTGTACTTTTATGTGAGAAAGCATCGTCCTCCCCACGGGACTGAGAAATTCTCCTCTTGACGCACGCCATCTGATATGCGTTCTCAAACTGCCAAAGGTATGACTGAACCTCCTTGTCGCTCCGCTCCCAGAAGTCTACAGCAACACCCGGAACCACCCTCCTTTGTAAAATTTGAAGCTGCTAAGAGATCCTTCCATAAAATAAGGAATTTGCCCCAAGGCCCGGCTATGCGATATCAGTATAGACCTACGAAGCTCGGTTGAAGTAACTTACCCCACTCGCCTGGTTTCTCCAGCGTTACTTCGAGAGATAATCTGGCGAACAATTGTGTAAAAGTTATGCTTGCGCTCTCAGTTCACCACAGGTAGATTAAGACTGCTGCAAATCTTGTGACTTTGCAAAAGCCTAAAGCAAGGGAGGAAGGAAAGAGGAGTTCCCTCCACAGTTACCGGCTTTACTATTTTACATGTGGGGTAGACCATCCCTTACCTCTTGGCTCTTGTACAGGTACCCAACTACAACAACCACTTGCATCAGCCAGTTCATAACATACGCTCTGGAGTTTTCAATGAATCCCCTTCCAAATACTTAACATTGCATAACAACTGAATTTATATATCATAAACAGTGGCCCGGTACCTTATTACGGCAAGACAATACGAACGAGCCCGTTGCTCCCCTGTCTTCCTTGGGCTCCTTCCGTTTCTCTGCATTCTGACGTACAGAACCGCTGCTTTCCTCCACCTTAGGACTGCGCTCTGCTTGATTAAGAAAGGATTCTCTTTTCATATCTCCATCAAGTCAATCACTACGTTGGCTGAGAATGGAACCTTCTTCAGTCCAAGGCGTGATTGTGGTTACCGGGGCGGCTGGAGGCCTCGGCAGCTGCATTGCCGCAGAGATCGCTTCATCGCCCCAACTTGCTGCTACTTACCGCGGTATCTATGCTGTCCGCAACCCTTCGCAGACCACGGCGCTATCCTACGCTCTTGATCAGGGACGACAGAGAACTACTCCTCACCCTCATGAGATTGTGTCACTGGACCTTGAGCAGTTTGACAGCGTTCGCGCCTTAGCCACCGATCTCAACCAACGGGTGGCTACAGGTAACATTCCCAGAATCCGCGCACTCGTGCTCAGCGCAGGCTACCTGGAGCTTGAGAACCAGAGATGGTTGGGAAATGGACTGGACGCGACCTGGACGGTCAACTACTTGAGTCAGTGGCTTTTGACTTTGCTACTGTTGCAAAGCATGGATCGAGAAAACGGCCGAATAGTGGTACTTGGGAGCCACACCCACGAGTGAGTTTTGCTTTCTGTACGTTGAAGTCGTATTAAAACATGACTATTTAGTCCGTATGACAAATTCAACAAAGGCTCGATGGGTGGGCAATTTGATGATGACAGGTGGAAGCAAATTCTTGGCGACAGTATTGAGCCGCTCTCCAAGGGAACTTGGAGTCCTTATGGCGATGGGGATCCATCAGACGCAGGCTTGCGTCGTTATGGAGCCTCAAAACTTTGCCTAGCTATGATGATGCATGTATATCAAATGGAACGCCATGTGATATATATTGGCTAACTTTCGGTTCTAGAGGTGAACTACAGCAGCGTCTGGACCGCGATCCTTTACTCAACAACGTCGCCATACTGGGCGTTGATCCAGGCTGGATGGCCACCGCAATCTCCCGGCGGCATCCAATGTACTCTGTAGTGAGCGTTGTTATGCCCTGGGTGGCTAGCTTCCTGTCCTGGATGCAGCCCAGCGGCATGTATCGCACCCCTGGTCGGTCAGCAAAAGATGTTGTGGCAGCCATGTTCGACATTGGCTGGATTAATGGGGCCAGTCATAAGGGTATGTACTTCAAAGGGGCGGTGCGGGCCGAGGTGAGCGGGGAGGCGCAAGACGTAGAGAAGCGAAGAATGGTGTGGAAGGGTAGTGTGAAGTATGCAGGCCTGCAGCATGATGACACCCTTTTACTGCACTGGAAATGATGCTTGTAATTAGACAACTAAACTATCTAGGACCATCCCAGTTGCACCGCCGTCGAGAGATATTGGAGGGAAATACAAACCTTCCAGACTCCATTATTCACCCAGCTTGGAATGTGCACTTCTACTCACCGTATTGTCTACTTTTCTGCGTTTCCCCAAAATTTCAGTTGTTAATGACCCCATTTAGTGAGGAAATTGTGAGGAAAATGATCCCATTCTTTTCTTTCAGCCGCAATTCTTAAAAGTCAGGACGAGCTCGCAGCCACAGGAGCTGACCTCTGCTCCGTGCCGGCGGACGCGGCTGCGCTTGAATGATTACTCGTTGACTATCACTAGCGATTGCAGTTGACACCGTTGTCGTACTGTCAGCAATTACTATCCGTTGTGATAAGAGTATGGGATGATGGACGAAAACTGCAACTTTCGGACTGTGAGTAGCTTGAAGTTTTTCAGTTATTCACAGCAAATGAATAAGTCTCTCACATTCACGAAGCATGTTGGCGTCCCATTATATAGGGACAATAGGAGAGATTTGCAAGCAGTACACTTGTGTTCAATCTGCAACGAAAGAAGGGAGGCGAAAGAGCCCGATTAGCCAGTCACAAGTAACGTTTTAAGCATATATTTGGCGACGTTTGCCTTTTCCTGATTTACGCCTCTAGACTGAAGTACTCGACATATCTAGGTCCCTCTGGCTTTAAATCCGACGCACGAATACCGCATGTCAGCATCAGATTCAACTGCCGTTGATTTGTTGCACAGCCTCCACACAGCCACGTCGCTGCTGAGGGGCCTAAATGTAGCCACGTCGAGTACAACCACCCAATACTGGCATAAACCTTTCCTCGGACCAATTTCACTGAGGCATACTTCATTCGACTTGTCTGTACAAGGTTTACGATGGTCGAGCACGTGTCGAACTACTATGACGTGGATCCTGCAACCGCTTTACCACCAAAGTGGGAACATCTCATTAGATGACTGGATTACTCTTTGGACCTTATGTCTGGCGCCTCTTCTGGCTCATATCCTTTCAGGAGCTCCACAACCTTCTTATGTATGTCTGACAAAACCGAAATGGCATGATCGTATATGTTTATACAACCCTACGACAATTATTTGGAGATATATGGCTATTGCAGAGCGACGCATCAGGGCTCGATCGTGGCAACCGTTGGACATGGCAGGCGCTAATGCGTTGTTCTGGACCTCTAGAGGCTGGAATGGATCAGAGGCCATAGTGCTTGACAGCTTGCCCTACTGTACACGCTTGCCCGAGCATCCCCGATTGCAGATCATCTCTACCGAAATGCTCAAGACTACAATCACCGCGTTGCAAGGTGTTCAGGTAGTGTATCGATATATTCCTGGGACCGGAGCTTCCCTTGGGAATCGATATTTTGCCCTGGACAGTGTTTTTATACCATTAGCCAGCTTTGGCTTGCTACGCTTGCTGCCTGCGGCGTGGTTGACTGCTGATTTTGCCTACACCACGCGATACGTCACGAATACGGAAACAAACTCAAAAAGTCCAACAGGCAACAAGGCCGGATTTTATCTCGATGAGGTGCAAGGCAATCGTGGGGAACTGAGCCATTTTAAAGAACGCTACCACCAACTGTCTTGTAAACGAAGCCGGGCTATCCGCGCGTTCCACTTGATCATCTTGTCTGGATGCTGGATTCTCACCATCATCTATGTCATAGTTCTTCCAGTCTCCAGCTCCCAAGAGCACATCATGACAGTCACGGATTTGCTAGTGTCAACGCTCTACTTTGCAATCAGCTCGACAACCTTCTCAACTTGCACCTATTACCTACTTCGGGGTCATACGACAACGATTATCCCCTGCATATCTCAACTTTGGTACAAATCTTACACAATGGGTTTGGCAATCGCAATGACCGCCCTTGTTATTGTTTCCTGCATAGAGACGAGGAAGACCGTTTGTGGGAGGTTCACTAGTGTAGGGCCACTGCATACGAGTGTAGATCCATGCTTGACGGATGCTCCAAGTATCATTGCTCTTGATGCAAATTCAGAAAGCCACCATGCTTTCGGGATCACCCTGAAAACTATGTCAGATGGCTCGAGAGCTTCTGGAGGAGGGGATTTCTGGTATCTAAATTTCTCCGGTACGTGCCTTGGGCAGGTAGAAAGTCCAGTGATTAGCCAAGCGAGAACATTGGGAGCTGTCGCTGTGTCTAATTGGACTGATATAACTAGGTCAACGATTTCTCCTAGTTCTATGCGAGTCTTTGTGTAACCTTTGTTCTCTTTCACTAGAAGAAAGGCAATAGAGCAGGTGGCTTTTATAGATATATGTTTCCGCCGTGAAGTTTTCTTCACCAATTGGTTTACCGGTATAACGTTATTGCCTACTGTGGATACTAGTGCAAATATGGTAAGAAATGTAGGGAAATTGACTGGTGTTGATAGAGTTTCCTTGGACAACTTTCATAAACTTTGAAACTCTCAAATAAGTAAACGTCCCGCTAGAAATATATGTAAGCTCGACGGAATGGCTGCTTGACGAACCCTCATTATAGCCGGACGTCGAGCTCAGATTGTTCCCGCAGCTGCTTGAGGAAGTAGATAACTGCGTGCTTGGCGAGATAAAATCGCTGTAAGTAGAACTGGGTTCAAAAAATTGGCTGCTTGAAGAAATGATATCGGCATAGCTGGATATCGAGGTCGATGACTCGGTACTCGAATGGTCGTTGTCATAACTTGACGTAGACGTCCTGGCGTCGGTGCTCTGACAGTCTATAGGGCTATAACTGTACGCAGGCTCGAAAGGTTGACTATACCAAGAAACTTCAAGCCATTTCGACGTGGTGGTCGTTACAACCGAGGTTTAAGAAATGGAGCTCGAGGTGGTTGTGATTCGTGAGCACTTTCGTCTTCGCAATGGCTCTGCTGTCACTTGGCGCTTCTGGACGGCGGTGAAAGCACATTCGGTGACGGTAGTAGAGCTATGAATGTAAGTCTTGGAACGGACAACTTGTCTCATTCCTTACGTGGAGTCATAAGAGGTGACAGCAGGAGCGCAAATAGTGTTGGTTCCCGTAGTCCTGGTAATGACCTCTGTCGTGGGAATAGAACTGATGGAAGTTCCGGTGCTCATGACCGTAAGATGGAAAAGGGAGGAAGAACAAAATGCTGTTCTCGAGGTGAGACCTGCGAGGGCCTGGATGACGTGCCGGTCTGCAGGGCATTCCTGCCTGCTGGGAGTGCATTCGACGTGGCTTACAGCCAATAAGGACATGAGCCCAACCGGAAGCTTGACAGATACCATAGTTGCAGATCCGGACCACAAATCTACGCACAGGATCTAGATTTGACAGAATAACCTTATGTAATGGTACTCCTGGGTGAGCGGCATCTTGGGCACTTTATAGACTGATTTGGTGCAGCCAGTAGCTCGGTTTTCGCTCTTTAGAGAATGCGCCTAGAGTTTGTCTAGTCACTTTCTTGCTTCTGTTATTTTAAAGATGGACCGGGGCGTTCTTCCTCACTCCCTCTCTGCAAATTCTTCGCTCAGCCGTTGGCAGATAGCTTCAGTTATCGAATGCGGTTCTTTCCCGATGCTGACTATAGCTTAAAAACTGTCGCCTCAGGGGCCGACTTGATCTAGAGGCTGTGGCGCAAAGGCCATCGCGGGCCTGAAGCCACATTCATTTGGCTTAGTGAGCTGCGACTGCACATAAAGTTGGAAACGCTATGGACCAACACTAGTATCTTGGGCTACCCCAGAGCTAGGAGCTTTCGGACTGGGTTGCAGCCGGGGTGTTGTGTCGGCCAATGAATTCCACTCGGTTCCTGAGTGGTGCAAGCAACAGAAACGGCGCTATAAACGCCATTTCATCAGGCTATTCCACATTGCTTTGCTCATGTTTATAGTTGAGCATTGAGATATGTGGCGCTCCCGAGCTGCTGAGCTGAGCTGCGGGCAGACTTCATCGTGTGTTTTTTGCATGTCTCACCAGTCTTGGTTGTTCAATGCTGCCGGTGGTATCATAAACGCATGCACGACAAAGTCACTCATACAAACATACAGGTGGACAGAAAAACGCAGGGACGGGGGACAAACTCGGTCAGACTGCGTTCAGGGGGATATTGTGATCTATATATAATCTATTTACGATTTGCCAGGAACTATTGAAAACGATACTCAAGAATTCGGAGCCTGGGTCTCAACGATTGACAAATTAGACTTCCTATAAGTTTCCTTGCTGAAAAGCTCCTTCAAGATCAGTGTGCTCGATGACGCCGATAGCCAGCCTCCCCGAGGGTATTCTTCACTTGTGAGGGAAACCCACGACTCGGGTGTGAGTCTGGATCCAGGCCTAGCCCAGTTTGAGTACGGCGACTTGATCTCCCGCGACCAAGTACTAGTCCTCCCCAATTCGGATGTGCTGCTTACGTTATTCCGACTGCGGTTTGCGGGGCTGCGTAGCTTTCCAATCCATAACATTTGTTCATGTTCGCGCAGGTAACGATCGGACGAGAAGTTTTTCAGTACATTCTCTCGGCCCAGCATACCAAGAGACCGGCGTTGCTCTTGCTTTGAGTACATGCGCCTAGATATTTTCCTCACCGACTCGGGCGAGGGCACCGGATACTCGAGGACTGGCACTTCGACGCCAGGACTATCTTCGGCGTGTTTGCTCCAAGGACCCAGTAGGGCAAGGATGCTGATCTGAGCACGGGCAAGAGATTCGGAGTCGTTAGGCGGCACCACCTCGCTGAAGCGGTCACCAGTGGCACGATCAGTGACCACACAATACGATGCGCCGACATCAGTACAGACAACGGGAACGCCAGTCAAAGCTGCCTCACCCATGGCCAAGGGCAAACCTTCAGAGATCGATGAGTTGAGAAATAGCCAGGCGTCTTGAAGAACGACAGAAGCAGCGCCGAGGCCTTTGAGAATGACGTGATTCTGAAGGTTCTTCGAGGCAATGAGCTCTTGACATTCAGTCGCAATAACGGCAGCACGTTCCTGATCGCCGTAAATGTGTAAATGGTAGTCATTGAATCCCCACTCATTGACGATCAAATTGGCGGCCATGATAGCATTCTTGATGTCCTTGACGTACTGGACATGCGACAGCATAACAACTGTTGGCTGGTTCGTTCTGACGACTTCAGTGGGCTCGAACTTTTCCATGTTGCAGATTCCGTTGATGACAGGGTCGATTTTGCGTGCAAAAGACCGGCGATGCTCAATAGCGCCTTCGCCAGTGCCGAGCTCCTTTTCCCAGCCGGGGTTGAAGTAATCGCAGCAGGGAAGTACAACGTCAGCATGGTGCTCCAGCAACACACAACTAAGATGTGTCAGGGAGATCAGGGTACTATTGACGAATGGTGCATCATGAGAAACAGCCGAGCTCATGAACGTGGTGAACTCTCGGTAGCTGATGCAATGATCCCAGATGTGCAGGGATATGTTCCGCTTCTTCTTGCAGACGATACCATAGGTGGCACCAGTGAAATGGTGGGATGCCTGGAACACGTCGGGTATGTGTTCCGGGACTGGAAGGGAGAAGATGAAAAGGTATCGTGACCACAGATTCAAAGCTTCGTCGAGTTGCTTGATCGTAGGCATCTCGAAATCCCACCATTCGGAAATGTTCAAAGCATCGTCAATGTCTTCACTCAGCCAGAGCTCGCGCCATCTCTCCTTGACAATAGGGTGATTCCAAACGTCACTCCAGTTGCGAGATGTCTCAAAGTACGTATTCAAATGCACCAGCGCATTGGTAGCCTCCTCGACGTGTTCGCGGGTTAGCTTGACAGTTCGGGCGCACTTTACCAAGCTGCCAAGTATAGGAATGAAGTTCTGCATTATATCTGCAGCACACGTATCAAAGGAGCGTTGAACAACTGCGGTATCGAGACTGCTCTCCAGAATCCCGTGGACAGGATTGAGAAAGTCCAGGCCCCAAAGCGGCAAGATGGTAAGCGACTGGACGTTTCGTTCAATTTGAAACCGCGGCACACCGTAATCATTGGCGGATTCAGCAAGAACATGCCACTTGATTGTGTTTAGGTCGTTGATCATGTCCCGACGGCAGGCGGATACACCACCAGGGTCATTTGGCCAAGTTGAGGTATCCATGCAGAGAACGTGGAGTTCATGCTCGTTGTCCATGATCTGCGAGGATAAGTGCCGTGTGTTAATTCGGGCATCCCCCGCCCGACCAAAGGTAGACAAGTCACTTAATTTGAATGCGATATGAACCCATGAGCTGATTTGAGGGTCGACATCCACTCTTGCCATGACAGTATCGGCCTGAGTGTCGATGTACCTCTTGGCTGCCCCGAGCAGACCAAAGTCTCGACGCCTCCAGTAAGGCCGCATCACTTGATCAGAACGCAGCAGCGCTTCATCAATCCACTGGGCACTGATAGCATCGATCTCGCGGCCATTCTTCCATGCCTTCCAGAGCTGGGTACGGGCAGCGGCGGTGGAGATTGGGTAGCGTTTTGCGTTCAGACCAAGAATTCGTGAAACAAGGCTGGATTTGATAGAAGAAAATGAGAGCAGTGGGTTCTCATTCAAGAAGCTGCAGTTCTCTGGCTTCTTCAGGACGTGAAACCAATCCTCACTGATCATAGGGGGTGCGGACACAGGGTTGCCGTTTAGAGTAACCGAGACCTCAGGGTGGAGCTTGTGTTCAAAATCCCAAGACGCATGGAAGGTATTATGACCCTGGATGAAAGTTGCCTCCGTCACCACGGAGAAAGGAACCCATTCGTCCAGTCTCTTATCGGGGTTTTGGTGTGGCATACTCCATAACACCTTGATAGTTGTGTCGGGAAATGTGTATTCGGCCCAAAGAAGTTCGTCCTCGTGCTTGGCATCCCGACGATAGCAGTATTTCCAGCTGACCAGACTGTCACCACGTATGGATGAGCCACTTGAGATGTAACCACGATGATCATATTTCACGATCTGGCCCTCGAGTTCTCCTCTGATGCAATGGCGCTGCAATGGCATCTTTGTTTGACGGTTATCATAATCGTAGTGAAAGATATTGGTAACTTTGCCATTCCTGTACACTCTCCTGCGTTGAAGCACCAGTCTGTCGTTGTAGGTGTTGACACACAAAAGCTGTGCCGAGTCATTGGGCTCACGATTATGCCGCCCGTTATACTGGGACACACGCAGTGAACCGTCGGACGTCGTGGTCCAGAACCAGGTTGACGGGCCATCAAAATCCTCTGTGATGATCTTGTCCTTCTCAAGGATTGTCGTCGTACCTCGTACCAGCTTTTCAACTCTGGAGACGTGTTCATGGCCATGAAATAGGACAACAGGAATAATGATCGTTTGTAGAACTTTGCAGTATGCCCATATGGTGTTTAAAAACAACACAAATGGCCAGCAGATATACCGATTGGTTTGGCAGACTAAGAAGTCCAATTCTCGCTGGTACTCAGGGTCTGCGACGAAAGAAAGGATGAAAAATTTGATCCCGAGTTTGATGCTGCGTAGAGAAATGGCAACCATTCTCTTGAGTGTAGAGAGGAAGGTTGGATCCTGATGAGTATTCGGCCTGGGGATGAGGCTGTTTGTTTCGCTGTTGCCGCCATACTCGGTCTCCTCCGTGCTGTAGAAGCCGTCGGTTTCTACGGATCTTGCGTAGCTTAGCACACCTTGTATCATAGATGCTCCAAGGTCGCACCGAGCAATGTGCGTGCGTGCATCATGAGAATTCTGCGAGCCAAATCTCGAGCAGATCCATTCCTCGACCTCGACGATAGGGGCATCAAATGATCCGCTGCACCGCCTCAGCATGAATGCTTGGACGGACTCGGGAAGCATCTCCCATTCTCGATCGCAATCGATTCCCAAGAGAACATAACGCAGCAGAGTATCGTCGCTCTTTTGGATGAATTTGACTCGTCCAGATGGGTCAGTCTCGAGTCGGTGTTTGATACCCTCTGGAATAGACACATCATCATGGCTGAAGTGATCCACTACCAAGAGTTGTGCTAATGTTGCATCCTCGTGAGACATGCCGAGCTGGTGTTCGGAGAAGGATTGGACAATGGCCTCGGTGATGATTCTCCAGTTCCGTTCCAGATTCATGACCCATTCTTGATGGACACTATCAGGGCCCAGGATGACTATTATGTGCAGTCGGTCTCTAGTCTTGCGACTGATAGTTTGGACCTTGGTCTCTCCGAAAGGCATACTACGGGAAGAGCTGAGCTCGACGATCAGATCGCCAGCAATCCAGCTCTTAGCAGCGAGGTCGACAATACCGCGAGCAGATTGAAATGCTTCTTTCAATGTCGGGGGGTAATGCAGTTGTCTCCGAAGAGAAAGTAGCTCAAGCACTCGCTTGCCTGGGTGCTTAGACGGGTCCAGAATGTATCGATCCTCGGGAGGGACAGCACGGATGGATTCAAACATTCGCCCCAACGTGAACTGCGAAATGTCATGATGGGGATGTAGAGTACTCGCAGAATAAGTAACTGCCAATGGAGACTGTTCTTCCGTTTCCACGGATCGCCACTCTGGCTTCCAGATTAGGAAGGGTGGCCGGCCGATGTTTGTGAGGAACATGGAGTAGATGCAGGCTATCCAGGTTGCGACTGCTAAGGAAACAATACCACTGTACGGCCAACTGGGTAGACAGATGTGCAGCGCAATACCAATCGGAAGTCCGACGATCGAGGCTGCTAGTAAGGGCTTAGCACCGTCGGGACCGCAATAAATCTTGTTGTACTGGTACCAGAGGAGACCCGAGTATGCGCCAACGTAGGCGAGGAACATAACCGAATTGTCTTGGGAGGACTGAAAAGTCCACATTAGTGCCGCGAAGAGCGAAGCACCCCAGAGGTGCAAAAAGAAAAGCTTGCAGAGTGATCTCCAATACAGATTGCGCCTCGCAAGGCCATCTTCTGCGTTCGCCTGCTTGAGGGAGTCGAGCGAAGTGATGGGAATGTCGACGGCTTCGTGCGCGGCTTCCCAGAGGGGCTGCGATATGATGTCGAGAGAGACGGCGCCAAAGAGGTAGTAACATAGACCAAAACCGAGCGCAAGTCGAAATCTGTCACCGGCATCCACTGAAAGACCAACAAGACTGCTTCCAGTCAAGAGTGCGGCCCACTTGTCCAAGAGAGCCACTACAAAGTATAGCAAGCCGGACCACACGTCTTTGCCGGTCGATCGCCAGTGCAGGAACGCACTATGAAGTTTCAGCCCCTTTTGCATGTTCATCATGTTTTCCATACCGGCCTTGAGCGTGAGATTCCAAGTGGTGCTGTACGGAAGAGGCATCCATGATCTCTTGTGGCGGCAATACCATCGCATCAGGAACAGCGTCGATTTGAAGCCTTTCGCCATTTTTCTGACCAGTGGATCTTTGGTGGATTTGGTGAAGAACCAGCGGCTGTCCTCTCGGACGACGGCATCAAAAAACGCCGCACGGGCAATGGGCATCATCTTGTTATCGCCAATGCCGTTCAGTTGTACTCCGGTGTCATTGGCGCTCTGTCGGTACCAGTTGATGATCTCGGAGTCGGTAACGGATGGGATGTTGAGATACCAGGAGCTCCATCGAGAAACCACATTTCGAGCTTTCCAAAGAAATACTACCAAAAAGGCGCTCAATACGGGCAGATAGACGCTAAGCTCCTTCTCGGTGATCATGCTAACAATCGGGGAAATGAACAAAATGGGTATGCATGTGATGATGGTAGTTCTTCCAGATAGAAACTCAGAACCCGGCATCTGGTAGATTGAGAGCGCATTTAGCACCAAGAAGTATGTGGATAGCATGATGAAGTAGAACACGAATATTAGAGCGGCCGTAGCAGTCCGTGTAATAATAATGGCAATGAAGCCAATGATAGCGACCAAAAAGCTTACGGCGATGCCTGCAGTGAACCGAGTGAGTACAAACAGGTTCATTGCCGGGAACGCATTGGCGTAAAAGTACTAAGAGTGTTGTCAGTCAATTGACCGCCGAAATCTTGAGAAGGGTGGCGAAGAACGTACGTAACTTCCTCCGGAACAAATCCACTGACCGAAGGCGCCGCTGAGTAGTAGTGCCAACATGAGCGACACGGTGGCCATGGTTTTCTGTTCTGAAGTCATGAATGTCGTTAAGTATAGACCACGTCCAACTGTTGTCAACAACATGACATCGATGAGCGCCGGTACGGCGAAAATGCTGAAGAATGTGACCCGGTACCTGAATGATATTTTGTCGCTACCATCCCCCGGATCGCAGTCGGCCTGCATTGCCGCGTAGGTCGTAGGGAGCTCTGTGGATATATGATCACGTCTCGGCGGTTGATGCTTCATGTAGTACCTCCGATAGCGGTCGGAAATGATCTTTCCAACGATCCTCGGTGTCGTATCGAAAAATGAATCACAGCGGGAGCCCAGGCCAAAGTTCTCAGCGAAGCAAGCAGCTTGGTCGGCGGCATGATTTGGGTAAGGGTTTCGATCCATGACCTCCAGGTAAAGCTCATCCATGGCGAGTTTTCGGAAAGCACAGAACACCGACAGTGCAAGGATGTCGGCACCAGCATCAATACTATCAGCCAGCATCAACGCCTGCATTGCGGAACTAAGGCGTTCGTAGATATGGCTGTCATTGTTCATGAGGACGGAAACCACGCGTTGGTCCACTTCCTCGAAAAGTTGGATGGCCTCTGAGAGCCCAGGGGTATGACATCCTCGATTAGATAGCCACGTTAAGCGAGAAGTGACCAGCTCTTCAACTGATATGTCTCCGCCCAAATATGCTACCGCATTAAAAGCACGCTGCTGTGTGAGCATTGTCTCGTCCATCAATTGATGTTCCAGGCAGCGAAATATGGATTTGAAGAGATCCGTTCTTTCTTTTGCAGCCTGTAGACGCATATGCAACTGGAGCAGTTCGCCCGGCGAGAGCTGCTGGATATCTTGAACAATGCGTTCGGGCAATTGCCAGCGCGGCGAAAGTTGCCCATTGAGTTCGGCCATGGTTTGCTCTGCCATGAAACATTCTAGACGGGAGCATTGTTGGCTAGAGAGAAACGTATGCAAAATCGTCGATGCTCGGTCCGTAGCGTAATTTGAGAGGTATAGTGTGATGCAGTCGGATGCAGGATCAATCTCATACAGACCCCAGTATTGAGTTTTCGTCTCGGTCTGGAATCCCGAACGGAGACCAGAATATATCTGTATGCGATGATTTCCGTTCTCATCAGTAGGTGTACTGAGGAGATCCACTAATTTGTCGACTGCTTGTGAGGCAACAAGACTCAAATCTTCAACCCCTTGGAGGGCCTGGATTCGTTGACGGGCAAGTCTAAGGTCGTCATGATCAATTTCTGCGAGAAGATCTAAGTCTTTCAGTCTCGACTGATTTTGGGCGAGTTCATGGAATTCGGAAAATGTAGCCACATGACCCAACTGGAAGCAACCTAGCCCAGTGACCTCCTCATCTTCTGAGATGGCCACACGCAGACCCTTGCCGATGTTGTAAAGGTCAGATGCACGAGGCCGGCGTCTCGCGAAGATGTTGTCCAGACGTACTGGCCTAGGTATACTTATAGTACTTAGTCGTAGCCTTGCAGGTAGGTCGGATATGAAAGGAGCCAGATGTTCATAGATCTCTTCATGCCCTTGCGAAGTGGTAGCGATATGGTCGTTCTTACGCCAGGCATCGTGAGCTCTCATGTTATCCTCGTCTTTCAGCCACATCAAAGCACCCAATGGCTTTGCTGTAAGAGTCCGGATATTTGCAATGTCGGCATCATACAACGCGTCGTTGTGGCCAATCCAGCAGAGTGCGCTATTGAACGTGCACCAATTGTAAGTACGTGTGACAACAGAGTACTGCAACTGATCGCTGTCATCCACTGACTCCCACATAACGAGTTTTGGGCCATGGGAAGCGCACTGAGCTGCCACAGCCCGCATCACCGCTCTCATTGGTTCCATTTGAAAATAGTTCTGCCGGTCACCGTCGGGTCGTATGGTGCCATTCCGGTAGACCAGGCCTCGGACAAAGCTCATGTTGATTTCCTGAGCTTCTGCTTTGGTCAGGTAGTGTGGATAGGACAGCTCAAGCCAAAGTTCTCGACCCAAATATCTGACGTATTTGGCTAGTTCGTTGATGATTGCTGGTTGGTAGTATGACCTGAAATTGGTAAGGAGAATGCCGGTGAAGGGCGTAGCTCCGCCTTGTGCGTTGCCCAAGAGTGTTTCAAATGTCTGCGTAAGATTCTCCAGGCTCTGAACCACATCATCGTGGCTGACTATGGAGTTTGAGCTTATAAACTTGCAGACATCTAGGCGTGCGAGTATCTCCTGGGAACTGGCACGGTTGGTTTGCAGAACGTTCAGGACGCCAGGTTGAAAGGGATCCACAGCAAAGACCTGCCACCTCGAGAGCAGGTCAAGCTGTGCTTGGGTCGGTGGATCGGAAAAGCTACCCAGAAAGACGCCAAATGTCTTCGTTCTCTCGCCGACAGGTTCCTCAGCAAGTGCGGCTGGTGGATTATGTTTGATTTTTCGTCGCATGTTTCGGAGATATCGAGCGACTGGTGGGGATATCGCTGTTTTTTGGCGATGCTATGTCAGATGTTAGCGTGAGCCCAAGGACAAGAATCGCATTTTGAGAGCCAGCCAAATGCTTTCCATTATAGTGCGGAAGGCTTACCTTGAGTTTCTTCAGCGTATACCGAGCCGCATGATAACATGAATACAAAAGGCCCAGGATAAATGAGCCAAGGAGGAAGCCAGCAACAGCTTTATCCCACCAAGAATCTGTCATGCCTTGCCACCCCACAGGTGACAGATCCAAATGGCTGAGCCCCATTCTAGCAAGTACACGGTAAGGAGAACAACAGAAGTTGAGAGAAGAGCTGAGGAAGGAAACGCAACAGACGAAGTCCAGCAAATTAGGCCGATGTCCACTCCCGTATGGCGCTTATGAAAACAAATCCCGCGTGAAGTTCTTGGCCAAACAAGATCCTTACAGGCCCAATGGAACATTGAGGCACCGCAATGGTCTTGAAATCGGCTGATGGGCTTCACAGAATCAGGGCATCTGCTTAATTCCAGGGGCAATGATGCATCTTGGCAACTGCTCGGGCGAAAACGATAATCTATTCTGAGGGGGATTCGAGTCCAACTGGGCCTGGTGTTCGTCTTATTGGGGCGCGGAAGCAAAACATTGAGTTACATCAGTTAAAGTCGACATAGCCATTAAGGAATCGGGCCGCTGTGCCACCTGTCATTTCTTTGTAGCGTTTTCAGGACTGGGTTTCTTGGCTTCGTGGATTTCATGTAATGCGGAACCTACTACATGGATCGTGCAGGCAGATGTGGTTGAATACCAGGATGCCTACATATCACCAACCTAAGAGCTGGATCTGGCTGCATCTCGACTGTATTCCTTTGAATGCGGTTAGTCCAAATCCGTTCTCAACCCAAGCCGCTCAGCGTTAAAAAGGAAATCGATCATGCACGAGTCATCTTGAAGAGGAAATGTGAACACTTATGAGGTTAGGCAAGGCTCAGTAATCACACCCAGATTCTCGGGCTGATTATATTTTGGAGATGTGAAATATTAAAATGACGAACGATTCATAAGAGTTAACCTTCCCGCTCATCAGTTGACAAGTAGTGTAATTGGTTTTGCTTTCCATCTGATGGCTCAAACACGTGTTGGTGAATCATCCGAACAGAGCGGCAAACGGATGTGGCTTGTGTATGCTTTTCACACATGATTCGGGAAGCATAACGTTGAAAGATTGGATGATGGCCTCCTGTTCCTATGACGGTCTATCGACCGAGCTCATGTCCGCCGTGGCGTCAGGGGTCGCATCTAGATTCGTGTGGTAGATCGCCCCACGGACAACACGTATGTCGACGTGTAGCGCGTATGCCCGTAAACGTGAATCTTGCATCGCGCTCTGCTCGTGACAACCTTATATCCTATACCACCCTTTATCGATCCGGCCAATTTGTTTTGTTAAGTCAACTACTAAATTCCACAGTAGCTACGGCGGGCTGCTAGTGACTGGTGTACAATGTTTTTCATGCTATGGGTCAGCGGATGGAAGAATGAGTCTTAAATCTATTTGGCACTGGGGCGTTGAACAGGACATGGAGTAGAAGGAGGCCTTGTACGGATCTCATCCGCTTCATGCGTTTAACCTTTGTGGATGCACCAGGAGAACCTTGGGCAAACCTTGAGAAACCAGTCACGAGGCCGAGAGACCAACATGTTTAAGGGGCAAATTCAGTTTCCTCTCAGGGGTCAGCGTGGGGAATTTTGCTCCGGAAGTAAGTCAGGTCATTCTCATGAGTCATGTGAAGTCCAACTTGGTCCGAAGAGCTTGTATCATAGCCAAAGAAACTATTGGCAGACATCGAATAATCTTTAGAAGCTCGTATGTGACGAGTACGCAATACCTGTCAACCTGGCCACTCCCACTTCAGATTGCCACTCTAGGTTGGGCATGATAGTTCGTACGTCTGACCTGTCCGTTGACCATGATGATATAAGACCAACGGGTGCTGCCTTCAATTTTACTAGCCAATCTACAATACAGTGTCATGCCATAGCACTATGAGCTTCCGCACTTCTCATACGTGCCAAATTTTGTAATGATGGAAATACTACCAAATATATCCAACTTACCGATCGAAAATTCCTGCGATGAATCTCGCAGATACCCAATCGGCTCATGTTGGCGCATGCGCGATAGCTGTGCATATAGGAACTGCATAAGTATGCAGTGCATCTTTTAAGAAATTATGAAAAGCACCTGGGTTGCTGTACGTACATCTCGGACATTCGCAGCCAATAGACCAATTCCACTGCGTCCTACACAAGTCCGCTGTGGAACACGACAATCAGATCCACATAATTGTGAAACGAGTCCCATTCGTTTGTTTATCCAAAGCGATAATGCTCATTTTACTTCAACACATCGAGACCGATTAACTGCCCCGACAAACTCGTTCCAACTTGGACCGAAGCTCTCGTAGAAGTCGTCCACTAGATCAGTAACGAAAACGTACTGACCCCGTCGGCACAACTCTTGCGCGACATCCTCAACTTCGCCAGCTGGAACTCCAGAAATCTGATATATAGAACGGCTCCGATCGATACGAAAATCTTCCAGTCTCTTCTGCAAGTTCTCGCTGCGAAGTCTGTGATAGGGCTCCTCGCAAATGCATACAAGATCCGGATTGCCAAAAGCAGTCAAGTCGCCTTCGGGAGGAGTTCCAGGGTTATGGACGACCTGCTCATTATGTACCATTCAGTATCGAAACACTCCCATAGAAATTGCAATGAATGACCTTCGGCCGCAAATGGCTAACACTTGTAAAGAGGTGCAGGCTAAAACAGAATGTTGAGACGCTGGAGATCCAGTGATATAAGAAATGGGTGCCACACACCATTCGGTCCCTATGTATGCCTGGGGCATGTTTGATGTAATGACTAACCGCATCCAGGTACACCGACCTCTCAGCGGATACGTGGTTCGGTGTCTCGTCAACGTAGATTCCTTCGACATAGAGGCCACTGTGATGCGTGGTCCAGTTGGCGTATTGCCGGATTTCTGCGAAGGTTTCGGCGATTGGTCTTCGGCAATAGTCTATTTTGACGTATCCCACGGTGCAGACGTTCGAGAACGCGTTCAGCCGCGGTATCTCACGGACATAGTCTTGTCCGGGTAGCGGATAGTCACCCGGCCCACTACGTGGATTTACCACGACGAGAAAGTTGGTATCGGGATGAGCTGAAATCCTGGATCGGGGTGCTCCAAGGTCAGCGGTGGTGAACTCGGGTACTCATCCAGAAATAAGGCGAGGAACGGCTGAGATAGATGAAGAATTTGGAGCTATGGAGGATTGCGTCGGGATGGATTAGGAGGACTCACGCATCATGAAGCGGTTTCCATGTCTTCTCTGCCAATGGGTAATAGTAGAGAGGCATGACTACCCAGGCTTTTCCATTGTTCTTGTCCGTCATGTTGTTTGGGGGCAGCCCGTTTGGTTCGAAGTGAAGAATTAGAGCTGGCTCGAGCTTGGAACCAGTTTATTTACAGTCAACGGCTTCGGGTTGGAGGAAAGATGAAGTTTGCAACGTAGTTTTTTATTATTTGATACAGCCCGCTCGTTTCCTGTGTGTTTGGTGCTCTTGTGCAAACACGATTGGCGCCGATCTGGTTGTGATAATTACGCACCGTTTTGCACCTCCCTCTCACCGAGAGACAAACGTTTTGTCATGCCGAGGGGCTGCAATCGATTGCTTTGCAACTGCTCGGATCCATGATAAGCATATGTGTCTCACCGGAAGTCCACTGTGAACTCAATCTAGACTGTCTATTTAGGCTTTCGCAGGCCCAGCCGTCAAATTGTGCCGAATGCGATAGGCCAGTCCATCCGAATTTCCCAAGGATGGGGTGGTTCTGAACTTAAAACCGTCACGGATGTCCGTGAACAATTGCTTGCAGTGGCTTGACAGCAGAGACCTTGTAGAGGCAATCATGTCTCGGATCCCAACTGTAAGATGGATTGCCTATTTTGGACGAATCGGCCGCCACTGTTGTCAATGGGCAAACGTCATCGCGGACTCCATTGTGACGCCTCACAGATTTTGAATACATTCTAGGTTGCTTGGCGTTCAGACGCGCTCCACTAGATCAGGTCACGCTGAGGATCCGCCTAGGCAAAGATTACAGTTGAGTAATTCGCATCAGGCGTTCGGCATGAACTGGCATCACGATATAATGTAAAGAAAGGAGACATTCATTATTAATTATTCCAGTTTCACAACTTCGGATAAACCCAGGGTGGGTTGGACTCAAGCGATTGTCCGACTGGAATCACGTTAGATCGATATTGACCGAGTCCGTTCGTACAAGTATTGGTGATATTGTCCAGTAGGAGTAGTCAGTTGATCCACCAGGCTGTGGGCAGGAGTTTCAGGATGATGAGTAGTAAATAACGAGTAACAAAAAGATATCGCTACGCCGATTTTCCGGACCTAGACCAGCCGACCGTGGAAAGCCCAAAGCTCAGAATGATATCGTATATACACAGGATTGCAATACATCCCCTCGGCAGAAACCCACACTCTTCTAAAATACCAAATAACACTCAAGCCCCTGGATAGACACAGGTTTTAGTCCCGGCCATCAGTGACACAGCCGCTGGAGGCATCCTTCACCAAGCGAGCATACTTGGTCAGAGTACCCTTGCTGTACCTGGGTGGCGGTGCAACCCACTCCTTTCTCCTCTCGGCAAACTCGGCATCGGTAACGTTGGTGTTCATGGTAAGCTTCTCGGCGTCGATGGTGATCTCATCTCCGTCTCGCACGAGTCCAATGGGACCGCCCTCCATGGCCTCGGGGACAATGTGTCCGATCAAGAAGCCGTGGCTACCGCCAGAGAAGCGACCGTCGGTGAGCAGGGCAACGTCGTTGCCGAGACCGGCGCCCATGATGGCGGACGAGGGCTTCAACATCTCGGGCATACCAGGACCGCCCTTGGGACCCTCGTATCGGATGATGACGACAGTCTTCTCGCCCTTCTTGATCTCGCCACGCTCGAGAGACTCGATGAAGTCATCTTCTCTGTCGTAGCAGCGAGCCTTGCCCTTGAAAACGAGACCCTCCTTGCCAGTGATCTTACCGACACTGCCACCCGGAGCGAGCTGGCCGCGCAGGATCTGGATGTGACCAGTAGGCTTGATAGGGTCGTTGAAGGGGCGGATGATCTTCTGGTCCTCGGGGAAGCTCTCGGGCCACTCCTCGACGTTCTGCTTCATGGTCTTGCCGGTGACAGTCATGCCGCTGCCGTCAATGATACCCTCCTTGAGCAGGAACTTGAGGAGAGCGGGTGTGCCACCAATGGTCTGCATATCGGCCATGACGTACTTGCCACTGGGCTTCAGGTCGGCCAGGAAGGGAGTGCGGTCACTGACCTTCTGGAAGTCGTCGACAGTCAACTTGATGCCCACGCTGTCGGCGATGGCGATAAGGTGCAGGACGGCGTTGGTGCTGCCTCCCAGGATGTTGACGACGACCATGGCGTTCTCGAAGGCTTGACGGGTCAAGATATCGCGAGGCCGGATATCCTCCTTCATGATGTGCTTGATGGCCTCACCCACGCCCTCACACTCGGCCCTCTTGAGAGGGTGGGCGGCGGGGATACTGCTGCTGTTGGGCAGCGACATACCGAGGGTCTCGATAGCAGTGGCCATGGTGTTGGCCGTGTACATGCCACCACAAGCTCCCTGTCCAGGGCAGGCATTGCGGATAATGTCGTAACGCTGCTCCTCGGTGATCTCTCCGGTGATGTACTGTCCGTAAGCCTGGAAGGCGTTGACGAGGTCGATCTGGGCTCCGTCCTTGCTGCAGCCGGGGGCGATAGTACCACCGTAGACCATGATGCTGGGGCGGTTGACGCGGCCCATGGCAATCAACACACCGGGCATGTTCTTGTCGCAGCCCGGGAGGGAGATGTTGGCGTCGTACCATTGGCCGTTCATGACGGTCTCGATGCTGTCGGCAATAATCTCACGACTCTGGAGGGAGTATCTCATGCCGGTGGTTCCCATGGAGATGCCGTCCGAGACTCCGATGGTGTTGAACCGGTAGGGGATCAGGCCGGCCTTCCTCACGGACTCCTTGACGATGACGGACAGGTCCATCAGGTGCATGTTGCAGGGGTTACCCTCGAACCACACAGATGAGATACCGACCTGGGCCTTCTTCATGTCGGCATCGTCGAGGCCGGTGGCGTACAGCATGGCCTGCGAGGCACCCTGGGACTTGGGCTGTGTGATGGAGCGCGAGACCTTGTTGAGGTCGCTGTCGTCGGCACGGAGGGATCGCGTCGAGCTCAGGAAGCGACTGCAGCGTGATGATCAGCTCACATCCCGAGGGATTCCATGGCATATTCAATTGACGTACGCATACTGGCTCGAGGGAGCCCGACAGCTTCGAGCCAGAGCTGCAGGGGCTCTCGCCCGGAGCAGGGTCTGGAAGGCCATTTTTGAGGTCACGATAGCTCGATCGGAACGTCAAGGGAGGCTGAAAAAGGAGACGGCTGTCAATTGGCGTCCCAGAAGACCCAGGACGAGATGGCGGTCTTTGTAGAGGTTTGTGGGTGAGTCAATGGGCCCCGAGTCGTGAGTCCCGATTTTTGCGTGCAGCACAGCTCCTGGGTCAGCTCAGAAGCCTCAGTCGGGAGTTTAGCTGGGTGATTCAAAAATTTGGGGCGAAGTCGGCCCAGAGTCTGGTGGAGCTGCAGCCAAAGTTCCAGCGAGCGGCCCACTGCACCCCGCGGAAGCTTGGGCCTTCTGACAATACCCGGGCGGTCATTGGCTGCGATCTCGATGGGGTCCTCCCCTGACATCGGCCCGCCCACTGGCAGCCCAGGCCATGGGCAACTACATAGTACTGTGTACCGTCACTTGTTGATAGGGTCTCTAGGGGCTCGAGTTGTTGAGTGCTCATATAGCAAGACCAACTGGCTAGGCCTCTCGATTACTATTATATCAATATTACTATTCTCAAAGACATGATCCATCATGCTGTCAATGACCTATGTCCATGACTTCGTTCAACAAATGCATCTTGCTCTGCCACATCTCTCGCGTCCACAAGCCTGGATGAGCGCGCCTATTCATTCCCTACAGAAAAGCGCCACCCCTGTCAGATGAATACCCTCTTCACAGTGACGGCATCGCAGCTCGGGTTCTGCGGCGCCTGGTTTCCCAGCACCCATTGAAGCGCTGTATAGCTGTACCCCTGCCAGTATGTCTGGCAGACCACCCACCGGTTGTTCCAAAAGGTCACTCCGCGCCGGTACGGCGTTGGGGGCTCAATGGCGTCGTTGACGTACGCGGGCACGGCCAGCAGGTCCTCGGTCGTGAACGCCACGGGCTGCGCATCATCGTAGCTGGGCCAGATGAACGGAAAAGCCAGGTTCGACGCCGGGTTGTACCTGAACGACATGGGCTCGTTGAAGTTGCCGTCCCCCAGCGGCAGATTCCACGTCAAGAGGCCCGTCTGCAGCGTATCGGGGTCGGCTGCGTCGCTTGTTGTATTGAAGTAGAAGGTGTAGAACGACTCTTGGGCGGCACCATCGTAGAGACATAGCGATTCGACTGCCGCGCCACTATGGCATCCCCCAAGTTTGCGTCCATTGAGAGTCTCATTGATAGAGCTGGAAATCACGAGATTGAAGGGTGCAGATTGAAATGGATAGTTGCTCTGTGCGGTAGCAAGGCCAAGCGCCGAAAGGAGGGCAAGAGTCTTGGTGAACATGGTGAACGAGCGTGGAATTGGCTGTTGCTGGATTGCTCTGTCGGGTGCTTGATGGGGGTAGGTATTGATACCGAAGAAAGATCTGTCGAGAGGCCTCAGCTTTATACTGCCCTCCTATAAACAGCAACCTCAGATGTGGATTGCAACACGGCAGTATAGTAGACTTCGTATTCCAAGCGCACGGTATCCCGGGCTGAAAACTCCGCCTACTCTCATTGGCTGAGCACACCATTCTGCGCAAAGCATGTCAGATCAATAGACCATTGATGTCTCAATCTGGCCAAGTCACGGATCATAGTGCAGAAATACGAGTTCTTGTCCACTGCTGACGCCAAAGTCGAATGTCTCTTTCCCGCTCGTAAGAGGCGAGGCCAATAGGTCATGGCAGCTCGACGGGGGAAGGCGGAAGAAATATGTTATTTCAAGAGGCATAGGTACGGCGGCATCCAAGCTTGAATTTCGCTACGTCATCAATCGCAACAGGTGATGGACTGCAAGACAGATTCATTGTATCGCAATTGCTATAGCTTATACAACTATGCAACAACCATTGACAAGTCCGTTCAGCTTTCAGAATCGTACGCGCGAATCACAGGCTTGAATAGACATGCTAGCAGGTTTGTGCAGATACAAGGCTGTTCCCGCTGCAACCTTTCCCTTTCATTGGCTGATTACTCTCAGCTCCCAGGTTAGCCCCGCGGTCCGATCAGCCCGGGACCCGGGACCAAGATGGAATGGTTTGCACACATGAATGTGAGAGAAATGCAACCTCAGAGGCCATCGTCCATCGTTCAGCAGGTGCGAATGTCTTCGGCAATACCTCAATGAACTACCCCCAGCTTCTCTCGAATATTATCGAAGTTTGTGGGCCGGCAGCCGGAATGCCTTGACCTGAGTCAGCAAACGTATCATCCACGCTCACTGACGGCGACCTCAAATTGCCTGCTCCCTGACGGGGCTGTCAATTGACCTTCACATCCCGCTGCAGGCGGCTTGATCGGTATGGCGACAGAATCATACCTCATCACAGGTGGCTGTGGGCTGCAGGGGAGCTCCATTGTCGAGACGCTGAGGGCCAAGTTTCCAGAGGCCAAGGTGGCAGTGGTGACCCGCAATCCGACAGTCAATATCTTCGAAGGCGTGACGTATCACCGCGGAGACATCAGAGACGCGCCATTTATCGCCTCGTGTCTCGCCGAGTGCAAACCAACGGTGGTGTTTCACTGCGCGGCCACCGTGGTCGGTGCGCGGAAACACGTGAGCGATGAAACTGTCCGATCCATCAACGTAGACGGCACCCGGGTCCTACTGGAGCAGTGTGCCAAAGCCGGGACCAAGGCCTTCGTGTTCACTAGCTCGGTCAGCGTCATCCAAAAACCTGGCGTCATCGTCAGCGATGCCGATGAGACCTGGCCGCTGATCGGTGACTCCGACACCAAGGCTCTGATCTACCCGCGGACCAAAGCCGAGAGCGAGCGGCTCGTGACGGCCGCTGATGACCCGGATGGGATGAGGACGGCGTCTCTCAGGCCATCCGCCATCCATGGCGAGCGAGACAACGATGTCACGCCCATCATTATGCGGACGAGCGCCATGAAAGGGCTCCAGATCGGGGAGAACAAGACCCGCTTCGCCACGACATACGTCGGCAACAGCACGCAAGCGCACCTGCTCGCGGCGGAGAAGCTGCTGTCCCCGGACCCGGATGTCCGAAATGCGGTTGGCGGGCAGGCCTTCTTCGTCACCAACGGGGCCGAGCACTCCTACTATGACTTTTCGCGGACCATATGGAAGTACGCAGGCGTCGGAGATGGCCCGGGTAGTCCAGAGTACGAGAACGTCAGGGTGGTGCCGACGAACGTGGCAATGTGGGTAGCCTGGGCGTGTGAGTGGTGGGGGTGGGCATGGGGTACACCCCCGGTTATCAGCACCGTCGCCGTCGGTATATGTACCATGGAGAGATGGTACAAGATCGGGAAGGCGGAGAGGCTCCTCGGGTACCACCCTAGCGTTGGGTGGGAGGAGGGCTGCCGCAGAGCCGCAAAGGTAAGTTGGGTGCCCATCCATCGCCGCTGACTTGTTGGACTTGCTGCTAACCCCGAAAGTGGTACTTAGAACATGGCAACAAAACTGAGGAGGACGCGAAGACCAAGTAACGAGATCTTTGCGGAAGGAGAGGCGGGAAATGAAATGGGATATAACTACATACCCGCTCTTAGTATGTGCTTATAGTCTACGATTCTATCTGGATAGTCAAACCGTCCCAATACCAGCTCTAGGATTATCAAAACTAGCTCAAGCATTTTATGATACTATTGGTGGCTCAACAACCACGTCTCCGAAGCTGATTTCATTTCGATAACTTTGCGTCGGGTTGCCCGAAGCGCAGCCTTGGGAAGCTGTTACACATTAGCCAGCGACGACGCCAGCCGGATAATTCCACATTGAGTCCTTGGTTAATACGCAGAAATAACGCTGTCACGCTGCGTCCAGAAGAATTGATAGTCTTGTGAGCAGCCGGCCAGAGGAGACTGGCCATCTTTCACGAGAGTCGCCGCAGTTAGTGCACGGGAAGCGCGCAGACACATTCTGACATGAGTGAGCCATCCACACCATTTCACTATTGTTCAATCTCATCAAGGGAAGGATGGCGAGCCGCAAAGCTTCCAACGATCAAGTCTTGTCGCAGCGCAGCTCTTGTGTTACTTCGCTATCACTTGCACTTGATCCACCAGATTTCGGCAGACCAAAACACCCACTCGCATTAAATAACAAGACGTTCCTGAAAACAATTGATATTATATCGTAAAATTTCTATTCTAATTGTTTACCACATTTTGCGAAGATACGTACCCCAGCCTGATCCGTTTATACAACCCTTTTCCTGGCACCAAACGCTGAATCGGGTCTCCTGGTCATTGTAGAATCCAAACGACTCAGGGTCTAGTAGGCTGGCCCATTCGTAAGACATCTTTGATCCCACTTCAGAGGGACTTAACGTCAAATCGATGTCAATTTTCACGTTCTGCTTTAGGATAACGTACTCTCCATGGACTTCCCATCGGTAAACCGAAGGACAAAACTCACACCGGATCTCGTGCCCACAAAAGTCATTCCTCAGGTCGCAGTCGGCCCATTTCTCAGCCGTAGATTCACGACTCCTCCAGCAGATACGATTGAACGCTTGTTTGAGTTTTTCGTCGTTGAAATACACGTGTGAGCATAGCAAGCCGCGATAATCCTCGTGTTCTGCCGTTACGTCCTCGAGCGACCTGGCTAGGGGTATCCTTCTGAAGAGTGGCAGTGACCACACCATTTTCAACTCTATCTTCGAAATATGGTGCTTTCTCCGTATCATTAGTTTCGGTTGTTGTACTAGTAACGGATATGGAGCAGATGTAGGTAGGTTGTCGAAGCATTTGAAGCACCGAGTCGCGAAGGTCGGGAGTCTCCTGTTGTCATTCCACTTCTTCAGAAAGCTCCATGAGAACGATATGTGTGGGCAAAGGTTCACCAGACCTTCTCTACCAATGCACAAGTCGGATGGCTCTGAATTTCTGCCAAAGCGGTCGACAAATTTTGCGCTGAGAGCCTTCCGCTGTCTAGCGGGGAAATGTGATAAGCTGTGGTGACTCTCACAGCCATGACATCTCCATACTTTCCATATAGTTTATCTTGCACTTTGTCACGCTGCGATTCGGTCGATGCTGGCAAGTGTATCTGGGTATTGATGACTGTCGTCTTTACGCCTGCTAAGATGAGCAGGTGAAGGAGCCGCTTTGGCTTCGGCTTTGATGATGCCTACTGAGATACGCCGGCGAAAACCACATACACCATAGCTTTGCACGACTATCTTGAGAGCTGGGGTTCTAGAAGTCTTCCACCACAAGGACCGGCGCAGATGCTAGAGCAGCACCACGCGAATTCCCATCAGCTAGTATAGTACTACAGCCCTACAACAGGACCCACGAGTGCGACGGTCTATAACCTGGCTCTAATATTAGGATGCGGGCGGTAGTGCGGGCGATCCCTTGGGTGGTAGTCTGTTAGAAAGCGTACAGCTAAGACACCAAGCCGGCGTCCGGCAACACAAGCGCCAGACCACACGACTCACGAACTCAGCCAGCCCGAGCCGTACCTGGGCCTCGCAACGAAGATGAAGCGCTCAACAATTTCCCCCCTTGCCCTAAATGCAAGCAACCGCGCGCGCTTGTCTAGGCAGATCTGCGATTATCGACCTACCTTAATATACATGCTCCTAGTCAAAAATACCGTGACGCAGCAATCTGCCCCATCACACTCTCCGCAACGCTAGGGAACCTCAAGAGCGCTCTCTGTCCCGCGTGTGCATCTAGACTCAGACCACGTGCTGTGGCCTGCTTGCATGGCAGGGCAGGCTCCGGACGGTGTTCTCCTTCAAGATCCTCGCTAATGGAACGGGCTCTATCTATCTAGCGACGCCGTCTATCACAGTATCTGTGGGTGTAACATTTCGAGCTGTTTGCTAGCTGCTGGCCAGATTGACGATTCTCAAATCTTTGGCTAGCGTCTGGGTTATGAAGAGGCCTCATTGAGGATACAGGGAAGCTCTGTTGGATGGAAATGTGACTATATGGTAACTTGAAACGTTACCGGGGTCCTCACAAAGTCGTCACCTGTGCATAGATGGCAGGATAAGGGATGCTTGAAAGTATTCTTAAGTTCTAGATTGTTCAACTACATAACATCCTAACAGGGGTAAGGTTTCTCCTATCCCTGGGACTGGCTACTAAATGCCAGGATCAATCATCTCTGTGTTGCTCTCATCCAACAGCCAATTCGTCATGTGTCCATTCTCTTTCTTTCAAAAGTCTCCAACATCCGTGAATGTTATTATTCATACCCAGTAAAAGCCATGACCGTAACACCGGATATCCAGGACTCCTGATCCACTTTGCGCAGAAAACACCGTGTGACAAATGAAATACAAGTGAAAAGCAGAAAGTCCTCCCCGAAGCCCCTTCCGGATAAGGATAACCCCGCCATCGGCTGTGTCAAACCAAGCCAGCGTACTTTTTTCCATGTAAGCGATGCTAGATATGCTTCGCCTCGCTATGCGCGATGATAAGATGAGAACAACATTCTATAATATGTGCCGAAGAAACAAAATATAACAGGAGTGGTCCGGCGGATAAGTGGACCGCTGAATAATGAGAAACAGATAAGGCGAAATCGTGTTCGTTAAACTTGAGCGTCATCACTGTTCCCAGTGCGACTACCTCATTGTGCTGAAGTCCATCTCTGATCCCATTGAATTCATGCCTAGCGTGCTCATGCCAACGTTGTCTGAGTTTGCACGCTGGAGTGCATGAAAGTCTCCGACAGTCCGAGGAATCTGCGGAGTTTGCTGTTGCTGAGGCTGTTGTAGAATGAAGCTGTTTGAACGCTGTGGCGGTTGACGGTGTAAGATGTTGTTCATCAAATTTTGAGCCATACCGTGGTTGACGTGGTTATACCCTTGGGTGTGACCGGCCGCGGGTTGTTGTTGATTCAGTCCTGTCAGCCCCTGCTGTTGACCTATTGCCTGATTTACTTGGCTGTGCATTGAGTTTTGTATTTGGTTGTGCATAGTGTGGCTTTGTTGCAAGCCTTGCTGATAGCCGGTATGCTGCTGTTGTTGGTGCTGCATCGATTGCTGATTCAGATGACCAGCCTGGCCAAGACTTGAAGCCTGGCTTTGCCCCATCGAACCCATAATGTCAGGTATCGAGTTATATTCGGCCATGTGGGGGTATTCGACGCCAGCAGGCGACATGACAGCAGGGGAGCTGGCCATGGCGAAGGGCGAGTTCATATCGGTGGCCGTTGGCGCCCCATTGGAGCTACCAGAGTCGTTGGCGATCTCATCGACTCGAGGCACCGGGGCGGGCGTGTAGGGCTCGGGCTTGAAGTGCTGTTCTGTCTTGAAATCCGTCATAACCGGCGGCTGTGCCATGCCTGCGTTGCCGAAGCCATCGAAGATGTCGATATTGCAAATGTTGTCTGGGACACGCTGGAGGAGTGGGTTGGCCAGACGCGGCAGAGCATCGTGCACCTTGCTAAGAAGCAGAGGCAAGAAGTGGTGCTCGCCACTTCGAAGGACTGAAACTACTTGCAGGAGCGACTGCAGTTGCTGCTGAGGTGTGATGCTGAACGGGTCACCCGACGAGGGCTGCATCGACAGAACGTCGGCCAGGTTGCTGGAAATGTCCAACAGCTTCGCTACAAGTGGCACTCCCAAGAACTCTGTGCTCTGAGTCGAGAAATGCGATGTAAGGGAAGCCAGGTCACGCGACATGTCGATAGGGTACTGATACATGTCATCGCTGCCGGGCGACATTCCGTTCTGCATGCTGAGGTTCCAAGTAACCGTCTTCAACCACGATTGGTTTGCGCGAAGGTCGGAGTCTGCGCCGTACGGTAAGTGGGTCTCGGAGAGTTGCTTCTGAAGAGCGCCGAGGTAAGCCGGGGTGCATTCGCTGCGGGTTTTGTTCCAGAGAAGCATGAAGGTGTCGTCGAATGGCCTGAAAAGGTTGGCAAGGAGGATGTGGCCATTGAGCTGGTGAGCCAAAGGATCGGTAGGATCGTCACCCAGAGTGGGAGGGTTGATCGAAGCCGGCAACGATACGGGACGACCATATTTCAAGGCATATGCCCTAATACTATCATTAGACGACGAACGGAAAGAAAGCATCTCTAGGGTGACTTACCGCTCTGTTACAAAGAGCTGCCAGTAGAGGCGACGTCTTCTGGAACTCTCAATTGTGTCAAACTGTAAGTACTTGTCCTCCTGGGTCATGCCAATCATGTGCGCCAGGGTTGTGGCCTCGCGCAGGTGATACCATGCCTTGTCGTGCATCTCCAGAGCATAGTAGCAGCCGAACAAGAAGTAGCTGGTGCACAGGCCGTTCAAGGTCGGCGATTCTGTGTATTCATAGCCCTTGCGAACTCGAATTGCCTCCTCCATCAGTAGGTGGCACGATGTGATGCCGGCGCCAGGATGTTCAAAGAGGGGATCGCCGCCGGGCATGACGAAGCCAGGCTGCAGAAGCATGAAGGCCGACATGGCGCTGACGAGGCAGTAGGTGTCGAGGCTCTGATCCATATACAATGCTTGCTGCTCAAGTCGCTGACGGTTCAGGATGGGCATCATCGGGTACATGTTTGCGAAGAAGAAATCGATCGTCTCCTTGACCAGTTCCGGGGCGAGAAGGCCGGCGTTTGGCGCCAGCGTGGGAGCGCATGGCGGACTGTTGATGCCATTGAGACGGCTCTGGACCTTTGCAGACAGGCTGGTAGCCCGTTGTGTCTCGCGAAGTTCGCTGATGACCTTGGCTCTCGATCCCTTGGGGCCCTTCTTCTGCGGGATCGCATTGTATGTGCAGGTTAGCTGTGCCGACGAACAGTTGCGGCACGGGTTGATGCCATCGCACTTGACTTTGCGGCGGTGGCAGGCGTCGCAGGCCCTCTTTACGGCCGTCGACATGGTGTCGGTGGGGATCGAGGGGATCGACGGCTCCAGTCAGACTTTGACGGTCGACGATGAGGTTGACGAAGGATTGGCGGATGGCGAGGGTGATACCGTCCCACGGGGGGTTGGCTGGGAGGAAATACTATGCACAATAGGCGTTGTGCGGGATGAGAGCACCGACACACGTGTGTGCTCCACGGACCAATTTGCGGAGAGACTGGAGGTGAGAAGTGATGGGTGTTGGAAAGCGTCGTTAATCGGCCCGTCGTTGGTATCCAGGCGGAGGAATACCATTCATCGGGAAACGCGGGGATGTTGTGGTCCAGGGGCTGTGGTTGGGCAACAACAACAGATGACGAGCAGTTGTCACCCTCTCCGATATACCGAGCGACAGTGAGAGGTGCACTCGAGCGTCCAGATTGCAATGAAAGGAGAGACTATCGTGAGGAAACAGTTGGCTCGAGGGTGACGAAATTCGAGAGGGACAAACTGGACAGGATGAGAAAGAGGTGGAGGGTGGAAACCATGGGGGAGGACGAGGGAAATGAGCTGGGAAAAGCGTGAACGGACCACGCGGGACAGATGGTACAGAATGTACAGACGGTACAGTACCGTCGCTGCAGTACAGTCGCTGCAGATGGGGGAACGGGTACAGGGCACGAGCGGACGAGGACACCCAGTCCTCAGGTACAGTACTTGGGGCACACACACGCAGACACCACGGCGCCAGTACACTGCTACAGGTCGACAGCGCCGCCACAGGACTGCGCTACTGAGTACGTACAGAGCGTGCCGTACTCTGGGCTGCTGGCAGTGGTGGGCGCTGGGCAGTGGGCAGCCGGGGGGGGGGAGGGCCTCTCTCACTCCGGAACTCCCTCCAGACTCTTTCTCGCCTCTGCTCTGGGCAAAGCTGGGGGCAGAAAAAAACGGCGGCCCCCGACTAATCGACGATGGCGCGCGCGAATTGGACGAAGCCATGAATAATCCATGCGTGCCAGACCGGGGGGCAGGGGGGACAGCGCCCACTAGTCCGCTCCTGTTAGCATCGCGTTCCGCATTTACAGTGGGAGAAACAGGGACGGCCTGGGGACAGACTGCCAAAACGGGCAATCCACATCGGAACGCAGGCAGCCCTGTGGCGCGGACGCTGAGATTACGGGGTACTTCCGCATTTCCCAGGCGACGAGCGGCAGATGGCCAAACGCGGCGTATGCACGCCTGGAGCGCTGGTCAATGGTCTGGCGGGTTCAGCCATGAACTATCGTCTGCGTCGTCGACTCGCCCAGTGTGCGCATGGCGCCGCGCTCACTGTCCTGCTAACAGGCCGTCGAAGGAGTACGAACACGACGGGCTTGTCCTACTACTATTTGTGGTACGGGCTTCATGCATTCCCCTAGGGCGGAGCGGCGTTGTGGTCATTGGTTTTGCTGCTCCCCAGTTTCGCTAGCCCAAGCGGATTCTGAACCTGGACTCCCAGCCCAGGGCAATTCAATGAACCAGCGGGCTGCGAGTTGGAATTGCATTGCAATGCAAAGTGCTCGCCGTACACCAAAGGATGAGCCACCCGTGGCAGTGGCTGTTGGTTAGTGCAGTTCCTCGTTGCTGCTGTCTGGGGAAGACCTGTCGGGTTGGCAGCCCACGAAGCCGTACTTCCGGGGGCTAGCACTAGTGAGGGCAGGCCATGCCTGGCCAGCTTGATACTCAGGCACGCGTGGAGCGGTTCCTGTCTGGCAGTGCTGTAAACCCAAAGGAGAGACACACTGCAAGCCTCACCACACAGCCAAGCAAGTGTCGAATGTGTTGGGTAATGCGATGGGTCCCGGTCCGAGTCAACGGTGAAGCAAACGCTTGACGTCTTCAAGTTGTGCGACGACGCCCTTGGAGCTGGCTGTACGTAAATAGTTCGAATAGGCGAAGTCATGGCTGCCGACTCGTCGTCTACTGGACGACACGGCCTGGTCACTCGTATTGCTGATGGCTTTTCCATATGGCCGTCGTATCTCACTTCAGCGTGCCCCGATGACTGGCGATTTGCATGAAACGCCGAAAGCCAGATAGCATCTCGGTGAATGCTGCGGCTGCGGCGAACCGCGACCACTCAAGAAGGCGCACGAAACGTCCCGTTGTGCTGGAACGCGGTGTCTTCCAGGCTGTCTTGGATGTTTCTTCACTGGAAGGATTGGATCCGCGCCTTTTGCACCCGGGTAGACGGTGTCCTGTAGTGAGGTGAAACATTGCCCTTGCCTCCATCTATTGCGCATCAATACTATCCAGCCAGTCTGTAACCGCGCAGCAAACATCAAGTCGAACTCAACTTATTGCACTCTTAAGACATCGGTAGTTGAATCGACTCTGCCAGGCCCCTCCTCGACTCCTACGCGTTGGCACACCCTATCGTAGCTCTTACGACCGATACCGACGACAAAAGGTGGAGCCGGAATGCCTTGTGGTAGGTACAGCCGTCCGGTATGTATTTACGTACCTTGGTTTCTTTTCTCGCGTGTTCGTTTGGGTGGTACATCCCTAATAATGGATCATCATGGATGCGCAAGCACATGCAGATGATCCAAAGTCGATGCCGGCCTCTTGGCCCTGATCGTCGAAACCTACAAGGGAAAGGAATTTTTCTTGGTGGCTTCTATTGCAGGGACGCCAAACCTGGTCGGGCCTAGAAGGGGACGCTTGCCGGAGCTCATTGGCCGGGTCATGGCAGCGCGATATTCTTGACCTTGGTCTTAGCATGCAGGCCGCTGCAGTTTCTCGGTACGGACTACTTCTAGAGGTGACAAGTCGACAAATTGAGTTTCTGCTGTCGAACCTGCACGTGCAGCACACAGGGTCGTTTTTTCGCCTTTATCCCTTGCTGCAGCCGCTGTTGGGTTGGAGGGGCAGAGCGTAGAAGAGCGAGAGGGGTGCCATCGAAACATTCTATGCCGTGCGACATGAAGTGGGAAGCACGCCTCGAGGTCGCAATCGTTGGGAGAGGCCAGTTGTGGTCGGCTGGTCCTGGTCCTGTTTCTGATGCTGTTGTTAAAAGCGAGTCATGAGCTGTCGAAAGTTCGTCACCTTCTAGCCTCAATGGCCTGACGACCAAAACGCGTGAAAGCTGGCCCCGTTTCAATAGACTTGTTGAGCCAAGGCCTGGTTGGATCTTCGCTGCTCAATCCAATCTGCCAGTCTGCTGCTGTCTGCCAGCACCCAGCGTGCCAGTCGGCACGAATTAGCGAAGATAGGCGGCAAGGGAGCAACGGCGGGCTGCTGATCAGCATCATCCCGTCATCCGGCTCCTGCTAGCATCGGCCTTGCCGTTGACGCCTCTCTTCCCTTCAGCTGCCTGATGCGCCCGCTGTCTTAGGTCAGCCTCACAGACCGAACTGTGATTGATTGACTAATGCTGTCTTTCCATGCTCAGCCACAGCTCCAACGTGCGCAATGACACTCCTCGACGGTCATCGTCGCGCTTTCGAGGCTGAAATGCTAGTAACGTCTCAGCGGCACCTGTGTGCTCAAATCTCGTTGCAACTCTTGGGCATGCAAGATGCGTCGCACAAAGACGCTGGATGTATGACCCAGCACCTGCGCGTCCTACCTAGTTCACCTGTACTCGCCAGGAACGATGCGAGCGCCAGCCGGGCGGCCGTACCTGAAAAGAGAGCGAGCGGTTTGCCTGCACGCTTCGGACGGTCGAATGCAGCGCTGCATTTGCGCAGCTGCGGTGCACGTCTCGACTGCGAGAACGGCCGAGTTGCGACAGCCTTGTCGTCTCGGCAGCGCAAGATATGCATTGTATTTCGATCCCAAGCTCGCTTCATCCCCAGGAACAGAGATGCCCATGCGCACCGAACGGGAAAGGCTTCAGAATGCGAAGTTCCGCGTGCCTGTGCGATGCGGAGCGAACCCCAGGCCTGGTTCGCTTGCTCATCGTCCCCCCGCAAGCTAAGCTGTTCACGATCACTCCATCCGCATGTCGGTCCGATAGCACTCCTTCAAATGCGACGTCAACTAAAGCGTCTCGAGTATAGTATATTTCGCTGTGAAGTATTAGAGTTTCATTGCACATGCATCCATATGGCTCTAATTAAGCCTGTCAACGACCTGTCAAGCTCGCCTTCCGCGCTGATTAGCAAGACTTTGATACTCAACTCCGCCCATTCTCCGACTCGCTTAGCAGGTAGAACCCCAGAAGAGCCTCAAGCCCGGACTATCAAGCCCAGTGCGCCTGCCTCGGTCGAATGTCATCGTCCAAGAGTCTCGGCGCAGTAAAGATGTCAGCCTCTTATTCTTCATCGTTTTGATGTCTGCTCCGTTGCTGCAAAGCGCTACTGCTTGACTTCGGCGTCGACTGACATCTGGGTCTGCGGTAGGTTAGTTGTGCCCTGAGCAGTTGGGACAAGATGCATTTCGGGTTGGCAGATAATTCAAGGGAATCTGGGCAGTTTCTTGCATATCATGGACTTTCAACGAAGTCGGCAAGATTCACCAAACATATACGGTCCCAGCTGGGCAAGTACTGCTTTCTGTTCTAGTGCTGTCGTAATCTACCGAATCCCCATCTCATTTCGTTGGCGCTGGTGGGTATTTGATGATAATCGCCAGTGCCGGGCGGAGTATTCGCACTAGTTTCCAATACAACTGGTGCCGGATTGTCATATTAGGCTCTCGTTTAACAGCCGTGTTGATGAGAGCGAACTTAGAATCATAGGCCGCAGCTCTGGCATACAGAATCTTGTGGTAGAGCCGAATATGGGGAGTGATTCCCACTGGCTGGGCGTCCAATGCTGCTTCATCGTACCGAGATGCGGCTTCTTCGAGTATGAGAAAGGTCTCCCGTTGAGCAAGGTCAAATATACCGACAGCGTCTTCTTTACGATGCCCAACACCTACCAACGCCTCCCATCGTTCGTAATCATTCATGTCTGGTGTTATTTCAACAACCGCAGTTGGGACATAGATGCATTGCACCTTGTTCAGTTGCCCTCCGGGTAGCAACCCTGCTCTGAACACGCTGTGTCCAAGCACTTTCTCTATGACCGCAATCTTTTCCTGATTTATATCCACACAAGAATACCGAGGTGTAATCTCCAGGTACCAGGCCAGACACTGTGAGTTGAAACCCAGGAGGACGATGTCCTTGCTCGGGTTGTATCGTGACTGGCGAGACTGTACTGAGCTGCGCGAAGTCCTCAGGCGTACGTCAATGGCCTCCGTTGGGTATCTTCGTTTGGCAGCATTGTATCCCTCTTTGCAGCTGTAGGCTACAGCGGGAAATTTGTTGACAAATGGGAGGTTTCCGGAATCCAAACTGTTTGTTAACTGCACTCGTGACGGCGGAAAGCACAAGTCCCAGATTCTGTTGCGGATCGTTTCTGGTAGCCACCGAAACAAGACAAATGAATCATTGCTGTCCATGGACGGCTTCAAGGCACTAGACCAAGCTTTTGTCACTGACACTGTTGTTTTTCGGGGCCATCGCGTACGCAAGGGAGGAGGAGCCGGTGGGCGCCGGTAGGACTGAGCATTCGCGGGTGCATACGCCATCACGGTGGTGTTACTGAGACGGCTATGTGAATAGAAGTACTCGTGGCAATGATGCTACTTGGAGGTTCACTTGGAATGTAGTTGGAAGACAACTCAGGTAGGTTTGAGAACTGCTTGTGCTGCTGCCTCGTGTATATGGATCGATACCTGGCTGGCTGTGTGCCTTCCATGGTCCTAACACCTACCGATAGCAGCAGGAGCAAACTACAATACAGGGTCATGCTAACCAAACTATTATACAGAATGGCCCTTCCGCCTCTTGGGCACATACCGCACCTTCTGGGCGCAGTTGCTCTTGTCGCCCTTGAAGCTGTCCTTGGCCGGGACGAACTCGCCGCTCTGCAGACTGCCCTGCACAAAGTAGACATACCACGCCTCGTGGAGTCTGTCGTGCCTGCGTCCCGTGCAGTGCAGGACCACCTTGCCGCCGCTGAAGTCCTCCAGGGTGTTGCGGATCAGGTCCAGGTCGTAGGTCTTGTCGTGGTCCGGCTCGATACCCGCCTGCTGCAGGGCGACGTACGTGTCCAGCATGCGGAACAGCCCGAAGGCGCGCACGAAGTAATCGACGACCTCGAGTCCGGCCGAGTACGAGTCGCCGTAGCAGCTGGGCGCCAGCGTGTTGATGCAGGTCGCATGCTTGTTGTACTCGTGGGCCCATAGGTGGGCATTGCCGCCGCTGTGTCAACGATGTCAGCGCCCACGAGCTCTGAGCAAACCCGCCGCCGTTGTATGTATTCTGTGAAATAAGCAACACTTACTATTTGGCAACCCAGTACCTGTTCATGAATCCTAGGAGCTCGTCTTGCCCATAGTGCTTCAGAACTTCGGTGATATTGTTGAAGCGCGGTGCCATGCCACAGTATTGGTCGTAGCTGCCATCGCAGAGATCGGGCCTGCGAAACATCAACCAAGTTAGCACCTCATCGCCTTGGATTGCCGTCCCGAAAGCCTCGGATGCCAAATGCAGCTTACCACAGGCCATGGAGGGTCCAATCTTCCTCCGACCCACCGACATGCACCACCTCGTCCCAGAACTGCGTCAACAGCAGCCGTCCGCCAGGATACACGAAGCAGCACGAGTCCCCGGCTGTCTTGTTGTTACAGCTGATGGGCCCATCGAGCGGGCATGACGGCGCGCCAGTCAGCGGGACATAGGGCGTGATGCCCGGCTGCTGGTGTTGTTGAGCGACGTCGGAGCTGGGGCTGCTTGGCCCGCTGCCGAGGATGGAGAGCGGGCTCGGGACGTCGGATAAGTGGAGAGGGACCTGTGAGAACAGGTTAGTGGCGTAGGTCAGGAGCCCGCGAATCGATACGGGCGGAGCCATGGTCGTGGATTGCCAGGCTCAGGATATTTCGGAGGGTTATAGGTTTGTGATAACTCGGAGAAAGGGGGAGCTTGCATTTGATGCAGCTCGAAGGCCTATCGCGAGCTTAGGAATGACGTCGCGTAGGGCTGAGCTGCTTGGGGTTGCGGGCCTGATAACGATAGCGGCCGTGCAGCACATGGGCAGTTCCTGGGGCTGTCATTGGAAGACCCACGGCTTGGCACAGGCCGGTGTAAGTGAACTGCTCGGCTGAAGGTCATGTAATAACGGAATAGCTATAGGAATGACGGCGCGATATAGCGTATGATGGCAATCATAGGATTCTCGTGTTTGTTTCAACCCGCCAAGAGTCAACTTGCCGCACGGCGGTAGGTCTATGCAGGGAGCCAAGATGGCTGAGACCCTGCCCTGATATGCGCTCCCAAAATACTGTCTCGGTCTGCCCGATGGTGTATGTATTAATCATGGGTTGGGCATGGATTCTGGTGCTCGCAGATTCATCATGAGTTTAACACTTAAGAGAAAGGAGATCCTCCATGTCAATGCTCCATCGCGAGCACATAAGTCATGCTGAAGTCTATTTTTAGCGCAGAACAATCTATACAACCAGCGTGGGTATCATGCGCTTCAATCCCAAGCAGTCTTCCAGAACGCCGTACAACCATGCAGTCAACCTGTACCAGCACCAAGCCTGTGATCCGAGACCCGCTCACTAAACAGCCTCCCAGTCCATCGCGTCAGCGATAAAGGACCAGTCCTCCTCCTCCCTCTCCCAGTTCATGGCCGCATCAGAGCCGGGCTCGCCGTGGGCGGTGCCAGCGCCGCCGTCGAGACTGCGCACATACGTCTCCGCCAAGGTGTATCCCGCGTCAAAGCCGGCGAACAAGGTCTCAAGAATCTTCTCGAGGTTGTAGGCCTCCAGAGGCGCCGGCGTGAAGCCACGCGCCTGCTCGGCGTTTTCAAAGTCGGCATTCTTCCATCGGTTCCGCAGCTGCTTAGCCCGCGCCAGTTGCTGCTTGACCTCCCCCTGGCCGAGCGCCTCGTGGAGCGGGTTGTCGGGCCGGTCCAGGGCTGCCAGCACGTTCGCGTGGAAGCGGTGTGTGCTCCTCTGAAGACCACCCGTGCCATCACCACGGTCACGCCTATCTAGCCCGTGTCCGTCCTCGCCGCCGCTCTTAGACTGGTGCTTGCTCGACGGGTTGTGGAGCGAGTCGCCCAGTCCAGTGACCGCGATGCCGAAGACGCCCATCAGGTGAACCAGGGCCCGCTCGATGTGCATGTAATACTCGTAGAAGTCGATCTTGAAATGGATCTCGTTCGCTGCCACGTCCTGCGGGGCTCGGCCGAGTCGATCTGTCGCAATGCGGTAGCCCTCGGCCAGGAACGGCAATTTCCATTTCAGGCGCGCGACCAGCTTGAGGTATCGGTCAAGCTCCCTCTGCGATGACTTCGCGAGAGACGGTAGAGTGCTTGAAGCTGTTGTTCTGGATGATATGGATGCCGGAAGTAGTGCATTCTGCTCTGGAGGAGGTGTCGCTGGCTGTACGTTGGTGACATGTTGGGGCCAGGTGCGAAGTGACGGCTCGCGGGCTGAGGAAGCCCAGCGCGAGTCTCGGAGCCCCATGTTGGTCGTGCAGAGCTAACCCTATACAACGCGCAAAGTGCCGGAATGCTGCATGTTAGGCAGCCGACCTCGTATATTTATGTTTCGGCGGCAAGCAGACGCTTGCCTCTAAACAATGGCAGTATCGTTGTAGGGAGGACTATTGTCCAAAGCTTGGTCAAAGGAAGTCGTCGCGGTACCGGACGCGGTGCCGGAAGATCCTCGGACAACTCCGCTCCTATGGTAAAGAACGATGCTCGACTTGCTGCTGCCCCGACCTGATCCGCTACCCGCTGCTAATTGAAGTGGGATATAAAAAGTAGTCTCTTGTTCGTAAATGTTCTATGATGGTCCTGACGACGTGTGCATCTGTGGTTTTGTGTGTCCCGAAGCTGAAGCAGCATGTCGGGACCGCTATCCGTGATGCCTAGGCCTTTTGATCGAATACCTAATTGACAGAGATGTCAGTCAACCTGACAAAGCAATCCCCATTGACGGAACTGTTTCCATGTGGGAGGCGAATGCATCCAGCGGTTTAAATTACGCGACTTTTATTCATATGTAAGTCACCAGTATTAAGATCAGCCAACCGTGACTCCGTTGGCCAGCCTTCAGACAGTCAGTCTACCTACATCATCAGGTGAATAAGCATCCTTCTTTATACGCTTCAAAGGGTTCGGAGAATCAAGATGGTGCTCACAGGAGGGTACTTGGAAAGATACGGCTGCCAGTTAGGAAGACCTATAACCTGAGTGTAACCCACAGCCACAGTGTACTTGTAGCTTTTGCAATAGGGCCTAGAAGGCAAGCGATAACTTCAGCACGTCAAATAGTCCAGAAATGCTCGAACCAATATACCCCTGTATATAGGCAGTTTGGGCAAACAAAAACCTAGTATCAGGATCTCAGATAACGACAAACGCTTTCGCTCCACCTAACAGCGCCTTTATAAGTCCACATTCCGGGACAATTGCCTTTGCCCATCCCCTCGATTGCCTCCGCAAACTTCGGTCCTAAGCCCTCATCCTTGATCTCCTGCACTGGGTATAAGTAGGTTTTGAAAGAGAAGAGCACGGCTTTACTCTTCGGTAGTCGTGTCAATCGCTGCAGTTCGCTGCGCATGAAGGTCTGCGAAAATTTAGCACATTGTCATTCGCACGTGATTGATGTCTACTCACTTCTTCGATATTGACGTCCTTTGGCATGGAAGCTGCCTCCTCTTCGCTGTTAATATGATTTCCACTTATATTACATAGCTCCTTGTGCGTTTGCACGGTCCACTGCGTCATGTTTCCGGTCAGTCTTTTGGCCGTTGGGAAGATTGGGCCATATGGTCTCAACTCACGTTGACACGCTTGACACTCTTGCCGGTGACTAATCGACTGAGGTATCGCTGCATGCTATTTTGAATGATACCGTACGATGGAACCGGCTTATGGATATCATTGAGGTTCTTGCCAAGCTTGTCTGACGGATCAAATCCCGATGGGAAGCAGCAAACAAAGGCGACGCAAACGTGGCCATCGGGAGTCTCCTGGAGCAGAAAAACATCTTCCTCAATGGTTTCGCCAATAACTCTCAGTGCTTCAGCGCTGTCCATGGGAGGCGAGACCGCAAATGATTTCTTGGTGACCAAGTTGGTGAGTGTCGCCCGGTCTTTCGACAGCCGGAATACCGTGGGGAAACGGACGGGCAGGTAGTTCTCGAACAAGTATGCGTATAGTTCGCCGACTGCGCCCACACCATCCGGTGTGAATCCGTGGACCCCCGAGCCTTTCTCTTCCAGGATAGCCCGGCGAAGCTGGACACGAGTAAGGTAATCTTGGTCGATGGTAACAAGCTCGCTAGGCGTGTCATTCTGAATGGCTATTCATCAGGGTGTAAGGCGAGTGTACTTCAATTGCTATCAGCGTCCAACTCACCCATGGTTATATGATAGATCGACTTGAAAGGGCGCAACTGTTGTCTTGGAGTTTTGTGCCACTCCAAATCAACAAGAGGCTCAATGATTGCCTTTTCATGACTCGCAAATCCATGTGCTCTTTTACGCTGAGCAAGTCTGCTATAGATCCACTTGAGTATATTTGATGAGCACGATACGTTTGATCTAGATTAGAAAGGGTTGTTGACGTACTTTCACTACTATCGCGCCGAGCAGAGTCGCGATGACAATTGCTGCAACCGGGCGGCTGTGCAGTGTGTAGGAAAAAGCCATAGCGGTACTTGGCATATTGAAAGAGAGATGAGCACATGAAGCGGTAAGAAGGCAGGAGTTAACAACATGAACTTGAGTCTCTGTGTATACAATGTGCTGGGAAAAGTCGGCTTTTACATAACAGTGTGAGTAATCGTCCTAAACCGGCTCACTTCTCGAAGGATTATCGATACCATACTGATTTCTAGCCCATAAGTTCGGGCCGAACTTTCTACCAATGAGCCATCGACGTTAGTCAATCGGACGCAACCCCCACTTAGTCTATCTACATCAACTCAACTCGTCTACACTTGCCACGGAGCGTTAGCTCGCATCGCCGTATGTGGAAATTATACCCTCCGGTAATATGCAAGAATGAATGCGAGTCCAACAATAACCGTTCCTTAGAGCTCCCTGAAAGAATTTGTGGCTACTACAGCGGAAGGAATAATCGTACATTTAGTGATAGCCTAGGGTCGCTACGTCACGTTGATTGGAGGTCAACATAGTCTAGGAGGACCGGAGCAAGTGTGAAACGTGGATCATGATGATACCATGGACGACATCAGATGTAGCCTCCAACACAGAGGAAAGAGCCATTCGCCTTATACTCTAGCTAATGCGATGATCTTTATGAGATTTCTCACACCAGAAGAAGCCTCTAATCACGTCAATGGGATGACATTCTGACGCTCTTCGAGACGTGACAAGACTTGGAGTATCATACATCAAAGCACCCACATTCTCAAAGGGAAGCTATGTTATGCTGATCACATTGTAGATAAGTCTTGTTTAATCTGGTATGAGCCATTACGAATCTTCGTGATGCACGCGTCGAAAATTATACGAAGCACCCGACGTGCTACAAGTCAGCATAGAGTTCGACTGTTACAGGATTGAGCTAAACTGAGTCGTATGACAAGAATACCACAAACCGATAAGCCAAATGCTTTGTCGACTATATTCACTAATTTCATAACTTACCATGTCATTGTCGAGAAAAAGGAATCCAAGTCATGCCACTCAGCGCTGGAACTCGATACGTG
Source organism: Neoarthrinium moseri (assembly GCF_022829205.1). NCBI lineage: Eukaryota > Fungi > Ascomycota > Sordariomycetes > Amphisphaeriales > Apiosporaceae > Neoarthrinium > Neoarthrinium moseri. The sequence continues at coordinate 98,559 of NW_026055150.1, read as the reverse complement.
TGGGGTGACGGTGCTTTTCCATGTTACCCCTCCAGGCTTCCCCTCTGCACAGGTCTCTATTTCTTTGGACTATGCCTACTAGGTAAATAGCTTCAGGCTAGCCTGTGGAGTCGAGCTCGTGCCGAAATCGCCTTGATGTCAGCGTTGACCTCTTATCTTTCCAAACTTGGCCTTGTCCAAATTCGCGGCGAACGCTTGAAAACGGCGATTATTGACTCTATTCAGGCGCTCCTCGTTGTAGTGGATAATAAGTCGGACGGAAGATATGACGGATGCCCCGCTATCACCTCGCAAGCGCCGCAAAGCCAGCAGACTATATTCGGTGCGAAATGATCCCTGCAGAGTGTCGTACTTGCTGAAAGACTAATTCAAGCCTTAAAATATGTAGGGCTGTAGTATCTGCCGTACCAGGAAAATCAAAGTTAGTTGTGTTGTGACCCAGTCCACAAGAAATAGATGCTGAACGTGCCAGTGCGACCTTCGCCAACCTACGTGCTACAATTGCGAGAGATCAAGGCGGTACATCTGTGATGGTTATGGCACAGCTGAAACCAGCGCTGCATCCCTTTCGTCTCCCTCAATTCAGTTGGGCCCATCAATGGGCATTCGTACGCCAAGAAGCGATTTGATGACACAAGGTGGCCCGGTGCCGAGCAATATATCGGGTAGCGCTCTGAATGTCGCTTGGGAAGATAACCCCAGCGTATGTCTCTGGAATAGCAATGGATCGACTGATACGGATCAATCCTTCTTATACGGCACGGAACCCATTATTTCCTCACTGGGCATGCCTCGTGAGGATGAGGTCCAAGGCACGCTCGACTCGATTCTGGCACCACAGGTGCCTCACGCTTGCCCACCAATTCACGACATGTCGTGGTACATACCTCAGCCAAGTGCTGGACTGGTGGCCGAGCCACTCAAAAGTACCATAGGTTTACTCACCCACTGGGAAGAACATTCGGCACATCTTATGATGCCGGTTCTTGCGCCGTCCCATAATCCGTGGTTAAGACTCTACATCCCAACGGCATTACAGCAGCCACCTTCTCGAGCCAAGGAAAGCCTACTGAATGCTGTAGTTTCGGCTGCGGCATATCACAAGGCTGAATGCTCGCCTCACGAAAGGGCACACTATCTACAGCGGGCTGCGCATTGTAAACGGGCAGCCGCGGAGAGTTTGAGATCCGCTATAGATAGCATCGCCTTTTTTGACTCGCCTCCGATCAACACGACAGATAGGAAAGCTCTACTGGCAGCAGCCATTTCTATGTCATCAATAGAGGTAAGTGTTCTTTATTGACACCGTGGATGCTTGGCTGATCATTTATTCAAAAGGTCTTTAGCGGAGAAAACGAAGGAAATGGGTACCAGAACCTGCTGTTGGGCAGGAAGATAATAAGGCTGACTGGCGGTACTGACTGCTGGCTTACAGATACCGAGGGCGAGACCCTTTTGCAGATTTTCAGGTGCAACCAGGTTATCGCAACTTCTTCTGGCTGGGCCGCTTCACAGGGCAATGAAGACGAAGATGGCGACATGCAGGACGTAGCACAACTGCCAAACCCTCCGATTTCGTTCCCGTCCCAATATACGTTGGATACCACCTTTGGAATATCCATGAGGACGATGAGGTGCTTAAGCCAGATCGCTGAGTTCTCAAGGGTAATCGACCGCGATTCGGGCCGCGGGACGTGGCTTCGAGACAACGCAGAAGCAATCAATTATCTGGAAGCCGATATATTCGACGTCTTCAATGATCCGGATGCGTTCAGGACTCAGACACCTGGGGATGGTGCGGGGGTTTCCGACTTTGTAAATGACGAGATCAAAGAGAACCACCTGTGGGCTTTTCACTACAGCACAGGGATCTTCTTCCGCAGAGTCCTGTGCAATGGCGGTTCGGTGCCGAGCTCATCCCGGAAACCCACCGATTCTACTGGCGAGAACACCTCACTTCACCTATCAGGGCAGTATCTCGTAGACAAGGCCCTGGAACATCTGGAGAACATTGACGCATTATCGAGCGATGCCCAAAATGCAGATACACTGTGGGTGGGCTTCATTGCTGCTGTTGAAGCGGTCGACATGGGATTACGCCACAGGGCGATCGCCTGGTTCGGACGTGCCAAGAGGCATCGAATCAGCAATATAGCTAAAGCAAAGACCTTTGTACAGGAGGTTTGGCGGAGGGTGGACCGATGCTCATGGAACAGCTCCCGAGGCCTTGACTCTGAACTGGGCCCAATAGACTGGCGGGATGTGATGCGTGAGAAAGGCATGTACATTATGCTAACTTAGAAATGCTCTTCCATCCCCTAGGGTGATGAACCACAACCTATCTATGATCGGCAGAAAGCGTTAGGTCTGATGGTCTATCTATATTGCTACTGGCAACGGGGCTTTCCCCCATCATCTTTTACTTTCGGCCGCTGGTATCTAATCTCAAGGCCGTTCACCCTATCGTCACACCTGTACATTGCCACCTCGATATCATGTGCCGGGGGTGCCATTCCCGTCAAATTATCTCTAACAGCGTCCGGGACCTCGTATTTCTCCATTTTCGGTTGGATCTCGAATTCCGTAAGCATCCGGATCGTCAACATCATGGCCATGTGTGCTGCAAGGAACCTCCCGGGACACCGCGTTTCGAAGACGCCATAGATACGCAGTCCCTGCTTTCGACTTTCGTCGATGCGGCCATCTTTCAGAAACCTCTCTGGAGCAAACTCATTGGCATCCTCACCCCAGGTGCCAGCATCGTGGTGATAAGGCGCCAAGGGCACAAGCACATACGAGCTCCTTCTGAGGATGTACCTGCACGAGTTGCGTGTTTTAGAGATTCTGGTGTCCTCGTGGACATACCGACCAAGTGTGAAATCACCGTGGTAGCGAAGGACTTCGTACCAGGTCGCCTGGAGGAGGGGACACTTATCTTTCACTTCACAGACGTAGACCACACCATTCGACGTTCTGATATAGTTTTGGATCTCAGCCTTGATCTGTGATAGCCGGTTCGTATCGGACAGAATGTGATGGATCAACCATGCTGCGGCTGCAGTTATGTTTGGACCGAGCCCGGCTATTAGCGACAACTGGTAGTCCGTCCATCCGTCAAGCGGCGCCCCGGCCTTTATGCATAGGTTCTGAACACCATTGAGGAGACTAGAGCCGGTGAGGTCCGTGGTATCTTGCCCTGAGGAACGCCTCGCGTAGGCTTCGGCGCCGCAGCCGTCCAGTCGATCTCGTACAAACTGTCGAGACTCCCGCAGTTTCCGTGGAACTAGGAACCCAATGGGGTTGTTTAACGCCCATAGGTTGAGTAAGAGAGTACTTGGAAGAAGTGAGTGACTAGTGCTCTGCAAGATGGCTGTCATGTTTAGTTGACTTACCGGAGATGACCTAGGAATGCGGGTTCCTTGAACGGCCCCTCTTCTCCCCAGATAGACTTGCCAAGGGCACCGAAGAGGCATCGGAAGATCCAGTCCTCGATTTGAACTTGGCCACCATCAGGTATTCTGGATCTAGATCACATTCAGTATCGATGTTCAGTGCGCGGAAGGATGATGATCAGAGAGTCCCACAAATCTCTGCGGATGTATCCGTCAATCTTCTTGACATAACACGCAAGCTTTTCGCCTCCAATGAATTCTTCATGGAAGAGGCGGGTCCCTTCAGGATGAAACTGCCGGCTCAACTCGTCCTCCTCCTTGAGCAATCTCTGGACGAACTTGCCAAGCCCCAAGCTGGTCTTGAATACGATAAGGGCCAGTGGATGTAAACCGAGATTCTTGATTCTACCGAGACCTCGGTCCAATTCAGGGGTGACAACTGTTACTTCCTTTCCTGCCAGTGAGATTCGGAACAAGGGCGCTATCGTTGAACCACTAATAGAAGTTTTATTGTTGAGCTCGTAGCCACGTAGTCTGACATCAACTGGGGAGAACTCACCAAAGACTGACAAAATACCCGTGACGGGTCTTTATAAAACCAAAAATATGTCCAAAGATTGGGATCTGTGGTCTCAGAAAACGAGGCATAACCACATCAGTGTCTTCATTCCTTCCTTTCATACCCTCAGGTGTCTGTCCAGTCTCCCTTCGTACCTCCTGGATACGTTGGTACTTCAGATAGGTGAGAATTGCAATGGCAATGACCAAGACACATGACACAAGAGTCAGGGAATTAACTGCTCGGTCGCTATTGGTACCTAGGCCGATCCATGGCATCGTGGTATTAGTCATTGCTAAGCCGTCCACAGACATTGAACCGTTGCCCGTGCTGGTACAGACACCCGACACGCAACTCTACGGCCCGGACAGTAAAGAGCGGAGGGCGGTCTCTGCCGGTAAAAATGAAGTATTAATGCACGATATGTGAGAAAAGACGAGAGGTCTCGAAGGTGATCGCGAGATCGACCCTGCTATCAAAGTTTGTTGTTCTGGTGGTTTCCCCCTAGATGGTGGCGCGCCAAGGTAGTTGAGCATGTTATAATGCATCTCTATGGCCCAAAGTGCAGCAGCGAGTGGTCAAAAGACAATGACCGATAAATACCGCAAATTTCTCTTCGCGGGTGGTCCCAAGTTTTCTCTATGAGGCCATCAAGATGTGAGATTGTTCTATCTAGGATATGATCCGCCCTATATCTGATATATTTCTAGGCAAGCAATACCTCAGAGCTGAGTTCATAGCAATCAGAATGATAAGACCAGAATAACTAAATGGACACTGAACCTAGTCGCCCATTTTATGAAATATTTCTATGTGAACCGACTTTCGGGACCGAGCTCAGCGGATTTCCAGCCCCCCTGCTTGCATTTTTTGGGAGCAAAATCTGCAGATGAAATACTGTATACTTTACCTGGCTGGGAGACTGTCTATGGTGATGTGGGATTGTATCAGAAATCAATTATCCATCGATTCGGAACCGTAGACCTCCCAGGGCTGATGTTGCAAGGCCTTGATATTCACTCGCAGCAGACGAGTGGTCAACAATTACCACCTGTCACCACATTCTGCACCACGAAGCTGGCTTAGGGGTCATATGGCGACTTTGCACGCCGTCCCGTCATCGGAACACCTCCTTGCTCTGTTACGAGGATTGGGTCCTCCAACCTGACACCAAAGCCGACCTTCCTCCCTACGTCTGCAGCCTGCTCCGTGGTTACGTAGATCCCCTGATTTCAGAGATGTTAGACAATAGCACGAACACGGAGAGGAAGATCATGCACATACCGGCTCGTTCGTAACCACCTCACCAACTTTTAGCTTTTCGCTGTTTGCGCCGTTTAGGTAGGGGTGCTCATGCATCTCCAAACCCAAACCGTGGCCAAGGCGGTGCGTGTAGTATGGCCCGTAGCCGGCCTTCTTCACCACTTCCCTCGAGCCCGCGTCGACAACGGAACAAGTCTCATTGGGCCACATCCGGTGGAAGCCTGCCGACTGTGCTGCGTGGACAGTCTGCCAGATGCCCAACAGCTCATCACTCACGACTGCATCTGATGGCAAGATGGTTCGAGTCACGTCGCTGCCGTAGTCGTGCAGCTTTGAGCCGATATCGATGAGCACGAACTCGCCGTCACTCAAAGTCTTGCCATGCTTCCCTCCGTGGGGATAGGCTGCCTGGTCCCCGAAGAGCACAATGGCCCAGAATCCGCTGCCAACCCCAGCACGGCCGAAAAGAGCGTGTGCCGATGAGACAACAGTCTCCTGTGTCATGCCCAGCTTGATGCACTTCTGCAGCGAGCGAATGAGTTCAAGCGTGAAGGCATTGATACCTTTCAGAATAGCAATCTCGGCTTCCGTCTTGACGGCTCTCAAAGATTGAATAGTTTCCGACATGGGAACGACCTCGACGCCAGCCTTCTGCAGACCGGCCGCAATCATGAACCTTGTATGCTCGTCGAGCATGACCTTGCCGAAGCCGGTCTCCTTGGCAAGTACCTCGTACGGCGATTCCTCCTCGGCCCATACAATGACTTTCTTGTCCTCATACACCATGTCGAGCCCTGCGATGCGGCCGGCTTCGAACTTGGGTACCAGATAGGAGAACTGCCCATCCTTATCAAGGATCATAAGGAAAGGCCGCTCCGATAGCTCAAAGGTGTACGAGATATTGGCGTAGTAAGCCGTGGAAGCCGACGGCTCTGCGATGAAGGCGTCAACCCCCGCTGCTCTGAGCGCATCAGCCAGTCTTGCCTGTCGAGCGATGTACTCATCCCGCCCAATGGGCGGTACGGAGAGCAGCGAGGCATGTGGCTCCAAGATGTCCCAGGCGCAGCTCTCGAGAGACGCAGCAGTCAATTCATCACGGCCGGTCCCAGCGTTGAAAATGGGCTTATGTGTGATGGCCTGGACGACCACGAGGACCAAAGCAACGATGCGCACCACGCAGAAAAGCCACCAGAAGATCCTTGATATTGTGGCACGTACGCTACCGGGTGCTCGGCGCGATGGTGATGCTGCCGGAGGTGGGTTCCCGCCTGGCAGGAGTGCTTCCTTTTCCATTTCTCGGTCCATGATCATGTTCCCACTGTCAAGCCCGAACCTTGGCTGGATGGGCAACTCTGGTGTGAAGTAATGTTAGGGCAACATATGTTGTAGGCCCGTCTCGCAATAGCACAGTGGGGAGCAGTGAGTATCTGAAGTCAGCTTGAGCGCAGTGACGGACGCCTTATCACTTCGGGGCGATTAGGTGGTTAGTGGAGCTCCTGGCGGCTATGCTGGGGCTCAGATCAGCTCCTACACACAAATGACTACTAAGTCAGCATATCACGTCGCGCAGTGCATGCTCGCGAAGATTATATGTTAAGGAGCGTTTGGATAATCATTATAGTTAAAAGAACTTCAATTACGTAATATAAATACTGGGGGAACATGGACGTCGCAGCCGTGAGAGCAATATCAGATCCATCTCGGTGATGTGGATGAGGAGGAGGAGGAGGAGGATGTTTAGCAAGACAGATAAGGAAGGTGAGAGACAACCGATGCATATCTAGTGCCCCCACTACATACCTAGGTACTACAGGAGCTTGGAGCTTGGAGCTTGGGCATCCTCCACAGCGGCTTTAGCGGGTTGTAGGCGGCCTTTCCAACGTTCTCGTCAGCGACGGCCGGCGTTCTGAGGGGGAGTTCAGTGAACCAACGGCCGGTGCTAGCCCCATCCCTGGGGCCGCCCTTCCGAGGTCCCCTCCTTCCCCCCAGCCTCGCGGCACCTCGACCAGTCACGGCCCAAATCAACACTCGACTTTGGAGGCAATGACGACACTGTCCGACCCCGAAGTCAAGCACTGAGGCCAGGACCTCATCTCAAACTCTCGTGTTCCCCATCGACTTTCGTCTCATGGCTCCCTAGATTCGTCTGGCATTGCTACGTCGTCTCCCTCACCTAAGACGCCAGCATGGGTGCGCCAAACCCCATAGCCTTCAGACCCGCCCAGGTCACCTTCTGGACCACCGTCGTCTACCTGGCTCTCCTTATACCTCTGGTCATTATCCACGAGACCGTCCCTCCCGCCCCAGCCGCGGACAGCCTTGAGGTCGGGCTCAACCTCAACGAAGCCTGGTCCGATCTAGCCACTCTCGCCCGGGCCTACCACCCTTACAACAGCCGCGAAAATGATGTAGTCCACGCCTGGCTTCTCGAGCGCATTCGCGAGATCAAGGCCGAGAACAAAGCTGAAGACTCGGCCTTCGTCATCTTCGACGACCTGGCCGGCAATGTCACCTCCGTCGGCGACTTGCGCGCCCCCAAGCCCTTACAGGGCCCCGACTTCCAGCCCACCACCGTCGGCACCTACTTCGAAGGCAACAATATCATGGTCTACATCCGCGGCAAAGATGACCCCACCTGGAACTGGTGGGAAGATGTCGCCCATGTGGAAAAGATGATCGGCAAGGGCGGCGTCTTGGTCAATGCTCACTTCGACTCTGTCTCGACAGGCTACGGTGCGACTGACGATGGCATGGCCGTCGTGTCTGTCCTCCAGCTCATCAAGTACTTTTCTGTGAAGGGTCACCAACCACAGAAAGGAATTGTAGCTCTGCTGAACAACAACGAGGAGGACTGGCTTTGGGGCGCGCGCGTGTTTGGAAACCATCCCCTCATGCCCTTCTGTCACGTCTTCCTGAACCTCGAGGGAGCGGCTGCGGGAGGCAGGGCGAACCTCTTCAGGACGACGGATGCCGAGGTGACCAAGGCTTACCAAGGAGGCCCCAACCCCTTTGGATCCGTGGTTTTCTCTGATGCCTGGCAACTGGGCGTTATTCGCAGCGGCACTGATTACTCCATCTTCAATGATGTATACGGCATGCGTGGCCTCGATCTCGCCTTCTACCGTCCACGCGCACGCTACCACACGAACCAGGATGACACTCGTCACACGTCTATAGACAGCCTTTGGCACATGCTTTCGAGCTCGGTGCATACGATGAAGAGCCTCTCGGGGGATACGGGAGAGACTTTCATCGGGGACCGTTCCGACGGGAATCGAAAGAAGATTGCCAACGGCGCTCCATCTGACGGCGTCTGGTTTGATCTGTTCGGCAAATCCTTTGCCATTTTTGAGCTCCATGGCCTCTTTGCTTGGTCTCTAAGCCTTTTGATTGTGACCCCTCTTGCCCTACTGATGTTGACCTTCATCCTATCCCGGAATGACAAGTACTACTATTTCTCATCGAAAAAGTCAGCCTACGAGGATGCTGTCCTTGAGCCGGTACTACTTGGCGGCTGGAAAGGAATCATCCGTTTTCCCTTCGCCCTGGCCGTTGCTGGAGCCTTAGTTGTGGCGTCGGCGTATCTTGTCAGGAAGATCAACCCCTTCGTCATCTACAGCTACGAGTATACCGTGTGGGCCATGATGCTGTCTCTGTTCTACTTCGTATTCTGGGCCATCATGGCGGGGGCAAATTTCGCCCGGCCGAGCGCCCTTCATCGAGGCTACGCCATACTCTGGCTGTTCATTATCACCTGGGCTCTGCTCGTGGTAGTCACAGTCTTCGAGGATCGTTTCCACGTTGCGGCTGGTTATCCAGTCGTCTTTCTTCAATCTGCAGTCTTCCTGGCTACCCTTTTAAACCTGCTTGAACTCTGTGCCCTGCAGAAAAAGACCGACTTTGCGCAGAAAGTCCACGATGATCACGACATACGCGATTTCGTGAATGCTGATGTCGATGATCACGTTTCCAATGTTCCGCACGAGGAAGAGACGGATGAGGCCGGTGTGGGAGAAAATGGTGCTGACCATGATGGGCAGGGCGAGGAAACGGATGAGACAAGCCCCCTAGTCGGTGGAAACAGGAACAAGAAGCGTCCTTTCACTTTTGGCACAGTTTACAGAAGATCTATCTCCGCCATCATGGATAAAGCAACACCGGGGGAAGACTCCAAGAGGAAGCCATTCGGCCACGAACAATTGTGGTCAGGTAGACTTCCGAGCTGGCTGTGGATCTTCCAATTCCTTCTGCTGGGACCATTCTTCCTCATGCTTTTCGGTCAACTCGGACTTGAGCTAGTGGCTGCCGTCAAAGAAACTGGCGCGGATGGCAGTAGCACCTTGGTTCCCTATATGTTGGTGGCAGTTGTTAGCGTGCTGCTCCTGCTTCCCATGACTCCATTCATGCACCGAATCACGCACCACATTCCTCTCTTCCTTCTCGTCGTCTTCATTGCCACCTTGGCTTTCAACCTCGTCGCCTTCCCGTTCAACGCGTCAAGCAGATACAAGATTTACTTCTCGCAAGACGTCAATCTGGACACAGGGGAATCGCTTGTCCATTTCATGGGAGTGGAAGAGTATGTGCGACAGGCATTGGCTGTTGTGCCTTCAGCTATGGGCAGGGAGGTCACCTGCGAAGCTAAGGCGACTGACAGGCCCGACATGGGGTTCTGCACATACAACGGCTCTAGCGTATTGCCGAATATTGGCGGAGGAAACAAGAAGCTCGCAAGTTGGATCAACTTCAATGCCACGCGCACATCCAGCTCCAACGGGCTGCGCTTTGAGCTCGATGGTCTCGACACTAAGACTTGTGGTGTACGGTTTCCCCAACCAATTACCAGCTTTTCGGTTCTGGGAGGCAATGGACCAGACGATCGTTTTGGGGCGATCCCCGAAAGAGGCGTGGACAGCCTGATGCTCTATCGTCGTGACCGGAGTAAGCCATGGATAGTTGATGTAGAATGGTCCAAGGATGCCGAGGCCAGCGGCAAGGTGGAGCTCGAGGTCTACTGCAAATGGGACGATGCGAATATCCAGGGCACCATTCCCGCGCTTGACCAAGCGCTGCAGTATACCCCTGACTGGGTCGCAATCACGAAATTGAGCACTGGACTGGTCAACGGTAATAAGTTCTACACGGTATAAGACTACAACCTCACGGAGTCTGGGGCAATAATATACTATCAATTAAATATGCTCAAGTGCCTCACTCGGCCCGATGAGGCCGCGGTCCCTGAATATAGAGATGATCACACTGTAGCTACTGGTGCACATTTGATGTCTAGTCCACGAGGGCAGGGCCATCGTACTCGCGAGCTACCAAGCCTGGAGTAAGACCAAGCTCGTCATCGGTAAGCTCACGGCCTACTGCGTTCAGCTGGTCAATCGAGATATATCTCTGGTCCCAACCACCCGCCGGAGACGCATTGCTGGGCACCGTGGTCCCGTTGGGCGACGTCGTGACAAAGTTATCCGTGGGGCTGCGGTACGCCTTCCCGAGCCCTCTCTCAGCGCCCGGCGGGTAGAAGGGCTTCTCGTTCTCCTCGTCCTGGTACATCATACACCTGTCGAAGTGCACCTCGGGGATGGCGGCGTAGAAATCGTCGTACCTGGGGTCCAGCGCCGCGGTCAGGCTGGCCACCGGCGTCCCCTCGGCTCCCGGCGGCTGCAGCACCGACCACGGGTCGCGGCAGCTGTCGCCCTCGCAGCTCTTGGTCACCATGAGCAGGGCGTTGAGGCGGTCGAGCACGCGCTGGACCTCGGGCGTGCGCCGCTCCCTGCCGCCCCACGCCAGGTTGTGCACCTCCCACGGGTCCGCCGTCGTGTTGTACAGCTCCATCTCGTTGGTGCACCACTTGGCGAACATCCACGCGCTGCTCTCGGACACGACCCGCAGCGTCTTGTACGTGTTGTTGTTCAGCAGACCCGCCACGGAGAACGGCGCCTCGACCACCTTGTCGCCCCAGAACTCGATGTTGATGATCTCGCGCGCGTCGCCCACCGGCAAGGGCGGCCGCCCGGCATCCGGGTCCTGCTGCCATTCCGAGAGCAGGGACCGCCCGTCGAGGAACTTTGGCCATTGCTCCTGCGGCACGCCCATGATCTCCAGGAAGGTGGGCGCAAAGTCCAGATGGGCGCTGGCTACGCTGGAGGTCGCGCCCGCGGGGATCCCTGGGCCCCGCACAAAGAGCGGCAGGTTGGAGTCCATGATGTAGGGCAGCGCTTTGCCGGCGGGCAGCCTGTGGGCACCGATGTGGTAGCCGTTGTCGGTCGTGTAAATGACTGAGATGTATTATCAGCATTTCATTCTGCCATGTAATGCTGGGAAATTTTTGGGGAGACTAGGTTCTCACTGTAAGTGTTATCCAGCTGGCCCTTCTCCTCGAGCATCTTAACCACATCCTCAATGATCTCGTCGACCCCTAGGAGAGACCGAAGACGCTGGCGGTGCTGAAAGTCGGCATACTCAATCTGCGTGCTGTTCATTGGCGGCAGGTTCTTCAGGAAGACGCTCTTCTGCTGCTGGATATCGTCGGGTGGGTTCCAGTTGGCAAAGCGCGGCACGGTTACGTTGCTGTACGATTCATTATATCGAGATTGTGGCACTGGCGGGTTGGACCCCGATACATGCGGTGCGTATGGGGTAATGGTCAGATAGAAAGGAGCTGTCTGGTTTTCACTCGTCAGATAGTCGAGACGATCAAGGCTGCAACAGGTAAGCAAACAATCAACAGGGAAACAAATCTTTCCCAGCTCGGGCTGCTTACGCCTTCACTCGCACCGTGTCCGTTTGGTGGTAGCCTTTGTAGACGACGGGTCTCTGTCCATTCAGCGCCCAGACTGGGTTATTGTAATCGCCGATATATGGTTCAACCTAGCGCGATGTCGTTAACATGCGACTGAAAAGAAGCTGTGCACTCCAACCTACCAGAGTATCCACGTGGTCCCATCCTTTCGGAGCCACATTGTAGTTCACCGTATTGTACCCATTGAGGAATTTACCAACATCTATATTTCTACTGTCAGTTATGGCCTGGTATCAACGTGTTGTGAAACTGGGTTTACATTCAGCTCTATATCCCGCCTTCGTGATCCAATGCGGCAAGTAGTCGTGATCCTCGCCGGACCTGAGCCATTTATCGTAGTTTCCTCTGGAAAACGGTTAGCTCTTTTGCTCCAAATCCTAGTATTTCAGAGAAACAACGTACCCCGGGGCCCGAACGTGCGTGATGTTGGTATTGTGTGCATTCTGCCCTCTGAGGAGTGATGCACGACTGGGGCAGCAATTCGAGACTGTCGCGAAGTGGTTCGTGAACGTTGTGCCCTTGGCCACGAGCTCCCGCTGCAGAACCGGCATGTAGTCACACGAATTCAAGAGCCGGTCCTGGTCATCGCTCATGATGAGGATGATGTTGGGTTTCTTAATTCCACATTGGCCATGACGAGCTAGGGCCACCCCGACGAGTGCTAGAACGGTCCACAACATTTTCAATGAAAGAGCAACCATGAGACGGCCGTCTTGCACGACTACTTAGTTGAATTTGCTCTGAATGAGAGCCCGGCCTGAGAATTGTCAGTCAAGTTTCTTAATGAATGAAATCACGGCTACGCGGCGGATTGAAGCATTGGGTTAGCCTACTGGAACAATTTTGTCGCCCGACCGTCGGGTGACCATGAGCAGCCTATACAAATGGAATGAAAAACATTGAAAGCCAACGAGCACATGCTATGACTAGGGGACGAGTGAAATTGACCAGAATGTTGTTGTTTATGGAGCGGATGGCGTCATTTCCTGGTTTTCTCATTGCTTCGCGGGGGGCAGGGTAGTATCGTCCACTTTTACGCTAATCGCTTTTGAAAATTGGAAGCGTATATTTCGGGTTGCCAAATATCCCTTCACGCTGACAAAATTCACATGAACAGAGAAATAGAGAGTATGCATACGCGATAAGATTACAGCCGTTCAATACAGTCTGCCGAACTCTCATGTCACTCTAATGTTGAGGCACCGACTGAAGGGGCTCGACATGGCGCCGAAAGTGGGACCAGAAAACCGTCAGGATTGGGCCAGCCTACTAGACCCTGATTCGGTAGGTCCCTCTGACGATGAGGAAGTTCACAAAGAAATTTGACCGGAGGGAAAAGGTTGTACAATTGGACTAGCCTTGCGGATCTCCACGAAATGTGGTAGGCCATCAACAACATAGAACATCTACGATACGACGTGAGACAAGTTGATAGTCGTTGTTCTGGCCAGGCACAACCAGAAAAATCAAGTTCATTGATCTTACACGAATTTATTATATCCTGTCTACGATAACAACATCTTGTAGGACCATTCGTCTTGAGGAACGTCTTGGTACTTGATGCTCGTGGGGTGTTTCTTCCTGGCAGGCAAGACACGCCGTACATACAGATCCCCAACGTTGATGGACGCGTAGTGTGGTGTCTCACCCGGTTTCTTGCAGCACTCCAAGACATCTAGTTCCACGTCCGAGTCCATGGTCAGGAAGAAAGGAAGCGAGTAACGCTCCCGGCCTGTTCTGTTCCGCACGCGGTGTACCGTTGCGGGAAACTGGCCATTCGTCTGACGCTCCAGGTACTGCCCGACGTTGCAGACCAGTGTCCCGGGCTGTGGAGGCGCGTCCACCCACAGCCCGTCGGGGTTGAGCACTTCGAGCGCTGGCACGTTGTCTTCTTGCAAGACCAACGTCAGCCAGCTGAAGTCGGCGTGAGCTCCGAGCCCGACGCTAGCTGCGTCCTGGGACACAGGCGTAGGCGGGTAGTAAAGCGGACGCATCCCCGTTATGGGAAATTGAAAGTCCTTGTCAAAAGCAGTCTCCTCCAGGCCAAAGGAAAGTGCGAATATTCGAACGAGTTTCATCGCCAGAGGAAATACATGACTGCCAAAATGTGAGTAAACCACCCCGATACTGCTTCCCAACAGTTTGACTCTGAACTTGCGATGCTAAACTTACTGATAATATTTGTATAGCCCTTCGCGCCACCACGGTGCTTTCTCCGGCCAAATGTTCTGTGGTTGGGTGATGTGCGCAGGTGGTTGCTTCCCAGTCCTTCCGACATAGTCCTGCTCCTTTTCTATGGCGCAGTCCCCCATAGTGAATGCTTCCTTGATATCTATTGGCACATAAGTAACTCGGCGTGTTGATATACGATGTTTAGTGCCAGACACCTACCTCCTGCCGTCCTAGGATCTAGTCTAGTCTCCAACATTGGCTCATAACCCCGAATTGCCGGGTTCTTCTGAACATGGGCATCCATCTTCGTGTCCAAGTCTAGCGCAAAGAACCTCGTCAGAAGTTCGAAGGTTTCGGTGATGACTTCTTGAGGAATGCCATGGTTCTTGATGTAAAAGAACCCGCATGTGTGGCAAGCGTCGCGAATCTCTTCCGCGATCTTCTTGCGCAGAGCAATAGGGCCGTCTAAATCAGTCAAATCGACAGTTGGAATGGTCGTAAAGCCTGTCGGCTTATCGGATACCTTTCGATAGGTAGCCTCGGAGCCTGAATGGTAATACACGTGTTTTGAGCCCTAGAACGTGACGGTCAGATATTTCATGCATAAGAGAACTGAAAACTGCAATGATCGAGGACTCACGTCTTTGACAGATTCCAGCCCACCACTGGGGATCGGTTTCGCAACCTCCGCCATGCCGCTGCTGTTTTGTTGGTGGCCGAGATAATTGTGCCTCTGGACGCCGATTACCAATGTTGGATCGTTAATCTATGTCAGCCCCGCAATGGTGAGATTCAGTAATGGCATGAATAACACCTTGAGTAACTATCGGCATCTAACACGCAAGTAGGAACAGCCTTGTCGCAAGTAAATTTGCTGCCACTCGCGCAAAACGCCTTGAATGCAGAGTAAGAAGCACGTTAAGGCGGATCACTCCGTTGAGGGCCAGTCGCACTAGCAGCGCAACGCCGAGATCGTCTCGCTAATCCCCTCTCGCTATCGGGATTATCCCCACTTGCCGCACAGCCGTCGGCTCTGGGGACTGAACCATCTGTGTTAGTCTTTTGGTCTGTAGAACTCGCTGTATCTGGTCCAATCGCATGCTTTCTCAAGATAAGACGCTCTTCACTTTGTCAAATGTGATAATCCACGGGCTGCAGATCAACCGTGTCCCAGGCGCATCTTTGACCGCTGTAGTTCCTCGTATAACCAAAGTCCGGGACTTTCTATACACCGAAAACCTTGGGCAGGATACATATTCAGTACAAGATGTCCCTACCAATATCTTACTATGTCAAGAACCTCTTCGCGTCGTCTTATGGCAAGGACCGTCCCAAGTTCTTCATCTGGTATCCTGAGGGGACGACGTCTGCGGAAAAGAAGCTGCTCTTCAAGATCGACTTCTTCATCCTGAGTTATGGCTGTCTCGCGTACTTCACCAAGTGGCTGGACCAGGCAAACCTGAGTAATGCCTATGTGTCTGGTATGAAGGACGACCTAGCCATGTACGGCACGCAGTACAATCTGGCTGTTACTTGCTTCTCTGTCGGGCAGATCCTTGGCGCGATTCCTGCCAACATTCTCTTGACTTGGATTCCACCGCGTATTCTCCTCCCGGGGCTGGAGCTCCTATGGGCCATTCTGACAATTGGAACGTATGCCATCCATGACGTAAACCAGGTACGCGCTACAGTGACACATGTTATAGAGATAGGAGAAACAACTATTTTGATCCAGCACTAAACATACACTAAAGCTCTATCCCCTTCGGTTCTTCATTGGATTTCTGGAAGGATCCTGTTTTGTTGGCGTCCAATACGTTCTCGGCAGCTGGTACAAGAAGACAGAGCTAGGTAAGCTTGACTGGTAAATCACATGAAATGAGACAGATCAAGTATATTAATAGACTCAAAATAGGAAAACGGACTGCCATCTTTGCCTGCGCTGCGTATGTCGGCACAATGATATCCGGATACTTGCAGTCAGCAGCATTGGCTACATTGGAAGGGAGGAATGGGATTGCAGGTTGGAGGTGGTCAGTCACAACTCCTTGCGATTGCTACGAAATTGGCTGTGGCGCAAACCATTCGATTTTATTTTCAAGTCAATCCCGGTTCGTGCTGTTTGGTCGCTGACACTGGAGTTTACAAACAGGGTTTTCATTATCGATGGAATCATTACTGTGATCGTAGCCATCTACGGGTTCATTGTCTTTCCAGACACCCCATATGATACCAAGGCGTTCTACCTGAGCCCCGAAGAGAAGGCTAGATGCCTTGAACGCATCATCGAAGACGGAAGGCAAGAAACGATCAACCACTTCAGCTGGGACATGTTCAAGCGGGCTGCGAAGACGTGGCAGCTCTATGTTCTCACCGTTCTGTTCATGTGGGTACAATCTGCTTCCCCAGATGCTTTTTCAAATTCAAAGGGAAAGGCATGTACTGACATCGCCTTGTTCTCAGGTTTTGGAATACTACGGTCGGCAAGGTCGCCAACACAGTGATGCAGTTATACCTTAAGAACGATACACAGCACAGCTGGTCTATCTACCAGGTGAACAATGTACCGACTGCCATCAACGGTTGGAACATTGTCCTGATTCTGTTGTTCAATGTATTTGTCGATGCGACAGGCTATCGCATGGCCGTTGTTGCCTTCAATCTCGCCCTCCTCATATTCGGCACAATATGTCTGGTTGTCTGGGATATCCCACTGGGCTTGAAGATCGTCTCGTATCTTTTTGCCGGCACCGATGGCCCGCTGAGCCCAATTTACTATTCCTGGGCCAACATCCTGACGTCGGGAGATCGCCAAGTGCGCGGATTGACTTTGGCTGTCATGAACTCAGCTGGCACAGCGTTGAGCACTGTCATCCAGCAATTCCTCTACCCGGTCACAGATGCACCACAGTTCAGCAAGGGATTCAAGGCTAGTCTGGGGTTTATCTGCGGTATGTGTCTGTGGGTGGTGGTCGTGCGTGCACTAGAAATGCGGGAGCTCGCGCGGGGCTCCTCACAGGCTGTCATCGAGGCACGGAACGATGAGGAAAACCCCTCGGAGTCCGATTCGGGAGCTATCTCGGTTATGCCCGATCGGAAGGCCTGAGCCGGCAGCTCCGCCTTGTTCTTCGGCCGCTAGCGATTGATAACCTTAAAGTAAACCCATTATTCACGCACCCGATTTGGGACACAAGACATCATGTTAGGTCAGCCTTTGATCATTGCATCTTCCATCAGCCTTGTGCAGGCTGGTGTTGAATTTCATCGAGGTGCAAAAGAATTCAGCCAACTTATACTCGTCCCATTTCCCCACATTTGATCTTGTTGTCAAAGCCTCTATTACATTGAGCTCATATAGCCGCATGGGGTAATAGATATAGCCGTACATCCGATATAAGCCATGGCAACGACCGAAACCACCACCAAGACCGTCGCAGTGGACGAATGCCCTACCACAGAACTGCGCATCACCTCCGGGGATGGGCCTGTGACCAGAACCGTTCTGCGGACCCCTCCGCGTGATGCCGACCTCTCGGAGGTCCCTATCATTGATATCTCTCCCATCTATAGCTCGTCCGTGGCCGCGCGCCAGCGAGTCGCCCAGCAGCTGCGTGACGCCTGCACCAACACCGGCTTCTTCTACATCACCAACCACGGTGTCCCGGCGGACGCGCTCGAAGCCGCGCACGCGGCCAGCCTGGAATTCTTCCGCCAACCTCGGGCCGTCAAGGAGCGGGCCCATGCAAGCCAGTCGCGAATCTACAATGGCTACAAGCCACCTCAGACTCAGCGCATCAACCCGTTCGAGTCTGTCGACGTGCGCGAGAGCTTTTCCTGGAAATATGACCCGAAATATGATGAATCTGTCACTGACATGGACGCAATTCCTGCCAAGGTTTCCCAGTGCCCGACCAGCGAGGAGTTCTTGTGGGATGCGACTGCGAACTTGCCACATTTCAAGGATGCTATTCTCAAGTACTGGCGATCTTGCCTGAAACTGGCACGGGCGTTGGTAAGGTCCTTTGCGCTTTCGCTGCACCTTCCGGAGGACTATTTTGACGACAAGTTTTCGCACCCCGATGCGACCTTCAGGTAAGTTTTGGGCCGACTTATCGATGTATCATCCTACCGCCGTTGCCACTTGCCACTAAGTCTTGCCGCCATGACAGCGTCAACTATTACCCACCTTTGGAACAGCCAGCCGCAGCCCTTGATGAGTCTGTCCAAGTCTCCATAGGGTCGCATACCGACTTCCAGCTCTTTACTATGCTCTGGCAAGATAGTACCGGCGGTTTGCAGGTCCTCAATAAGCAGGGACAGTGGCTCAAAGCCAAACCTATCGAGGGCACATTTGTGGTGAACATTGCGGATTATATGCAACGAATCACGAACGATCTGTAAGTCGCAGTCATAAATATCTCTGGCGCGTATGCTGAGCGACGTCGAAAAAGGTATGTCAGCACGATACACCGCGTACAGAATTGGAGTGGCAAGGAACGCATTAGCATGCCCTTCTTCTTTGGCTTCAACCTGAATGAGAGCTGTGATGTGCTGGATAGCTGCGTAGCGCCGGGTGAGAAGAAAAAGTACCAAGAGATCAGCTGCCATGACTGGGTCAAAAAGCGCGTCGAGGAAATGAATCGAATCAAGGGGAGGACTTAGACACACGAGAAATTTGACGGATGATATCCTATAAGCCAATGCCGCACTGAGTGAATACTTTCTCCAACACATACGTCTAGTGCTTTGTACCTATACTGATTCACCAGAATGCATGTATCTGGCGGCCAAACCATGGCAGCACCCTCCCACGAAACCGTGCCGGTTGTGGCTTTTCGCTTCTTCATCAAACAATGCACATCGGAAATGAGACTTATAGCTGGAGGATTCTTCCCCTGACGCGACAATCTGCAAGACCCGATTGGGTAATCTGCAACAGCTGTAGAACCAACAGCCGCACACCCCGCGTTATTCATTACTCCTGGTGTTTCAATGGGGCGAAGGCATAGAGGCGGCGCAGTATCTTGTCCATGATTGGGGTGCAATCTGTGCCTGCCCCTTCATTACAACGTGAACATTCTTTTCTTCTGTCCTTCCCTCCAGAACACAATTCCAATCGCGCCTTGTGAAGGCGGACTTCATCCGTATTTTTGCGCGCGAAACATTAACTTCATACCATGCGCCAAGGCTCCGGAACTGCGTTCTTGCTGGCCTACGTATTATGGTTGGCATCGGTTACTAAGGCCACGATCGCTTGGGGTGGGATCGGTGGCAACATCTCAATCGATGCCGATACTGTTAGTATGAATGCTAGAGGTAAGTGGTATGCTTTCAGCCTCAGGCAGATAAGCACGAAACTAATGATCGGTTACTAGCGTCATGGTGCAACGATCATCTCCAAACCTGCCATGCGGTCTGCTCTGATGCGGAGACTAGCTTTTGTTACCCTGTAAGTCACGCCAGCTGGACAGTCGTATGCTGCCTTCTGTCTTGTAGCCTCCATTCATGGCGCTCATGAGGGCTAATGAACATCGGCACGTGTTAAAGAAAACGCTTGAGGCAAATTGCACTTGTCCAGATGGCTTTCGCCCCGCAATGGGATACTATACCGATAGCGTACCGAACAATATCTGTGTGGAAGCTCTTAACCAGTGTTTAGGGGCTGGGAATCCGTCGGACACGCAGAAGCAAGAATGCTATGACAAAATAGGATCGCAGTGTGCGATACCAATTGACTCCCCAACTCGTGGTCTTCTGAGTTCCACGGGCACGAGTGGTATGCCCTTGTCGACGGTCCCAATCACGGCCTCGACTTTGCAATTCGAAGCCTCTACAGCAGCCAGTACTGTCCCATCGTCTATATCGTCTGGCGCAGCCCGTATCGATAGCAACACCGGCGCACAGTCCAGGACAGAAGCGATGGGTCCTGGTCTCAATACGACAGCGCCAAGCCCTGGCGGTGAGCCTGGATCTGGTTCTGAAAAGTCCAACGACGGGAGTGGTGGCGGTGGACTGAGCACTGGGGCGAGGGCCGGAATTGGTGTTGGTGCAGCGATAGGTGGGATCGGGGTCCTCGGAGGCGTGGCCTTGTTCTTTTACCGGGCCGGGCGGCGAGTTTCATCAAGCACAGAGCATAGCAATGATAACGGGTTTGGGTGGTTTGCCAAGCCGGAGCTGGCGGACACACAATTCAACGGCTACGAGGTCGAGGGGTCTGCAGCGCAGGGACGACCGAACCCTGCTGAGATACACGAGCTCGAGGCTCGGCAAAGGACGGGGAAGCTGGAGCATCAGGCCGTGCCCGTTGAAATCGGCGTGAGTGAGCGGGATGAACTTCAGCTAAGGAGGCAACTAGCAGAAACGACGCTGATATATAGGTAGACTTTAGAGACATGCTATGTCTGTTAACATCTCTCAAGTAGCAATTCCTGGCAGTGGTGTGTATCTCTACTGCAGTGGTGCAACGTGTAAAAATGCATGGCCCACTAGACTTGTAGTAGATATCCTTTCAGGTATGTTGATGGTGGCCAGTGATCGAATCCACGGCTCTCATGGTGAAAACTCTGCCCATACGTATAGCCGCCGTTTGATGTTGGACCACTGATGACGATACAGCGCACGTGGAAGTGTATTCAATTTTCCTTGACCTTTTCTTGTTTCATTTGCTACAGCCGATCAACTAATATACAAATTCAGGCCCGAGGCCTACGTTCGTGAAGCCATGTCCAGTCTGCCTCAGTTGCACTACAGTACTAGTATTAGTGAGGCCGCGATGGGCATAGCTACTAATCTCAAGGAAACGACTGTCAGTGGTCAGAGACAAAACTCGGAAGAAATCTAAGCGTCAGAAACTGATCCTGTGGACGAAATGTCGTCGGTATACGGTCGAGTTAGTGCTGCAAATCCGTGCGCCTTCGCCTTAGGCACCAGGAGGAGGAGGCGGTGGTGGTTGATCACCAGGTGGCGGCGGAGGAGCTTCACCCGACGGGGGAGGCGGGGGAGCAGCTCCACCGGCGTACTGCTGAATCAAGGCGCTCAGGTTGTTGGGCAATCCAGGAGGTGCGCCAAGACCCGCGTTACCTGGCAGACCTGGGGGAGGACCCATACCAGGAGCAGCCGCACCAGGAGCGCCGTAACCGGCGTATCCGGGGTACTGGTAAGCTGCGGGCTGGGCGGCAGGAGCCTGATGCCATGGTGCAGCACCACCAGAAGCTGCAGCACCGTTGTAGCCCTGGCTTTGGCCGCCGTAATAGTCGTTAGTATCCTGGCGGTCATTACCACGGTCGCGGGAGCGCCAGGGAGCCGGGCCGCCGTCGTTGCCGGAGGAGCTGTTGTTCTCACGCGAACGCCATGGGGCAGGGCCACCAGTCGGTCCCTTCTGCCAGGGTCGGGCGTCACCGCCGCCGTTGTTATAGGCACCAGGACCGGCCTCGATGCGGGCAGGGGGACCGCCAGAGCCTCCACCGAGCTCTTGCATGAGTTGCTATGATACTGTCAGCATGATGCAACTTGGGTTGGGAACGGGAAGAACATACCTCGTATTCACGGTCAACAGCATCACCGCCACCAATGCGGCCGGCAGGCTGTCGGTTAGGAGGACCGTCGTTTCGCCAGCTGGCACCCTTCTGTCGGTCGGGACAATCACGAGCCATGTGACCAGCGTTGCCACAGACGCGACAGATGATGTTGGCAGTGAAGTTCTGCTTCTCAGGGCAGTCGTACTTGCGATGGCCGATCTGACCACAGTTCTGGCAAGCCTGGTTCTCGTCGTCACGGAGTGTTCCGTTGAGGGCGGCAAGCTCACGGAGCTGGTTACGCTTCAACTCGTTCTGGCCTTCGGGGATGGAGGCAGCCTAAGGTGGATGTCATGTGAGCATATGATCCACAGTCGGGGAGAGGAAAGGGGAAGGGGAGGACAAGCAGGACTTACGGTCTCAATGATATTGTGAACCAGCTTCTTGGCCTTGTTGACCTTCTCCTCGGTGTCTGCCATGATCAGACAGTGGAGGTCCTCCTCCTGGTTGCTGGCGTGGGCGGCATCGGATCGGCCCTTGCCCTCCTTGACGGAGCCCTTGCCGCGGATGGCAATCTTGGCGCCGGATTCTGTTTCCATCTTCTTGAGTGTGTTACCAC
The DNA here is from genome assembly GCF_022829205.1 of Neoarthrinium moseri. Classification (NCBI taxonomy): domain Eukaryota; kingdom Fungi; phylum Ascomycota; class Sordariomycetes; order Amphisphaeriales; family Apiosporaceae; genus Neoarthrinium; species Neoarthrinium moseri. The sequence continues at coordinate 76,229 of NW_026055150.1, read as the reverse complement.
GAGGGCCAATGAGCAGGCCGACTTGAGGAAGGAGCTAAGTGTTAGTCTGATTATCTACAAGGTGAAAAGAGAGCATAGCAAGTGTGTAAGTGTGCGAGTTAGGCGAATGCCAGGCCGGTACCAGCGCACAGCCCGGGTGCCATAGCTGCGGCATGGGGCCTGGCACGGTGCGTTACAAGCAAGGAAAAGGGAGTTGGTTAGAAAGGTTAGAGGGTTAGTAATCTCACTGAAGTTAATCTCTGGATAGTCATTGACCGGCACGTAGACCTTCTCCTGGGTCTTGGTGGGACGTCGGTAGTCCTGGGGCGGGTGGTAGTTGGGGATGGTCTTCATGGCCTTCTCGATCAGCTTGTGGCGCTCATCCTCGAGGCGCTTGCGGTAGCGGTATTCCCTGGTGTTGACACGGCGGCCGTAGTTGTCGTACTGGGGCGGGGGCGATGGGGATCTGCGAGCGTTGGGAAGAGAGCATGTCAGTCCGACGGTCTTCTATGAGGGCCAGGGGCGGAGGGAGGGGGACAGAGAGAGGAGGTGGACGTACCTGTCACCATCGGCGGGGACGACATCGTCGATGCGCAGCTTCTGGCTGATCTCCTCGATACGCAGGTGGAGAGTGTAGGCCTCGAGCTGCTCGCTGGTCATGTTGGCGACGATGGCGGTGGGCAGGCCCATGAGGCCGGCGGCCTTGTTCTCCGAGGCATCGCCCCAGCGGTTGCGCTTCTTGCGGCGTCGCGGGCCGTCGGCGTCGGTGCGCGGCTCGGGGCTGCGGCCACGCTTCAGGTCGCTGTTGCCGTTGCCGTTGCCGTTGCTGTAGCCATCGTGGGACGGTTCGCGGCGGGGAGGCTCTTCTTCGTCGTCGGCGCCGAAGCGACGCTTCCCAAGCGGGATGTTGTTCGACCCCGTGATGCCTTGGTTTCTCCAGGACATGATGGCGCAGGTGCTGCCTCGGATGCGATGGGGTGCGTCGATGGGGTGCGCAAATGAAGGCGATGAGAATGGCCAACGAGTCGGACTCTCTCTCTCTCTCTCTCTGAGGTGCGACGAAGGAGGATGGATGCGACACAACCAGCTAGCTGATGAGTGCTGAGAAAGATTCGAGTTTCGAGGTCCCTTCGCCCTCGTCGCCTTCTCTCCCTAAACTAAATCCAGATCAGACCCACTCGCGACTTGCTTCCGGGCTAGCTTCGGCAGATTAGCGTCTCGGTCATGTGACTGTGTCAACCTACTTCCAATCTTCCAGGCTTCCCTGTCCCAATTGGCCCCAGGTCAACTTCAACCAGGGCCAGTGGAGACTTCCCATGTCTTACTCAGGTGTGAGGGCACATCGTCAAGTCCGGCCGGCTCCAGTCTCGATGTGCAGTGCACTCGCGTTGCATTCAATCATGTCTTTGTAGTCACTATACATAATCCTCCCAACTTCTGCTCTACTATGTATTCTCCTGGCTATGGCCTAACTAGCTGCCTCGTCTCTGCAGGATGGGAGATGCCAACAAACAAACATACCTCCAATCATGGCAATGCATGTAGGTACCAGGTCAGGGCGAAGTCGCACAAGAATCGGCGCGGCCTTGTAGAGTACCAGATAGCATTTACCATCAGACATCAGTGCCCTTCTTTGAGACACTGACAACAGGAAAAGCACCAAGTTGCCCTCTGGGTCGTGGTGGACCCGCTGAAATGATCCCTGTAACATCTGCATTACATGTTCTAGCCCAACCCATATACTGAGCCTGCTTTGGTGAATGCCACTGAACGATTGCAACTTTTACTTCCCAGCGCCACCTGCAACGAGGAGCTCCAGCTACTTCTTCTACAGGATCCACGTATCACTATAACTAAGTATCTGTAGGTAGAAGCCCCTCCCTTAGGCCTTTGCTACAATGTCCACTACCACCCATCCCCCCCAAACAGCGATGAGAGGGCAGAGTGTCCAGGGTTTCCAGAAATGCTCCCGAAACACACATCGAGCGTATAGCTGGCAGGCATTTACACGTAGCGAAGATGGCTGGATGCAATGGCAAGTTGGGGAATAAATTTCTATTGATCTGTTTGCTCTAGCTCCTTTGTCAAGGTGCGTCGTACTTGAGACGACCGTGGGCTGCCCACGCTATGTTGGGCATCGTCATTTTATGCGAGGTAAACCATGCATTCGAAAACATACACTAAAGCCACTCCAAAACACCACGCTGGTTTCCATCCATGCCGACATCAAATCCTGTCCCCTCCACCTCCACCGGGCACGACGACCTCACATCGAAGTCCAGTCATTCTCGTTCGGCTCTTCATCCAGCCCCAAGTCCATCGGCCCCTCCTCGTTGGCCAGCACCTCGAAGTCGCCAGCCGCAAAGCCAAAGTTGTCCAAGCCTCGCTGCTCCAGCCCTTCGTGGTAACTGGAAGTCGCGGCCTCGGCCCCGGCCCAGAGGTCGCGCGGGTTGGGCCCGATCATGAGATCCGTCGGCCTCACGGTCCCGTTGTTCGTCCGGCGCGCCACCCCGTGCAGCGTGTTGGCGCCATCCAGGCCGTGCGCCCCGTGGACGACCCGTACCTCTCCAAGCGCTGGGCGCACGGGGAAAGGCTCAGAAGGGGTTGCACGAGGATACTGGTGATGGTGGTGGTCGGGTCGTACACCAGCTCGACTCTGAAGTGCATTCAGGCCGTGATGATTGCGCTCGGCCACTTGCTCGTTCAAGGCTATGGACCTGAGGCGCCGGCCCAGTCCGTTTACCTGCGCGGCTGGTGCAGGTGTTTCTGTCTCGCGGGTGGCTTGCGGTCTGGATTGAGACCGGCTCGCTTCCCCCTGATCAGAAGGTCGGCCAGGCTGTTCGCCAACACTCGGGCCACTCGTTGACGCTGTCGCCATCTGCCCCGGATTCATGGCTCGAGGAGCGGGCGTGAAAGGCGGCGTTGGCCCTACTATGGAGCCATTTGGTTGCTCGACACTTCGCATGGCCGCCTCATGTGCAGATGATATCCGTTCATTTAACTCTTCCATATCCAACTCCGCTTGGGAGAGTGGTGCGGGAGATGATCTTGGGGCCGGTTGTTCGTCCTGCCCGTCTTGGGATTGTGCATCTGGAGAGGGTGCAACTTGGTTGTCGGCTTGATCCGGTATTTCAGTGGCAGAGCCTTGACCGTTCTGTGGCATGAGATTGTCCGGTACAGGTTGTTGAGTGTTTGCAAGACCCTGGACCATAGGATCATTCGAAAGAGACTGAGCCGGGATATTCGGAACTTGGCCAAGCATCGGATCGAGTTCCATGCCGTTGAAAGGGTTCATTGGGGCCACAGCCGGTGCAGCTTGACCTGCGGTGTTTCCGGGAGCCGGTACAAATGGGACTTGTGTGCCATTGGTATATCCAAGCAGAGGTTGCACTGGAAATGGTGTGGCTATACCATTCCCGTTCAGCATATTCGAGGTATTGATCGAGGCATTCTGTTGAAGACCCAACTGCAGCCACGGCGAGAGTAGAGGTGGAGCGGCTTGTGCTTGTTGCTGAAAGAGTCCTTGATGTTGAGCTCCTACATTCAAGAATCCGGGGCTCTGACCTCCCAGGGGCGTATGTGCAAACTGCGGAAGCACAGAGCTAGCCTGTATTGGAAACCCTTGAGCCGATGCCGGCCCTTGAGGAATTGGACCGAATACGAATTGCTGGCTGGGCAGGTTACCCATGGCTTGCTGGCCGAAGCCCATCTGCCACACTTTCTGAGTGGGCTCACTGCTTGCTACAGTCTCTGCAGCAGGAGCTCCGAGGGGAGGCGACGTGCGTATGTGGTCAAGGCCAGACGCGCCGTCGAGCTGGGGAGTGGGATGGCGTGGCCTCCCTGAATATGGATCACTGGCCGGAACGGGGAATGTGTAGCCGTGCTGGTTCATTTCTGCCACGGCATCGTCGGCAGCCATACGATGTCCAAACGCGCGGCGGCTCTGGTGTTGCCGCGGACGAGGCGGGCCGGCCCTGTGTCGCGACGCAATGGGCGTCCTCGTTATGTTAGGGGTCCGGACGGGGGCACGCACAGGAAACTGGCGTGGCTGCTGGAAGTTCTGTCGGTTCTGAGCTTCCTTGGCCTCTCGTCCCCGCCGGCATTCTTCTTGTTTGCGACACTTCCTCTCGTATCGCATCTGCTGCTTTGATTTTTCAGGAGGAGTCTGACGTTCATCGCCAGTACCTGACGACTCCGGGGCTGCAGCTTCGATTCCAGCAACATCATTCAGCGGTGACGGTGCCTGTTCCACCCTTGGTCGGTTCAGAAATGGTGGGCGTTGCACGCTGAAGTCTTGCAAGCCGTCAAAATGAGGCGCCTCGAGATTGTTTGGAGTTGCGACTGGTGGCACGTTTCCGGAAGCGGTGGTTTGCTGCAGATTATTGGCTTGGTCGTTGTTGAGTCCTGAGTCTAGTCCGGACATTGAATACTCAGGCGAAGATGTTAGATTGGCTGGATACTCAGCCGCGATACTCTCTTCCGTGTGGGCTTCGGCCATGGGCACACCAAGGACTTCTGCATTTTGTTCACTGTCTGGGATGTTGAAAAAATCGAACTCGTTGGGTAAAGCGCTATCATTCCCGTCTAGGTTGACCCAATCATTGAAATTCTGGGGGTTGAAAGGATCCATGTTGAAGTAAAGAGATGGGCTGATTATAAGACGATGGATGTAGACAGCTGGGTCGATTGTCCAGGGCGTATAGTTTATTGTGACTTGAACAATGTCAGGTCTACGTTGGTAGTGGCCGACAATGCTGGGTAGCTTATATCAGTAGGTTGATTGTTTGCTTCGGACCAAAGTCGAGTCACAAAGTCTGACTGCTTTGGATGAATGTAGCCTTAGGTTGTTGATTGTTGTGTTGAGTGCTGGGATGCTGTGGTTGATCCGGTTTACGGTACGTGTTTTTGGGGACCATCCATGGTTTGAAAAGCCCTACGACGAAGACTGGGGAGGAAAGCCTGTATTTATGCCTTGCAGTTGTGCGAAAGCACCATTCTCCGACTGCCTCACGATGGTAAACTTTGATGGAAAACCTATATTGAGCCGTGCTGCGTATCGAGACAGAATCGGGCTTTCTCCGAAGAGGATTGCTCGCATTTCCAACTTTATACTTTGTACCTCCGTCTACGGAAACCCCCGATCTTCTTATTGCAGCTGGTGAGCTGATCCGACCGCCTGCGACTGGCCCTCCAGATTTGCTCTCTAGAAGGACAACAAGACATGAGTGAAGCCAACGTTGAAGTAGGTGATCATCATAGCTGTGTATATTTGGGATCTGATGTCTATCGTAGGCGCTGAGCTGGTGATCCCGATCAAGGGGCAGATACTCTGAGAGTTCCGTCATACTGATAAACTTTATTGGGTAAACACAGGTACATGCTCCAGTTTTGATGAGCTCCAGGCTGGATCTTGCAACCAGCCTGCTGCCAGTTCTGGCATGTCGAAACAAGGCTCTCAACTCGAGAGACGATCTTCAGCGTTAAGCCATCTGTCTTGTTGTCATGGCCGAGAATATGTCGCCGGCCTTGCAGCTGTATATTGCGATGAGGGCGGCTGACCATTTGAGTTTGCTTGAGCCATGTGATGCTTTAACTTGATGCCTTTCCACATCCCACAGATAGGTCATCAGACAGCAAAATTGGAGAGACGGAAGGGAATATGGCACAATTCTACAAATTCTGAAAGGCTCAGCATCATCGAGGGGCGTGTAATCGATCCAAATGATAGAATGCTCAATATCAAGTGGAACTAGAGATTCCTACCGATTCCTAACTATACTAATGATTGGATTGTGCACCAAGACTTTCCTCTGGGGTTACTGCACTCCCATACTTCTCTTCGTATTTACCTCTTGGCGTCCGCGGTGGGACCCTTGGTTGATCGATCTCGGTCAGGCGGTGGATTACTGGCGCCGGGCGCCGTGGAAACACGCCGTCCTCGAAGAGGCGGGCAGCACTGGACTTGCAAACATCCAGAGGCTCAACACCGGACTGTAACAGCCTATCCACAATCTTCTGAGCGCCAGGATCTGTGGTAGCCTGGGCATACATGATGGGTGTCCAAGAGCTGTCGAACCCTTCGTCCACGTCCAGTCGGCCGCCCCAAGGTGAGCTGAGGCCAAACGGCCCCAGAGGCATGTCACAGGGCATGCCGATACTCAGCAGGATATCGAAGGCCTCAAGGTTGCCGTACGTGCATGCCAGGAGCATGAGGCGCCGGAAGTCTTTGGTTGTTTGGAAGTTGATGACGGTCGAGATCTTCAGCAGCCCGGATTCTTGCAGGAGGAAACGGAAGACCTTGTTGGCACGTACCTTGACAGCCAACTCAGCTTCAGCAACCCAACTATAAGAGGCATGACGGCCTCTGTGTGCTCCGGCATCCAGCAGTATGCGAAATACCTCGGCGCTGTCGCCGAGCGCGGCTGCACGGGTACGGTTGATATTCGCGTCCGCGGGACCCTTGCACTGGACGGCTACGCCTTGGTCTAGCATCCATCTCACCATTGCGACGTCCCCGCGCCAGCAAGCCAAATCGATCGGCCTAACATGATTCCAGAATTGACCTATCGAGTTTGATCTGACCAACGTCGACCACGCAGTCAAGAACTCCTGATGCCCGTACTCAACAAGCAGGTCCATGAAAGCGATCTCGCCATACATTGCCGACCAATACCAGGCTTCCCCTAGGCTGTCCAGCGGCACGGTCTGATGCCGCGATCTTGTGAATTCCAGCAGGCGTCTCGCCATTTCCAGATGTCCCCATCTGGCGCAGCTGCAGATCGCGGATTCGATTAGATCCGAATCTCCATCGTACCACTCCAGGAGGTATTCCATCATGTCAAAGTCATTGTTCGAGGCGGCCATATGTATAACCTGATGTTGTGAGGCCGACGGTTGACACAGAGGGTCTTCGACGAATCGACGAACAAGGTGGAGTTGCCGGGATCTGACTGCAGCGTATAGCGCTGTACCGAAGACCCCAGCCTGGTACCAACGGTCTGGCATCTGACTCAGCAGCGGTTCATAGATCTCTGGCTTCTTCAACAAGATAGCTGCAGGCAAGACGTGAGCATGCAGCGGTTTTTGACTGATGGGCCTCTTCAGGCATTGCACCAGATAGAAGCCATGCCTAGTCGGCCTGAAGTCGTCGAACGATTCACACAAGGAGCGTAGAGCATCAGATCGGGCCGAGGGCTGAAGCTGCAGTTCGTCAAGAACCCTTTTGAGCAGCGCCGACAAGTTTGCAGTCCAGTCAGGGTCATGCTTGATGTAAGGCTCACGCTGCAAGAATCTCACAAGGAAAGGGATGATCGGGTTTTGCCTGGCTCTGTTTCGTGAGCTGATGCGGTTCAGATTCAAGCAGCGGAGTGGTGAGTTGAGATCGAACACATCTACGGTCTCCAAGCAGCCCAGTATCTCGTTGTCAAAGATCTCTATAGAGTTTAATGTCAGATGCTATTAGACTTCCAGTAGTGTGAGTTCACCCACTGCATACCCGCCTCAGATGTAGTGAGCGCAGAGGACTAAGTTCCGTGACAACGGCTACTAGCACTGCGCGAAACAGCTCGGTTGGTAGATCCAGCAGCTGCATGATGGTGACAGGAGTGAATACCGAGGGGCTTCGCGCTACGATGGGCCGCAAGTCGAGAGCATGTCATGCGACTGCGGTGGTAGTGCTACATCGTTCCAGATTCCTTGATTCTTGTTACGTCCGCAGTCTCCGCAGTCAGCCGCTGGCTGGAGTGGACGGGTGCCTGGCCTAGCGTGCCCAGCCCTCTATGAGCTTATACAGCGGGGCAAAATTTTCCCGGGACTGCCGGTGTAGCCAACCGGCTTTAGCCCGCAACTCAGGGGATATGTTACTCGTCGACACTTAAGACTTGAGCATGCAGAAGAGAAATTTACAGGTGCTTAGGCCAACTTGGCACTTTGAGGTTACCTACTTTCTTGCCAGCCTCAAAGTCTTAATGTTTTTCTTAGAGGAAATGAGAGTAGGCCTTGAAAGTCAGTCTCAGCACCTGTGTGCTATAGGGCGCATTCGGATCATCTAGATCTCTGTATGGATGAGCTATCCTATGCTAATCTAACATATATGCGTTAGCAAGGGACCAGAGACGGTTGCAATCTACTCTATTCGTCTATACAGTTGTTTGACTGACTGATACTGACCACTTTTGTATGCGCAGCAGATAGGTGCCTCTGAGCAGTGGGCTAGTCATCTCTGGGAACTGTTGAACAGTTTTCGGGGCGATGCACTACAGGATACTTAACTATCCACGCACTACCACCTTGCTTAGTGCCAGTGCCCTAAAGAAGAGGGAGTATGCTGAGTGCGCCAGCCTGTACATGGTCTGTAATGTGGTCTGCGTCCAGAGACGGCGAAGTTGTCGATGGAGGAAGTGAAGCACTCGTTGGTTTAGAGATCTTGACTTATAGATCAACGAATCCCCAGGGTTGTGTCGCTACCCTGGGTGATGATCTGTTGCTTTTGAATCCGAAAGGTAGTTCACGCTCAGGTTGACTTGAGCCCAGATCAGCTCTAATACTGCCTTGAGTTCGAGCCCGTGGTCAATCTAGTGGACACGGAGAAACAAATTGACCATTTGCTTCGACCCGCACACTAATCGCAAGCAGATCTTGAGACCCGACATGGATCTGAAGCTCGGTGCGCTTTCACTCCCACGTGGTGCTTCAAGTGTGAGATCGTGATGGTTTTGCCAACAAAATTAGGCGAAGAGTCATATGATCGTACCTTGTACTCAGTCAGACGGGGTTCGGATCGGAAGGCCGCGGTCGGATCGGATCCACAGCGGCAGCTCACGGCTCAGCGAAGGCAGAAAATGTCTGAGTGGGCTGGTTATTACTTAATTGAATACCTACCTAGGTACGCCAGCAGAGTCCCATGGCTGCCCAGTGCCTTGGTCGTGTCGTCGTGGACGTGGTGGCTGGGTGGGTTTTGCCAGGCCACGTTCCAGCACGTAAACAGGCGACTGGCAGGAAAATTTAGCGAGAAAATTCCACACCCGCGGGCGCTACGAGGTTGCCTCTAAGGGCATGCGCTGCCGACACTCTGCACGGTTTACCTTAATACGCTGCCTCCCATTCTGAATTCTGGAGCGACAAAAATAGCTGTGCCCCTGGAACTTGCCTTGTTTGCTGTTGCCTCTGCAAGGAATTTTCTTCGAAACACTCAATTGACTTGCAGTTAGGTAATCGTGAGACGCCTCCTGGTCACCTCGTGCTTCTGGGCCAACATGTAACTACGTATCCGAGCGGTGAAAACGGTGGTACGACAAAACTCGAGAGAGTCACACGCATGATCGAGGTGGCTGCTTCTGTTCTAGTGCAGCTCGCAGGCTGGTTGCGTCGGGGATCTCGAAATTATCGTGACAAATGGCGGAAGCGTCTGGTACGTTGATGATGTTATTTCCATCCGACAGCAAGGTGGAAAACTAGGATTGCGTGTGATGACAGCCGCTCCCGCTCGGATCGCAGGTGGCCTGGGTGGTTACAGGGAGCTGAAAATTCTGCTAAGGGGCGTTCATTGGCGCTGGGCCGAACCTGAATCACAATCCATGATGGATCCGATGCTAGGCCGAGCGCGTCCTGGGCCAGGCGTCGTTACAGCGCTATGCCGCTAAGGGATCGAGGGCCATCTCGTCTTCCCGCTTTCGGACCCACAAGGCGTCGGCTTGCATCGCCTCAGCTGCAGGGCGCGTCCAGCGATGACTAACAGGTGAGAATTGTTCAACCCACGATGACGGGAAAATTTTCAGAGCAAGGACGCAGAAACAGGTAATAGAATGGAGTGAGCTAGGTATAAGTAGAGGCGGGTCCTCGTGGAGGAAATGGGGTGGAGTCAAGATAAACAAGCAATTCAATCATCACATTCACATCTCCGTCAACAGACCAGCTCTATAAGACACTTCCAGTGCTTCAAGCTACCTAGCAACCCAATCAGATCACTCAGCTGTTCAGTCCTACAAGACCCACACTCTTATACTCTTGTCACACACCCAAACACACACACAACCAACCAAAGAAACAATGTCTCCCTCCAGCACCTCCTTCACCAAGACCGCTCAGGACGCCTGGGCTGCTGTCAAGCGCCACGCCAAGGAGCACCACGAGTCCACCAACGCCGCATACGCCGCCTACTACGGCGCCGTCATGACCCCTACCACTGTTGCTCCCGCGCCCAGCCGCCGCCCCTCGTCCACGGCATCCACTGAGCCCCGCCGCTCGTCCGTCGACAAGGCCTGGAGCAAGGTGAAGAAGCACGCCCGTGAGCACCACCAGGGCGTCACTGCCGCTTACACCACCTACTACGGCATCGGCACCTCCCGAACCCAGACTCCTGCCTCTTCTACTGAGAACTCCCCCCGTGTCTCGGTGGACCGCGAATAATCGGCCAGAGAAAGAATCACTCTTCATATTTTTTTCAGCGAGGATTCCGCTACTTCCTGGCGAAGTATGAACCTAAAGGAGTCTTTGCATAGACTATGATTTTGATCTTATACTGGCATTAGAATTCGGGAAGCGAATACCCTGGGAATTGGAAAACTAAAAGTTATTTGATTTTTACACATACACATATACATAATGCAGAACCATCTAGACTAATTTAAAAGAAAGGACAGTGCAGCCAGCATTGGACCATAAAACAAGCTACTTTGAGTGCGAGTTCACTTTTCCAACGTAAATCTAAATTGTGACATAAGTGCGATCTTTCTTTGCTCGGATTTCCGCTTCTGACAGAGTGGTGCGGCTGGCAAGTACTGGCAGATGAGCGTGCAGAATTAGCAGACGATGGGACGCAATGTGTTTCGCGATTGATTATCCGCATCCTGAGCTATAATCATTACTTTCGGAACGCTGAATATAGGTACGACCTTGCGGGTGTAAGGCTGAGTCTATATGAAGTCCCTATCTCATGCAGCCCCTATTGCGCGAACATTGCAAACAATCCGCTATGTTGATTCCGTAGACAAATGGCCCGATGGCAATGGCGAGACGTCGAATAGAGGCACGGAGCCACAGCTCGAACTAGGATCGACGAGGGCCACAAAGCTTATTCAGTGGGTCGTTCAAACAACTCACTCGCGACATGATTCGCTCAAGCAGACCAAGAACTTACTAATACCGGAAATGTTGCCTGAAAAGACGTGCGAATCCACTGGAGTGAACAATCTAAACTCGGAATGAAAAGTAAGTTGTTCTTTCCCTGTGAAATGAATGTCTTTATCTCGACATACATAAAGCTCCTTTTGTGTGTCTCTTAACATTAACAAGGAATGGCAATCAATTGACTAGCAAGATGCTTCAGCTCATTCAACAACGAGTGTTTATTTATACAAGTCAAGAGCATATGACTAAATGAATGTCCCGATGTCTGACTCATTCCTAGCTACCGGATTTGTCTGCTGCTAAAGTACTTTTGAAGTGTATTTTCAGTCAGTTTCCTGAAGACTCAAATCATCCCTGCTAGCCAAGCTCGGTGTTGAGTTTGAAAACACCTGTTCAACCCGAACTCTCCACCATGGAATGAAGATCAATCATCCTTGTCAACAGGGCACTCAGTGTAGAACTCGGCATTGTACCCATTTTCTTTGACAGTGTCATTCTTGTAACTGTGTTGACCAAACTTTGCCGTGGCCCAACCTTGCTTGTCGGACGGGTAGTGTCCATCATCTCCATGCTGAATTTTGATATCAACAGGATTGCCATTATTTTCAATCAAGAAGGGAATTGTCGCATTCGCCAAGCTGTCTCTTGTACCTGTTGTCCATACAATTGTGGTATTGTCGGTTGCTGTAACCTTTCCCTGCATGCTCTGAGAAACAGGATGTCTAGGATCTAGCATGAGGGACCCATTGGGTGATGTCAAGTCGATTTGACCCCAATCTGAGCCAACCGTGAACGTGCCATGCGTCGAACGTGACGGCATTTTTAGAAGTGTGTGGGTTTAAGAGCTAGAAGGTGATGTTATACAATTGATTCATTGTTCTCTAGGATCGGTGGTTGGCCTCTGCCTTTATATAGACATGATGTCGGGGGTAGTGGAATTCGTCTTCCTCTTGTGAAGATGCACATCTTTCTAGGAAAGTTTTCGAGACCATATCTATACATCAACCCCGCCAGAACCCTCGAAGTTAGTGAGTAGCTCCTTCGGTATGATTGGTTCAAATAAAGGTTTTATATAAGTAGGTTACGCTTTGTTGACTGACACGACGTTCGAATATCTTGGCTCATAACTTTTCACGGCATTTCCCCTCCGTTGAATGAGAAGCGCACGTTTCACAGTCAAACTTTTCCCCAGCCTAAAGTCTGTCTTCAGGAAAAGAGAATTCGCGGTGATTTCTCGTTTAGAAATATGTTGATCAAGCCTTGAATTGTAGCAATTCAATGACAGAGCTGTTTTTCGCCTCTTCCACCACAATTACGCTTTGTTTCCCTGAGCCAGCCGGGCATGGTATGTGTACCGCTCAGACGACAACCCAATTTGACAATCCTAACGAAGGCGGATCATAACTCTATGGACCTTTTCGTCCTGCTCTGTGGTGCTACAGTCCAGGTAAATGAGCGTGAACGAAAGATTACCTACTGTTCTGACGATCTCTTGCTCAAGAAATAACAGGGTCTCAACTCTGTTTAGGGATCTGCCGGTCAAACTCACTACGAAACCATATTCAAGTCTGGATGTATTGGGCGAAATGTCGGTTGTGTGCAGTACCATAGTTGACTTTCTTTCTGAAGCCTCTAGGCTACAACATCTTTCTGCCTAACCCTGTTGAATGCTGTAGACCGAGTCATTGCTATTCGCTAGAAAAATTATCTGGCTTCATCGGCTGAAAGAACCACGTCACTGCACAAACCACACCATTGGAATTCACATTTGGTATGATTTGAATCAAACCTGGCCTTCGGCCTGTTTGTCATTTATGAAGTCTATTGCCATGGGTGATGTGTGGGGCACAGGGATTGGATAATCATATCAAGGTTCTGCCATCCGGGAGGAACCCACATCGGGCTGACACATGCTTAATCGATATGGACCTGGAATCTTGGCATTCACTGGAGATACGAAGCATTCAGGTTAAGGTTGCACACCGGTTTATGTCATTTACATCGCCACTGAGCCTCTGTTTGGACTGCCGGGCCATACCAAGGCGGAAGGCAAACTCCTGATCACTGCTCGCTCGGGGCTTGTTCTGCGTTACCGTTGGACTGCGTATTTCCGAGGTCCCAATTACAAAGGGCAATGTGTACTGGAGTCGTCTAGGCGGTCAAAGTTCTTCAGACCCGAAAGTATCGTCTTTGCTTCTGCTTTGTTGGACGAGGCATGGCTATCGTTGCAAGCATCAGAATACGATCTGTGTCGTGTGCGGAGCTTTCGCGCAGCAGCCACAAGGATAATTCAATGCTATGGCATGCTCTAAGATGTTGGCACTCTTGACTTCTATTCCATGATGCACAGAAGCTCACATACCTATCGGGCACTCTGACAACTAGGAGACGTCTTGAATCTAAACGTCTCCGGCCGTTACGATGGAAAGAATAGTATGCACTGGCGTCAGGGTCTCCTTCCACTTTCAAGACCTTCATAATCCATGGGGTAATTGGATCAGTGGTCCTGTCCCTTGGACATTGCTTGCCCTCTCACATACGGCGGCGGAACTTCCCCAACCCCACCCACCATGAGCTCTTCGTTCGTTTCAATCCTCTCATAGTCCGGCAATGCGTTGTCCGGGCTAGCTTCATTCCATGTGCCCAATAAGTCCTCAGGAGGCATCTCCAGGTCTTGGCCTAGTTGTGCGAACCTAGCCGAGTACTCTCTCAGCGTATCCTCGCCTTCCCCGAGCCACTCGATCAGCTGATCGCGGCGTTGCTGCACCTCTTCCCGGGTTGACGTCGAGGCCGTGACTGAGTTGGGGCCACCAGTATAGGGCGGGACATCCGAGGCAGAGTACGCCGGCAGCTCCGGGTCTGTGGTTGATGCTCCCGTACCCGACGCAGTCGCTGGAGGGGCAGACGGGTCAGCTGCTGTATCTGCGCGCGCCGTGTGCCCATAGCGCTGAAGCCACAGATTGTGCTCCCGCAGTGCCGCACGCAGCTGATCAAGCTCCGCAGCCAGCGCCGGGATCAGCCGCCGCAGGTCATTGTATGCCGACTGTAACTCCGATGTGGACGAAGATGCTGAAGGTTCAGCACGGGCCGATCCGCCCGATCCACCTGAAGCCATCGTCCCAAAAGGCAAAGAAAGCGCAAAGACAGCGGCCGCGGGAGGTGGACACGAGTCCCTGGGGTCTGCAGATTTCAGGATTTCAAAAGAGAGGGTAGGTTTGTATAACCCGTAGGCTTTGCTTTGGATGACGTCCCACTTGGGCTTATTGAATGTCCAGGTAGCCCAAGTCACATGAGGTGCCCCGGCTTGTGGGGCGCTGGCAGAATGTCAGGAAGGCGGTGTAATTGCCGCTGCGAAACGACGCAGCAAGTTCGAAAGACAGCAATGCTGCTCGTGAGTTAAATGGCCATGACCAAACTACATCATTATGCTTCCAGATGTATACGGAGCCCGTACTTGTGGGAGATCGGTTCCCAACCGGATCAATAGGCGGCAGTATCGCTCCACACGGTTGGAGCCCGGCCCCCGATGTTTCACATGTAATGTGGATGGTTTGAACAGGGGCTGGCAGGTTGACATAGGGCTCGCACCACTGTGCTTTGTCATCAGCTTCGCTCTCAGGGGAGTTCGGTTCCATAAAGTACACAACACATGGTGTTGATTCGAAAGGCGGTATGATAAGTGGTCTGAATTGAGTTTCCGAGAAGGCCATTTATGTGCCTCTAGCTAGCTAAAGTGTCAACGCGCCGATTCTTAAGAGCAGCCTCAAACACACATCAGTACTTTAGACCCGATGGCCTCTCTTTTCTATAAGTACAGCTCTCAGTTCTGCACCACAATAATTTAATCTGGCAGCCCGAATAATATCATCGGTGATTTGGACTTGGTCTCCTCCTTTTTCGAGCAGCAAAGCCATCGTATCTGCACCACCATTCCAACGTTTGGCGGCTGCATGAACAACCTCGTTGGTGATCTGGACCTGGTCTACTCCTTTTTGAGAAGCACAGCCATTGTCATATAGCCATAAACATTGTTGGCGGCAGCCTTAAGCATCTTGTTTGTGATTTGCACCTGGTCTCCTACTCTTTCGAGAAGGACGGCTAAGAGCTCGCCGCCTCGATAATTCTCGATGGCAACCTCAAGTAATTCCTCAGAAATTTGGACCTGGTCTCCTCCCTTTTTGAGGAGTAGAGCCATTACCTCTGGGCCATGATGATGATTCCAGGCAGCAGCCAGAACCACCTCCTCGGTGATCCGGACCTGTTCTCCCTGCTTTTCAAAAAGGAGAGCTAATATGCCCTCATCAAATCTCCGGGCTATTACTTGAATTACCTCCTCGTTCAGAATTTGGTATCCTTTTTTTTCGAGTAGTGAAGTCATCGTCTGTCGGGCCTGAAACTCGCTGCTAACGGCCTGAACTAGGATGCTCGTAATTTGGACTTGCCCTCCTCGTTCTTCCAGTAGCAAAGGGAATACGCAGTCAAACCTATTCCAAGCAGCCCTTTCAAATATCTGCTGGGTAATCGGGACCTGCTCTCCTCGGTTTTCCAGAAGGAAAGCCATCATCTCTCTGGCGCCCGACCTATTCTTAGCGGCACACAGGACTACCTGCTCGGTAATTCGAATCTGTTCTCCTCAGAGTTCCAGAAGCAAAGCCATCACTTTTAAGCCCCAAATACCATTTTCAGCAACAGCTTGAACTACTTACTCAGTGATTGGGAGCCGCTCTCCTCGTTTTTGCAAAAACAAAGTGATGATGTCACCACCGTAACGAAAGGTTTTAGCAGCTTTCTGAACGACCTTCTCGGTAATCTGGACCTGTTCTCCTCGCTTTTCGAAGATCAGATTCATAAAATCTCTCCTGTCCTCGAGATCTCCCGCAGCAACTATCAGCGCATCTTCGGATACCGATATTTCTTCTATGTCCAACAAACTGGACCAAAGTTATATATCTCCATACTCAACAGCGCTGGTGAGACAGTTTCTGCCCTCATTTTCTTTCAGCGAGATACCATGCTGTTTCTCTGCCTCGACTATCTCAAACAGATTGTACGTACTTGCTACGACCAGCTTGGATGGGCCGTGAGCCTGATAGTTGCGTATTTTCCGTTGCGTACAAATATCGACATCCGAGGAGGTCTTGAACTGATGCCACAAAACGAATGCTGAATCTGTAGCAGTGTCTGACAAGAAATCCTGCATACGCTCGTACAGGGAGCCCTGTTTCCTGTGTTCACCGGCAGCTTGGTAGTGTTCTGCCCAGTAGGTATTTGCATATCGCTGGATATCTTCTAAGCGAGCCACGGCAAAGGTTGTTGTGTCAGAGTTATCTGAAATAACAGGCTTCGTCCAACTCATTAGTGCCCAGCGACAGCAATCAGCCACTATACTGTTGGTTGCCATCTGATTGAAATTGTAATCGTTCTCGAGAAACTCTCGGACTGACAAGTGCGCAAATCGAAAACTGTCCTGTGTTGAATCGAAGGTAATCAAATTGTGACAAAGTTGCAATATTTGGCCCTTGGTGACGGCCGATGGCGGATGGTCTGGAATGATTGATACTGCTGCGAGGAACTCATTCAAACTGAGTCGCCTCCGGCCACAAAGCAACCATACCAGCGTGTTTCGGGCATATTGTCGATCAGCATCAGCGGTGTACGCTCGAATTTTGTCAAGAAGCTCCTGGTACAGGGCTTCTAATGTGGGCGGTAACCGTCCGAGACGTTCCCGGACAGCTGCATCACTCACTTGATCGCAGAGAAGCTGCAATTGCAAGCTAGCCCAGCGGAACCTATGTATTATCATTCAATAACTTGAGTTTCTCAAAACACTTTGCACTAGAACTTACATGCCCTGGGCACCATCGGTGACGTCCTCCACAATTTTTGCAGATAACTCAATCCTACTCGTGCTGGATCGAAGGAGTTGTCCTCTTGCGATAAGTTGATCCGTTTCCGACTTGACGAAGTAAGTGATGTCCTTTGAGTTCAATCTAGATGAAAGCTCTAGGCCGGGATAGACCTGCAGCTTGCAGACGATGTCCTGGTCGTCTCGGCTGGACACAAATATCTTCACGAGGGTAGTAGATTCGAGAAGGATATATTCCAGGCAGTCGAGTAATTGCCGCCTTGTGTCGGTACGGCACTCATCAAGTGCATCAATGATAATGGTAGCTGTGGGGAACTTCTCCAGTAGCTGCAAAAGCAGGTCACGGCTATCTTTCAACCCCAGGCTCCCAGCTGCGAAACCCTCGTCCTCATGAGACTGGTACGTGCTGATTGTTGGTTGGAGAAGCGGCTTGCCCGGGTCAAGCGAGGATAACTGTCGTACAATACTCGCCATGATACATGCCGGGTCCGAGCGCTCTGGCTCAGCAGGGTTGCGTGAGCAGTAGAAGTACGCTGGCTGGGGAGCTTGTTGTCTCTTAAAGGCTTCAATCCCATCTTCGACAACCAAGGAGCTGTGGCTGTCAGTTAATGTGTTCTTGGTTGATATAGCGCAACGTACGTTAGCTTGCTTTTTCCTGAGCCTAGAATGCCGTGTAGCCATAGGATCGACGATGCACTTTCCTCCTTCCATCTCTTGAACGTGGGATGTGATAAAGCCACTGCCCAGTGCCTTCGAGAAAGGTTTCCCGTTGGGCTTTGTGGTACTTCAAATAAGGTTCTCCTGAAAGCCACTTGAGTATGTCTGCTCTTTTGGATCCTAGAATCATATTAGAGAATTTCATAGGAACATGTGTATGGCAACTCTACTGTCTAATTCGTCTGTGATTTTGTTCAACTTGTCATCCCAGCGACTGAATGGCCCATCAAACTCGTCAAGGGCCACGCGGAGATTGTCCAACTTCGTCAGTTGTGCTGAGTCCTGTGAGTATGTGTTTGGACTTCCTTGAAGAGCCACTCACCTTGTACGCTGGCTATTTGGAAGCATGTCTGTACATCCGCTTGTGCGTCCGTAATCTTGTCAAAGGAGATTTCAAGGTCCGACGTAGAGAGAGTCAAGCTCCTCAGAATCCGCTCTGCTCGTGTCAGTATGTCTCTGGAGGGTATGTACCCCTACTCACTTCTGGTTGACTGCTCCCAGTATGCCTTGGTACGTGCTAGGTACATAATGGTAGCGCTATGGAGCTTTATAAGTGCTCTTTCGAGCTCAGAGGCCGCAGCTCGTGGGGTGTGAGCAAGAAGTTCCTCCATCAACGCACTGCGGCATAGCTGCCGTACGATTACCGGTATCTTCTCAACAAGGAAGTCGTAGGTCTTGAAATCATCGATACAAATCTGCCGAGATCAACTGGAGAACTGAGCGATTATAGGAAAGGCGGGAATACCTGAAGAATAAAACGCACACCGGCCCAGGGAAGGGCAGCGTGGGCGGGATCATACTGCACCACGGCATCGCCAACGGCGACAAAGTGCTTGATCCATCTGGCTACCTTCGCAAGCACGTCCCGGACGATCACCCTCTCCCCGCTCTTTCTCTTGAAACTCCAGGCTTTCGCCTCACAATGCTTCTGAGCGACGTCGGTTAAACTCAAGACCTGCTCGACAATATCCAGTTGGTCGTGACCGTCAAAATCAAGGTAACTCTTGTCATCTGGGTCTAGATTGGCGAGTGCTTGGTGCCATAAGTCGCGACTAAAGATTTCAAAGTGGGGATTGGCCACTAATGAACTGTGTGCTATAGGAAGTCTAGTTCCCAGCGGGTTTTACCTTTCAACTCGAAGAACCATGGCAGACTGCATAAGAATCATGGTAATACGATAATCAAGTGCCTACAGACAGACTAGTACCTAGGTTGAAGTTGTACAGAAAGCGCGGTCTTGTGTTACCGGCGGAAGCAGAGGCGCATTCAGCGAAAATCAGGCTGCAAGGCGTTTCAGGGTGCCATTGGACAGTCAGGAGACCCAGAGGCTGGCATACACGTGACACTGATTGCATACTCCACTCAACGTGGTTCCTATCTTCTTTAATTTTACGGCAATTCAACCCACCGAGAAGGCGTTCTGACTTGTTGAAAGGGTCGAGCATACGGCTGGAATCTATAGTCGTACCGCCAGATGCCGCGGCCATCTTAGAAGCCTCTAGCAAACGTATAGAGGCCACTCAACGAGATGGGTCCCCTCTTTGATACCGAGATGAGCTGCGTAGTCGAAACCTCAGAACAAGATTCGACTCAGGCACCAGCTCTTGGCGTTGTGTGCTCTCAGCAAATTAGTTTTCATGAGAAGCTGCAAGGCATATAGCGCCCGAGAGAATGAAGGGATATTGCAACGGACTATGGCCACTAAATGAACTACATATCCCCTACAGGAACATGAATGAATATACGGGTGCCACTCGTTGGGCCGAAATGGAAATACTTCCGCCTGGGGCCGGATAGACGGGGTACAGCTAGGTGCGCTGGCAACAGCAAAGTCTCTTGCCGCAGCATGAGCTTGATCGGACCCACGGGGATCGTAGCAATATTTACCCTGCGATCTTATGCAACTATCTTCGGAGGCTTGGGCTTCTGAGGAAAAGAATTTGATCAAGGCAACCATGGCTGCTGTCATAGGCAAATCAGTATCCTGCTTCTGATTACTCGTAGTCTGGCGCGTGAGCAAGTCATATGTGGGGGGCATGAGGTCTCAAAGTGGGTGGACAATTGAAAGCTCCATGTCACGACGAGACCACGGGAATATACCGAGCAAAGTAAAAAGTGAGATGAACTTCTCATTGATGCTTTACAGACAAAAGAAAAGTGTCGCCTCTAGTCTTCACCAGAATCCGTGTCTGCCCTTGCACCATTTGCCGCCTCGGACTTTTTTGCTTCTAAAGGTTGTAAGTAGTAGACATATACACACATCTGCCCACCCGGGAGGATGGGCAGCCTCGCGCCCCTGTGCTCCGGCGGCCGTCAAGGAAAAAAAGAAAAGGGCCCCCTCTTCGTCCAGCTCCAATTAGTCGGGTCCATTGACGCTTTCCAGAACCGAGTCTGCCGAGGGTATCTTATCATATTTCCTGGTGCACGCTTATTTGGCCTGCTCCGGGTACAGGTCCTCCTTCAGCAGGACGCCGAGCTCCTCGCGCAGGGGCTTGAGCTCGTCGAGGTACTGCTGGTACTGGCCCTTGTTCTCGACCTTGGCCTTGATGCCCTCGAAGATGCGCACGGCGGTGGGGTAGTCGTTGACTCTGCGGGCGGCCTTGAGGGCGGCGATGATGACTGAGGGGGAGGGGACGAGATCGTAGGCGAAGGCGTTGTTCAAGTTGCGCTGCAGTGGAGGGGTAGTGGTCAGCATCCTGTCGCCTAGAGCTTATTGGAGGTCTGGTGGTATGTCGTGTTGCTGTGTCATGTTGTGTCGTGCTGCAGTCTTGGGAAATATGACGCACGAGCCGGAGCTGGGTGCTGGAACCATCGTACGATGGGCCGAAAAATGGAGGCGCGGATGACGGGACGAGAAGTCGCTTACCTGCAGCTCGAAAACATCTTGCACGCCCTCGAATTCCTTCTCGTATCTGTAGAAAGCATCCGGTCAGCCATTGATGTCGTCGTCGATGGGTGTGCCGCTCAATTGGGGCGATGTCCAAGCTTCCGACGCGCGAGCCCTCTCCCCGAGAGGGTCCGAGGTGGAATTGGAGCTCGAAGGCAGCAAGCCAGCAAGCGGGCGCTGTCCGCCATCGCGCACCCATTGGCGTCCCAGAAAGGGCATGCTCACCTGGCAGTGAACTCCTCAAAGGTCTCCTCGGCGTGCGGGTCGCTGCGGCGGGCGACGGTGGTGCTGAAGTTGAGGCTCGAGCCGGCAATCAGGGCCGGGACGACGAGGCCAGCGCGGCTGGGGGCGACGGGGCGGTAGGCGCGGAAGAAGGCGGTCGAGGGCCCGCGGGCGACGGTGCGGAGGATCGAGGTCGAGGCCATGGCGAGGGCAGCGTGCGGGTGCCGGTGGATGATGGTACGTATGTGTGGTGATGTCGACGGGGGACGGGGCTTTCGAGACGGGCAACGGGCAGCAACGGACGGAGTCGTGAGAATTGGTTTGGAATTATCGTGGCTCAAAAGGCTCGCCCAAGGAGAAAAGGAAGTCGCTCAATGCGCGGCCGCTGATTGGCCGGCGGGGGGCGGTAGTGGAGCTAGGGGGAGCTTTTCGCTTTTTCTGCTGGTGCTCAAGCCACAGCTGGCACTGGCGGTCCCGGCTGCACAGGCGGCACAGCTTGTCATCATCAGGCCACTGATCACCCCCAAGCAGCCCCAGCTCTCCCGCTGTTTGTGGCACTGGACTGCACCAACCAGCTTGGGAGGCTTCCGGGTTGGGGCTGGTGGCTCTCCAGACTCGACTCTTGGACAACCAGAGCTGCCAGACTGCCAGGCTGCAGAGGTGCTGCTGTAGGTGGTCAATGCAGGACATCTCGGCATCTTCCTGCACTGTGTACCGTCTACTATGTAACTCGTACAGAGAGTATGGATGCCCTCCGTGGATGTGGCGGTGCGAGCAGCGAACCGTCAAGCAACAAGTTGACCCAATGGAACGACGCTTCCAACCGTTCGGCTCACCAACGTCATGTTGTCGTATCGTGGTCCTTCCCCCAAGCACGCCCTGGCGACGGGAAACCAATTGACTTTCAAGCCTCACACCATCTTGAATCAACGAATGCTCGAGAATTCGAACATGCCATCTCATAGACTCATCATAGGACCAGTCTACTACACACTATTAATTCGTAGATCTGTTGAAAGACATCCACAGGAGTAGGTGTAATTACAACCCGATGGCAGCTCCTATCCAGCCTGTTATCATATGCTCTTGGCCTGCAGATCCACATTACTGCTAAGTTATGTTACGTCTTTTTTTCATCCGAGGTTATGGCAGCTGGCTGTTTAGGGGGGACTTGGGAGCCACTGGCAAGACTGGGGACTGGTACTGGGGACTGGTGACCGGGATTGGGGCTCTGGATGCCAATTGGAAAGCCCATTGTTTGGCTGACCTGTCCTGTCGTCCTGGTCCTGCTGTCACATGGATGGGCCCTGGTCTCAACCATCGACTCTCCAGACAGAAAGTCAGATGGATCTGATCCGATTCCCTGTCGGCAAGGTCGGCCAACCACGGTCTGCCGGTCTGCCCGCCGCAACGGTTCGCATCGCGTCAACCAGAACGGACAGCAGACAGACGCAACCCAGCTGTTTCGGCTCGGTCTTTTCTCGTCCATCCTGCTCAGCGGTACATAGTATTCTTCCAAAGTAACTGTCACGTGGCGCCGAGATTGAAGATTATCACCACGGCCTGTGATTGGCTCGGCACGGCCCCTGAGGACATTTTGTTATGCAGCAGCGCAAATTACCGTGGCCAAGTTAACTAGCTGGGACCCAGAAAAAAGACGCTGGGAGTGCAGAACACGCACCTGCTAAAAACGCCGTCGGCCGGTTCGCTCGCGGGGTGTCTGGGCCCCGAACGGCGCCCATTTGGCCATGCCCACATGCGCCCAAGCCCGCTAATCGACAGCGACCGACAGGGGCCGACAGGGCCCGACAGGCGCAGACAGGCGCACGGCTGGGCTGACGACAGGGGGCTCGAGGGGCCTGTCAGCCGGATGGCACGCCATGACAGGCCGGGAAACTTCTGAAGGGGGAAAAAAAATAACAGACTACCCAGACTACGACAATTTCCCCTTTTCGTCGGCCTGCCCTTGGGACGACACGACCTTTAGTCCTCCTCTTCCCCCCCCCCCCCCCCCAGGTAGACAGACTTGTTAGACTTCTCTTCTGCATTCCCCCGTTCCTTCAGCACGCACGCCACGCACGTCGGGTTGATGGTCTGATTGCGAAGCACCGTCTCTCCTCTTCTTTCCGTTTTTCTTGCTCTCTTCTTGTCACTCCTTCGACGGGCCCTTTTTCATTCCCACTCTGCTCGAGACAGACGACCGACGCGACCTCGCCGCCGTCCTTGTCGTCCTCGCCCACCGTCTCGCGCGCGACCTCAGTTCCAGTTCGAGGCGCCCTTTGTTCTCTCTACTCCCCTGGACCTCTCCCTCGGCATCTGCACATCGACCCCAGTCGGCGCCATGGCGACCTCACCCCCCGCGGCTCTCTACGAGTCGTTCCCCATCCCGACCATCGACCGGCCCTTCGGCATCCACCTCTGGCCCATCTTCAATAAGGCCTTCGAGTATGTCGCCGGCTACCCTGCCGACGACTTCAAGTTCGTCGCCGGCGAGACCCCCATGTCGACCCTGAAGGAGACCTCCATCTTCGTTGTCATATACTACATTGTAATCTTTGGTGGACGCGAGCTGATGCGGAACCGCGAGCCCTTCAAGCTCAAGTCCCTCTTCCTCATCCACAACTTCTACCTGACCGCCATCAGCGCCAGTCTGTTGGCCCTGTTCATTGAACAGCTCCTGCCCACCATCGTGCGCAGGGGGCTCTTCTTTGCCATCTGCGACCACGATGGCGGCTGGACCCAGCCCCTGGTTGTCCTGTATTACGTACGTCTCCCCGCGCGCCCTGTTTGCGCCTCCGCTCCGCGAGCTTGATGTGCTGACACGCCCGCAGTTGAACTACCTCACCAAGTACCTCGAGCTTCTGGACACCGTTTTCTTGTTCCTCAAGAAGAAGCCCCTGAGTAAGCTTTGCGCCGATCCCCCGACAAGTTCCGTCAGAAGACTCGTTGCTAACAGATGCTGCCAGCCTTCCTCCACTGCTACCACCATGGCGCTACTGCCGTTCTCTGCTTCTCCCAGCTCCTCGGCCACACCTCCGTCTCCTGGGTCGTCATCTCCCTCAACCTGGCCGTCCACGTCATCATGTACTGGTACTACTTCCAGAGCGCGCGTGGTGTCCGCATCTGGTGGAAGGAGTGGGTCACCAAGGGCCAGATCATCCAGTTCATCATCGACCTCGGTATGTTGCTATCACACTGCGTGGTTATTTCCCTCGCGTGCTCACCGTCTTCACAGGCTTTGTCTACTTCGCATCCTACACCTACTTCACTTCGACCTACTTCACCTGGATGCCCAACCACGGCAAGTGCGCCGGAGAGGAGTTCGCCGCCTTCTCTGGAATGGGCGTTCTCAGCTCGTACCTCGTCCTCTTCATCTCCTTCTACTTCGCCACCTACAAGAAGGAGGGCAAGGCGCCTAGTGCGCGCAAGGCCGTCCGTCGCATGTCGCAGGCCCCCGTCCCCGAGCCCCACACGGTCGCCGCCGCCGTCTCCGGAAGCCAGACCAAGGCCAAGTCCAACGGCGTCACCACCCGATCCCGCAAGGCTTAAGCGACTGTTGTGCGTCGGCACTTCGGTGACTTCTGTTCTAGTTTCGGGCCTACTCCCGTGGAGTGGGGGGCGAAGGCAAGCTGGACTTTTGAGACAAGAGGAGCGCCTCCTCGTGGGGCACCATTTCTCCAACACATTGTATTAGTGGCTTTTTGGCATCTTGACGACCTGGCGTTTGAGCGGTTATCATGAATCAACGTCAACTGGACTCGTGGCGGTTGATCGCGTGTGTAGATAAGTGTACGAAGCGGTGGTGGGCGCCGAGTAAAGGGGAGCGGAGGGTTAGATCATGGTCATCTGAGCGGAGGGCTGTTTGCTGCATCCGTAACGAGACGGCTTCATCTAGATGGTTTTGTGGGTGTCGTTTTACATATAGCCGTGTAGGCGGATCGAAGCCAGGCAATTGGGCTATCCGCAATGGCCTATAGAAAGATACGGTACTAATAATACAAATAATGAATCTACAAAGCTTGTGGCAAGTCGAGCCGTTGCTGCGTCAAGTTTTTGTACATTGTGGTTTTTATTAGCAGTGTGTTCGATTTGGAATCAGGAGTGGCAGACACATACTACATGCTGTACCGCTGGTGTTAACCTGGGTCGTTCAACCCATCAACCCATCATCTAAGTCAAAAATTCCAGGTGTATCTCATCAATTGCAGTTTTATGGGTCCCCAGTGAGCACGGGGAGTAAAGTTGTTGAGCAATCAGTGCTAATAGTCTCTCATTGGTTACTCAATTTATAGTATAATTTATTACCAAGGTCGAAACAATGACTATAAGTCTATGGACATTGGAAGAGTCTTCTCAGATCGCCGTATCTTCGCAGCTGTCAACGGCGAATACGTAAAGGGCCTCAGAAGCCGCCTTGACTCAGCGCAGATCTTCCTTGATGAACTTAGCACCCATCTCGGCGACCGCATAGACAACTGCCTGGGGATTTGCCGTTGGCTCCAGAGGCACTACGCTCGCATCGCACACGCGAAGGTTGGAGCAACCATAGACCCGCAATCTGTTATCCACCACGCCACCCATAGCACGTGGCATCATGGAGCATGTACCAGTGTAGTGGTAAGCGCCGTCCGCGGTACGGCGGACGTAGTCTTTCGCTGCCTCTAGGTCCGTGAAACGCTTCGAGTACGGCTTCAAGTAGCGCGTGAGGGGCTCCGCGCGGCTGATCATGTCCTCCGTAAAGCGAACCTGGCGCGCAAGCACCTCGAGGTCGAGGGGGTGCGACAGGTAACGACAGTCAACGGTCAGTCCTTCACTCGTGCCGGTGCGTTCCCGGTCGGCGCTGGTGATATGCACCGAGCCGCGGGAGAGCGGGTGCGATAACTCAATTGCAACCGAGACGTGCTTGCCCGGAGCGCGATAGGTCGGGCTTGGAGCGTCGAAAGGCGCATATGCTGAGCCAAAGACGTAGTTGCCCACTGCTTCCGAAGGACTGGTGAGAACAGAGCGCACGAACCTCTCGTGTGCGGCGGCAAAGGCCGGCGTGGTCGCTGGAGAGCCAGAACCGGCGCCTAGGGCACTGAAGAGCCCGTCGAGCTCTTTGCGTCCCTCTTCAGAATGGAACTCGGGCAATGGAAGCTGGGCCATTGTTACCAT
The DNA here is from genome assembly GCF_022829205.1 of Neoarthrinium moseri. Taxonomy (NCBI): domain Eukaryota; kingdom Fungi; phylum Ascomycota; class Sordariomycetes; order Amphisphaeriales; family Apiosporaceae; genus Neoarthrinium; species Neoarthrinium moseri. Next base: position 50,277 of record NW_026055150.1, on the reverse strand, counting down.
GTTGCTGGTTGCCATAGGACCCGTCCCCTTGGTGGCATAGTCCTGCATGGCAGCACCAACAGCATCGGCTTCCTGGCGGAAAAAGGCATCGATCGTGTCCACATCGTCGCGTGCTTCAAACGTCAGTCCGGTGAAGAGGTGATTCTGCAGGTTTTCGCCAACGTGCGGATTGTCGACTACGACGTTGATCCCCAAGCGCTGAAGTAAAGAACCATCGCCTACACCAGAGAGCTCGAGGAGTCGGGGTGAGTTGATGGCTCCGGCAGAAATGATCACCTCTTTGCGAACTCCAATGGTTTGGGTAGATCCGTCCTTGGAGATAAATTGAACACCCTTTGCGACAGCATCGGCATCTGTCGAAGGTCTTTCAAGAAGCACCTTGGTCACAGTTGTCTCAGTTCGAACCGCCAGGTTTGGTCTCGATCTCACTGGATCTAGATACGCATTGGCGGCATAGCTCCTCTGCTTGGTGCTAGCATTGATACTCTCCGGTGCGATGATTGCTCCTCCGAGACGGCCGGAGAGGGGATCAGTCCTTGGAAACCCCACGGACTCAAGGCCGCTGATCCAGGCCTTTTCCCAAAGAGTCTCTCCCGTGGCAAGTGTAAGTTGGAGGGGACCTTGGCCTTCAGCCACACCCTGGGACTTGTGTAGAGTAAATGATTTCTTGAGGGCCTCCTCGTACGTAGCGTAGTCCCAGCCCTCATTGCCAAGATTCCTCCATCCTTCCACATTCGCCTTGGACGTGGACGTGAAGAGGAAGCTGTTGATGGCGCTAGAACCCCCGAGGGCTTTTCCTTGCGGGATTGTGATCTGTCTCTTGAGGTCTTTCTCTGGGACCGTTTGGAATGTCCAGTCAGCCGGAGAATTGGACAGCAACGGCCAAGCTCCTGGAGTTAGAGTATTCGGGTCTGCGCTACGGTCCTGGCCGCTCTCGAGGACAATAACCTGTAAGTTTGGGTCCTCAGAGAGGCGATTGGCCAGAACAAGGCCCGAGGTCCCGCCACCGATGATGACAACGTCGTAAGTCTCTGATGACATTTTAGTGATTGATAGAACACAATGGCGCCAAATCAAGGAAAGAAGAGGACAAGAATTGCTAATTCTCCCAGGGGGGTCTGCTGTCCAATAAATCAACTCAAAAGAAGTTGCAGAATGCTTGGTAGGTGGAGGGAAGAGATGACTCTGTTCACAAGTCTGTTCGGCTACTCAATTTTGACGGATGCTTCATATGTAGAAGGAATCTTGGTGTTATTACTTTTTAAATTTATGTATATCCCTATCACTGTAGACCAACCTTGGAACTCATGCACTAGGGTAGCACTGCACGCAGTCCAACTAATCTCGCGATGATCTGACCTAGTGACCGAGTACAGGACGCAAGGCATGAAAAACCAGGAGCGGAAATATGGACATACTGGACATGGATTCTTCCAACTCGACAGCCCCACAAATCGATTGCATCCCTTGATGCATGCGCCGCTTTGCAACATAGAATAAAGGGACGCGGGGGCCAATGAAACTGTCAAGGGAGGACAGGCTCACAGACACATGAGAGTTCATAAACGACATTTTCTGGTAGAGAAACACCCCCCGGAGAGTGCCACTGTCTGATAACCTTGGCCGTCCTGCACGATTTGACCAACTGCATTTGTGTGAAGTTTACATGCGAGGAATCAGTCGACGCTGCAACTGTTCGGTCGGTGACCATCGGCTTCGGAAAGGCCTGCAGTGAACATAATTGGCTGAAAATTGAAGGCTGCCACTGACTTCTCCGCATGGCAAACGGAAATGTTAGCAGTCGCTGTGGTCAGATATACCTAGTTTCGAACGACACCCGGCCTGCCGAACTGTTAGTTCCTCGCTGCATGAAATTAGATGCTCCAGCAAGGCAAGGGACTTGGAAGCGAATTGATGAAACTTTTCAAAATAGGGCAATATCTACGGGAAATGGCAGAGGGAGGGGCGGCGAAGCCGATTAAACCTTGTTATATACTTAATGAACAACTCCGGTGTGCTGCTGGCTTGTCTGCCCCATTTTCGGAGACTAGTCGATCTTGGTTGTACCGACTACGAACGACAACGTACACTGCGTACTACCTTGTTAACAAATATTCTACCTAACCCTGAACAGTAATCTAGTTTTGGACCATACGATAATTTAAAGCAAAAAGGTATTATTCATCAATCCCTTCATAGTTCGCAATATTACAATTTTGGATGCTTCTCACCAGAAATCGACATCATAGACATGACGTCCGAAACGGTGGACATGAAGATCGAGTCAAACATCGCATTACAAGCCGACACTGAAGTCGAAGCTAACCCTGATGTCGACCAACCCCAGCTCCCGACTGACAAAATAAGTCGTGAACCTCAAGATCAGTACGCCTACAACCGAGATTACCGATTCTGGTCCATTATCCTAGCTCTTTGTACGATGCAGATCCTGTGTTCTCTGGAGAATACAGTCGTGGTCACCTCCCTTCCCACCATTGTCAAGCAACTAGGACTGGGGAGCAGCTATATTTGGGTCACCAATATATTTTTCCTGGCCACGTAAGCTCAGAATCCTCGCACGAAGACAAAAACTGTCGCCTATTCTCTCTCTATCATGATATAACCTCTGCTGAATAGAACCCAGTTCCATTGTGCAGCCGCTCACTGGCCAGCTTGCAGGCCTCTTCGGACGCAGGCATGTTGCACTCTCTGTTGTCGCCATCTACACACTCGGCAGCGGTGTAGCTGGAGGAGCAAATGGGCCAGCTATGTTGATCGCTGGTCGCGCCGTGCAAGGTGCCGGGAGCGGAGGTATGACGGCCATCATGGGAATTGTCATCTCCGACCTCGTCCCTCTCCGGCTCAGAAGCAGTTACCAGGCCATCCTCGCCATGACGTACGCGATCGGCATGGCCATTGGGCCCGTCGTGGGCGGCGCTATTGTCCAGAACACGACCTGGAGATGGGTTAGTGGCACTTGCAAATGATGTCTTGCACTGCAATTGTAGTCCACTGACCATGGTTTCGATAGGTGTTCTACATCAACCTGCCCTTTGGCGGGGTCTCTCTGGTCCTCTTATGGCTATTCCTACGCGTCAAATGGGACAAGGAGACCAAAATAAGAGAAAAGCTCAAGCGAATTGATCTCACAGGCAACAGCCTCCTGGTGGCATCCACGGTTTCGGTACTCATGGCGTTGACTTGGGCAGGCTCTGAGTACCCATGGTCATCTTATCGTGTTCTTGTCCCGCTAATCGTCGGTCTTGCCGGCCTGGTTGGTTTCTTCTGCCTTGAAGGCTCTACATGGGTGCTGGAGCCTGTGATGTTTGTCTCCCGCGACCTTTTTTTTTTTTTTCAACGCATCAGTCTCGGGCCATGTCGATCTGTCGGTCTCCATTTCAAAAGTTGATTGTGACTTCACCGAAGGCCGTGATCATAGTAGCCCTATTTCATGGACTTCTGTAACATTTCCTTCAGAAAGTGTTTATGGAAAATCATCCGCTGACTGAGACCATTGGCAGGCCGCTTCGTCTTTTCTCAAACCGTACCTCCGCGGTAGTATACGCGAACACCTTCATCATCTCGATACTGAACTACTGGATCTTCTTCTTCCTGCCTCTCTATTTCCAAGCCGTCCAGCTGTCAACACCCACCCGCTCTGGCGTACAAATCCTGCCCATCACCCTCATTGCCGTCCCTGGGGCCGCAGTTGGAGCGGTTGCCTTGTCAAAGTGGGGCAGATATAAGTTGCTTCACATCATCGGCTTTGCTTTCCTCGCTGCAGGTATAGGCTCCTTCTCCGTGCTTACCGCAAACTCGAGCACAGCAGAATGGGTCTGCCTTCAGATCCTCCCATCTGTTGGTGCCGGTATGGTCCTGGACACGCTGCTACCGGCGTTCCAAGCAGGTGTGGATGAAGCAGATTCCGCGGCCGCTGCAGCAAGTTGGTCGTTTGTCCGCAGTTTTGGCAACATCTGGGGCGTCGCGATTCCTGCAGCCATTCTCAATATATACAGCAGTCAGTACGCTGCCGATATGATAACGGACCCCGCGGCGAGATTGGCGCTCCAAAATGGAGACGCGTACTCCAGCGCAACGCGGGATTTCGTGGAGTCCTTTCCTGAGCCTGCCCGCGGTCAGATCATTGAAGTTTTTACAAGAGCGCTGAGTAAAGTCTTCTTGATCGGCATCGCATTTCCAGCACTGTCCTTCATCCTGTCTTTCATTGAGCGGGAAGTGGAGCTAAGAACAACGTTGGAGACCGAGTTCGGTTTAGAGGGAAAAGGGAAGATACAAAGTTAGAAAGGGCACCCTTAAGGGCATACTTCACGTCAATGAAGAGAGTAAATCAACTTTCTGCCTTATAACAAGTTTCGATTTACATCACTACTGATCAGGTTCCTGGCATTTCCGCGATATGCCAACGGAAACTTTTACTGGCTTACTTCACGCATCTGTGGTGAATGATATATCGAGTATTCGCCCCCAGTGGTAGTAGCAAGCAGCCCAAGTTGAAAGTTGAAGTAGAGCCGCAAACTTCGCTTTCATGGCTGCTGCAGCCTTACAGTGTGTTTCTATTCCGTTCACTCAGCATTCGCATTATTAGTTGGTCTGTCCGCTAATTGACCACCATCGCCCCCGTTGTTTTTTTGGGTTTACTTGCTCACTTGAGTGTCGACGTCGTCGAAATATCGCGATGCGTGTGCCACGTATCTGACATTATGATGTATGGTTCTACTAAGGACGCAGTTTGTTATTGCTGGGCCGACATGCCGACAGATCCCACGTATCTTTGTTGAATTCACACACTCCTTTGCCATTGGTGACACCGTAGCACGATCATTGGCCCTGGGAGAGAACGGCGCCTTTGCAACGTGTTGCCAAAAAAACAAAGCGACTTTGCGTCAGGGAGCTACACAACATCAATCGCTATATATCGTCCGATGATCTATCGTTGAGAGAGGTCCAAACCTCTGGTTCCACAGGTGCGGTCTCTGCACAAGGCAGAAGCAACTTCACACTGCTACCCATCTCATTCTTGCTCTGGGTGCCCTATTGGCAGCCTGTGTGGCGCAGGACCCCCCAAATTATTCCCCACCAGCCACAGCGCTCCCGCGCCTCGGACCCCTGCGGCGCCGTGGCCAGCCAGCAGCAGCAAGGCTCCCAAGGTCCTGGGCGAACGTCGATCGTGGAAGTGGCCCGGGACGATCGCTTAGGTGAGAGAAACACTATCGCGGGCGGGCTCCTCTACGATTGCACAGCAGGGCGAAACTGACTATGGGCCCGGTCCTCTTTGCAGCGCGCATCGTTTTGGGCTAGAGCGGCGTCGATGAACCCCAGCGCTCCCCGATCCCCGACCAGCAGCAAGAACCCTCGGAAACGGCCGGCCAGTAGTACATCTCGAGCGCCCTCGACGACGGCCAAGAAGCGCAAGTCGCGGGCAGCGCCGCCCCAGGAGACCGCGGACGAGGACCAGTACTGGACGATCAAGGGCATACTGCGGCAGAAAACCGAGAAGCGCAAGCTCTACTACCTGATTGAGTGGGAGGGCATCGACGAAAGCACGGGCAGGGCATATAAGCCGACCTGGGTGGGTTGCGCAATACGGATAGACTACATATAGTGGCGCACGGCTGACACCATTGGTAGGAACCGGCCGAGAACATCACGTCCAATGCCATAGCGGAGTGGGAAGAGAAACAGCAGCAAGCGCAAGGTGGTGCATTGGCATCCTGTGACGAGACGGCCTACCCGTTGCAAGCCCAAGCCATCATACAGGAGCCAGGGACGCGGCCTTGGACGAGCGAGACTCGCACACCATTAGCTGGTGTTTTCGCACCTGGCAGCTTGGCCGAGGTACGCGAGGCCAAGAGAAGGCGACTAGAACAACGACGGGACCGCCGTGACCGTACATTGGTGCTTGATTCGCAGGACGCCGAAGATACGGAGGAGCCATCACTGGGCGTTCCAGCACGCACGACTGCAGAAGCTCCCCCCGAAAATCTAGTTGGTAGCCGAAGCAAGATTACTGTCGAGCTGTCGCGGCGGCCGGGATTCAATCCCAACGACTACCAGCAGGTGCAGCTGTCGCAGGCCAGCCAGAGCCAGACTGCCACACAATCAAGTCAGAAGCTCTCCTCTCAAGTGTCCAGTCCTGAAGTCGGACCGGCACTGGGACATCTGCATAGCAACCGTACCATACCGGATTCTCAGGAGGTGTCGGGGTATTCAATATCCGATACGACCAACAGCGGCCCCGGAGCGGACCTGTACGCATTGACGAAGAGTCAAGATAGTGTACCGAAACTTGCGGCTCGCTCACGAAGTGAGGAAGCCACTGTGCCGGATTCTCTATCGCATATACCGTCCCGTCAACTAGAGCCGGCAGCCAGTCAATCTGGGACTATACTATTCGAATCAGCATCAGCGCCGCCTGCTGGGCCCCCTTTCGGAGATATTTCCAACCCAGCTGGCGACGAGTCGCAAGCAACCCATAGCGCTGCGTCACTATCGCGAGGACCACAGTTTACGCAGGATCCTGGCTTTCTTAGTCAGGTACCCTTCCACTTTGACGAAAGCGCCCTGCCAACTCCGTCCGGCCAGGAAGTCGATTCCCAAAGGGAGCAGCCACCCGAGCCTACCTCTCAAATTCTCCAAACCTCTGGCTACTCGACGCCTGCAATCGCTAGTGAATCACATCGCCTTTCACAGGCTTCCCCACAGGCGGCTCAAATAGTGCCCCGCTTCGCCAGTCACTCGGAGGCTTTTCAGAGCCAAATCGCCGAACCGGATTTTAGTGTCTACAGTGACCACGGCGAAAGCACGGCAGAACGGGACGAAGTCATTCCAGAGACAGCTCATCTGGCGAGCAGAACCGTCCAGTTCTCTCAAAACTCAAGCCAAGCTCTCAGCGAGTTAGATGGTAACACTAAGATTTCATCATCTGCCCCCCAAAGCTACGAACACGCTTCACCCTCTGATTCGTTGCACGTACACATTTCTAAACAATCCATAGACAAGTTGTCTGAGGTTATTGGAGTCGAGAGTCTCGACGCTGCCGCGCCTCGTTTTCTTTCTTCCAAGCCACTTGATTTTGTTCTGCATTCATCTGACCGCACGGGGCGAAGATCTAGTTTATCCCCAAGACGGTCAGTCACCCCTACAGGCAACATGGATGACGCGCCAACGACAAGCTCGACGCCCATGTCGATGAAGGAGAAGCTGCGACTGATACGAGAGCGCAACCTGGGGCCCAGAAACTCCAACCAGGTGCCGAACTTGGCTGTTCAGGAACCAGCAAACACTCTAGCTGATGACCACACCGCTCATCCCGAGCAACTGGCCGAATTCGCCGAGCCTCTAATCTCGCCATCCATCCTGGTGCCTTCCGTGGAGACAGATCACCCGGAGGATGCTGCACTCCACGCGGATTTCGTTGAAGAACACAAGCCTGCAGATCATCTGCCGATGGAGACCCATATGTTTGAGAGCTCCACCATACCAACCTCTTTCGATGCGATGCCTGAGGAGCAACCTGCAACATTGGACCCGGCCGCATTGACGTTGTCGATAGATCCTCATCTGACTGGGTTGGCGCCCGCACCCGAGCTTGAGCCGGAGCTTGAACAGACCGCAAGCCCCTCCATTCCAACTGACGACGACCAGATGCCAAATGATCATCATGAATCGGTCCTTTCCAATTCTGGCGACCATGAAGCCTCCAATTCGAATGTATTGCCGAACGTCTACATTGAAGATGGTGCAGACGAGCATATCCTGACTCTTCCCCTGGCCAGTAATATCCGTCCGCAGTACGTCGAGATCATCAAGGAGACCAACGATGACTTGGTGGCCTACAACGCTGCTTTTACGACCCCTCCGTTCAGCACTCCTGAGCCGGAATTGGTTGCAAAGGTTGATAGGATGTTCGAGCGTCTCTTTGATGTCTGTGATCTACCGCCTTTCCTGGAAACGCTACCACAGATCACGCCAGTCCAGGTTACAAAACATGTCAGAAACACTAACAGCAAATTCTCGTTTGTTGGTCACTTCTTGGAGAACCTGTGCAACGTGGACTCTCAGAAAAGTGTCCTCATATTGGCCCGACCAGGAAAGATTATAGAACTGCTCAACAACCTCGTCACTACCGAAGGCTACCATCATGTTCAACTTCGAGGCTCCAGTCTTGTTGAATCCCCTGAGCCCCGAGAAAGACCTACCGTTATGGTGGCGTCAACGTCTGACGACCTCACCCTTATACATAAGGACTTTGACGTCATCATTGCCTTTGACCACACTTTCAGACAAGATTTACTACCCACCAGAAATCAAGAGGCGGCTCCGATTGTTCTGGCGCTTGTCACCAGCGCCAGCATACAGCACATCAACATGCGAATATCTGAAAAGATTGAGCCTCTGGGTCGAAAGAATTACCTCATGCTTGCTCTATGCGCATCTGTAGAAGAAATTACACACCCGGAAGGTCGCTTCCCCCAGGCCCATGAAGTCGCCGAGCTCTTCTCCAACTACGTTGAGAATCCCGACGATGAAGAGTTCTACTGGACACCGCAGGAACTTCCCCAGTCAATTTTTGAACACATTGCTGCCAGTTCCCAGGCTGAGGGGACCAACTCGAGCCTTGTTCCCATTGGAGTCATAGGACAGCCCCCCAGCCGGAAGCGCTCACTTGTAAGCACACAAATCACTTCGCCGTCCCAACCTAACAACTTTAACAAGGAGCAGGACGACCAAGATGAAACTGAACCTAAACGCCCGAGGATAGCCCAGCCCAACGTGATCACAACTACAATTGCCATCAGAAATATCCCCGAGTCTCTGGGCGGCCTCATCGGTGAGTCAAGTAATGAGGGCAAACCAACTGTGGGGATCACTGTCGAACAAGCTGAAGCTTTAGCGGCGAAGGTAGGTTGATCAGCTTGACTTCACGGCATACACTCAACTAATGCACCCTAGATCGCGAAACTGGAGGCAGAATTGGAGAAAATGCGAGGGCAACGCGACGTATTCCGCGATCTGGCAGATCGGACGAAGTCAGAGGTTGAGAATTGGACAGCCTCGATGAACAGAATACAACCAAGGTATATGGCTGCACTCCGAGATCGAGGCATCTTTCAAAAGAAAGTTGACGACAGCTTTAAAGAGAAGGGAGAGCTGTCTTTGCGTGTGCAGTCACATGAGAAGGAAATTCTAATCCTTCGAGAGACAAACACAGAACTTCAGAGGAAACTCTCTGAGGCAGAGGAGTCTCTGATAAAGGGCGAGAACCCCGAGCTTGCGAAAATGGTACAGATGGAGAGGGACACGGACGATGCCAAGAAAAAGGCAGCCGACCTTGAGAAGAAGCTCAACCTTTCCCAGAGCGACTGCTCGTACGCCCGAGAACAGTACCAGCAAGCATCACAGCGCGCACTCGAGCTCAAGAAGGAGAACGACGAGTTGAACAAACATGTGATTGAGCTTACACGAAAGGCCGATAATAATATCGTCACGATCAACCAGAACCAAGACCGGAACGAAGTCCGCGAGCTCAAGCGCTTGCTTGAAGACAAGAGCACCATCATCCGAGAGCGGGAAGCAGAACTCAATCGGGTGCACCAACAGCTTGCTAGCGCCAAGAACGGTCGAAGGGAGACGAGGCAGAGTAGTGTTCCGCGAAGTCCTAGGCTGGGTGTGTCGAGCCCCAGGACCGGCAGAGGAGGGGCAGTGGTTCCCAGCGGGTCAGCAAGCCGCGGTGCCAGCCCAGCGGCGCCTGCAGGGACGTTTGAGACTGGTGGGAGTCTAATGCCCGGCATCGGGAGTCTGTTCGCCGGCCAGCAGCAGGGCAACGGGCGGTTTGCTCATTTGCGAGAATAGACTCGCCGCATGATTGGACAATGTGTGCTGGGGGCTGGTCTATGGCTCTGAGATGAGCATTGTGTCCGTGGATGGACGGAAGGTGGCGGTAGTTGGTTTCCTTTGTCTCCTGTCTCTTTTGATCATTGGTACATCGTAGATTCGTCATGCACATACCCAGCCTGATCGGATAGGAGAGCACTCAGGCAGCTCTGGAGTTGGTAGATCGCTTACTGTTATTCGCTCAGTTAGACGTGCGAAATGTTCCAGTCAATTGAAGCACGTTGTAGTTGTAGGGAGACATTGTGGTAGACGTGAAACGCCCCTCTCTTCCCCATTACCTGGGGCCTACCTAAGGTGATAATAGTTCCTCATTGCTTCTCATGAGTCATGCACACTGGATATTTCGTAGCCAGTCTATCGTCTACAGTCTATGCTTTCCTTCTAGGCCGGCAATCCATAAGTGGGTAAGCAGAACCCATGAATGAGATCTCTCCTGGTTTCCCAGGACCAAGAAATATCCGTGGGCACCGAAAGCCACGGCTCAAACGGGAGTCTAGTATTATCCCTCAAGTTCTGGCTTCCATCGCCGGAGCAGCACATAGCATATTGCTGCTCAAGCTGCGGGACTGCCTGCCGGTACCGCACGTCGGTCATCGGCCGGCTGACCAGGTTGCGCTCCTCGAAGTTAAGGACCGCATACACGGCATACTCCTGCTCCCCACCAGCGCCTTCGCAGCCTTCATCTACCTTACGTCCGTCCGTCGTTGCTTTAAGTGACCTGCCGTCCTTGGTACCGTCGGTCCAATACTGCCGGCTACGATCTCCCTGGTCCGCGAAATCCGACGCCCTCCATCCGCCCCTGAACCATGGTAGGAGGCACACACCCCGCCTCATGACCAGGTCTCGTACGCTGTCCTGGTCCCACTCTGCCGGGAGCACATACCGCTCCGCATCGCGCGGCACTGGGGCAAGCCGGTGTTGCCGCACATGCCGTTCGTTCACCGTGAACCCGAACCCAAGACTCCGCAGCGGGCCCGTTGCGTCCAGCACCGCGAGCGTGAGGGTCTTGAAGGCCTCGTCGAGATCCCCCCACTCCTCGAGGTCGACGCTCACGTGGCGCGCACTCAGGGCCGCGGCCAGGAAGAGCGCGCCTGGGCCGCCAGTGTGCAATGTGTCCGGGGTCCCCTCCAGGCTGGCGCCACTCCAGAGGTACGGGCTCGGGAAGTGCATGACATCCCGGTCGCGGTTGAAGTGCGGCGCCGCGTCTGAGCCGCCCCCTTGGTCCGGTGATCCTTGGACACCCTGGTCCGGGACGACGCGGGCGAACGCCTCCGGCCGGATCCGGAAGTTGGGGTACTGGGGCCGCAGCTCGCGGTAAGTCTCCTGGTTCGCGAAGCACACGGCCGGGATGCGCAGCAGTGTGTGCGGGCGGTAGGGCCCGTCGGCGGCCTTGATGTACAGCTGCGACCACCAGTCGCCCTCGGAGGCCCAGTTCCAGGCGTCGAGGTTCAGCTTGAAGCGGAAGGGGATGGTGCGGCACGGCAGGGCGTGGTGCCAGACCTTGAGCCGGAGCTCGGTGGGGAGGAGGGGGAACAGGTGGAAGCTCGGCGCGCGGCTCTCCATTCTGCTGTGAATGGACTGGAAGGTTGTAGACCCTCAATAGAAATCTACTGACCAGGCCATACGATTCAGCGGGAGAATACTATGCATACCCACCTGTAGGTATACCTATACTGAGATTAGGCCCGATATGGCCTGCTGAGACAGGATTATGAGTGTGAGCCTGCAAGGTGGGGCAGACCTCCTGCTAGTTGGCGTTACTGTTAGGGGACAAATGTATGCAAATGGCTTATTCCGACGTCGAATTTCCACAAGAAGATCCACACAATCAGCCGAAAGGCTCTGTAAGGGAATATACGAGTCCAGAAATGATTACATAGTGTCTCTTTCAGGAATATTTCAAGAACTATTGAGCTGTGTTCTGTGCATGGTAGTTAGGGCCAGCGCTTCATTTGTTGCCGGCTTTAGTTATCGGTTTGCGGTTTGCGGTTTGTGGTTTGCGTTGAGCAACATAACAGACATGGCAAACAATATATTAAAATATGAGATTGAGCTCAGTAGGATATTTGACTTGCATTCTATCACCCTCTGGCCATGCTCTCCCCCGTCTTGCCAGACAACAACGTCAATTTAAACTAGGCCCTGAGACCACCTTTACCTCCACTTCTTGATCGATATCTAAACCGACAACAAAGTTGGTGGTACCTTGACCCGCGCAGAACTCATCGCCGTTCTTCAGATACAATCTGGCAAGAGGGTCACAGATTATACGCTCTACACCGTGGAAGACGCTCCGAGCTCCCAGCCCAGGTATGTACTCCTCGTGAGCAATCGTGGCGAACACTGTAGCTTCACGTTTGACTTCAATTTTCACCTGTCCAATGTAGACGTCTTCGTCTTTGTTGGGAGCCAAGTATACCGGCTTGGTAACGTCTGCTTCGAAGTCCAGGAATGCCTTGTGTGCCACAATTGTCTGTTCAGGGGGAGAGAAGACAAGGAACGGAAGGAACTCGGTGATGCGTCCTGTAATCGGTGCCCCAAAGTGGGTTATGAATTCTTTCCGAAGTAGCTTACAGAGCTTTTGAACAAGCTTATCCTGCGCCATTTCGTCGTCGGAGTCGAATAGAGTGTCTCTGTATTCCTTGCAGAAGGAGTGTATCGTTTCGTCTAGTTTATTAGTAGCCAGTATCCATATTGTGTTGGAGCAATCCACACGTGAATCATCACGCCGATCCTCATACCGACCTAAGACTATGCGTTAGATACACCAGGACCAAGTATGTTTATGCAAGTGGTTGTAGGACTCACCATCCTGGAATGGAATCAACAGAGTGTTGTGGATCTCTTCGCCGGTTTTTTCGAACTCGTCCAGGAATACGATACTTCGCTCACCACTCTTGCGAGACAAGAAATTGTTGAGCGGCGATCCAGACTCCCAACCTTCGTAGGGCTTTCTTGGACCGAAAAGTTCATTCTCACGCTTGAATATAGTACAGTCGACCTCATGGATGTCCAATGACATCAAGCCACCAAATTGTCGAGCAAGCTCAGTCTTTCCATGACCACTGGGACCAGCAAATACAAGTACTAATGGTCTTTTTACCTGCCTCGCCAAGTAACTGTGTTACCGTCAGCGGATTATTTCACATTCTGTAATTGGCACGACCTACGTGAGCAACTTGTCGTTGAGCCATCTCGTAGCAATCGACTGTCCAATGACCATTTGATATACACCAAGAACATCTTCGGAGTTTTGACGCTGGACAAGCATTTTCTCTCGTCCTGAGTACTCGCCCTTCTTTCCGGCCCTGTACAACTCATATCGTTGCGTTATATTTAACGCAGCAGCCAGATGTGCGCGTATGAGGGGCGTACACCAAGCCTTGTTTTCATCCATGATATCGTGCAAGTGAATGCTTTCCGGGCCTCCTTCACGCAGGTCTTCATGATAAGGATCGTAGAACGATTGAGGAATACTCGTAGGTGTGGCACCACATCGAAGAAGGGTTGCCAGGGTCTGGGTGTTTGTGCGACCTGTATTGGTCTGTTGTAGTATGGCAAAAGCAATCAAGGGAAATTGGTCCTTGCCACATGTTGCATTTGGGTCTCCCCCGTGCTTGATCCATTGGCGTATCAAGGAAATTTTGTGAGTTTGAACCACATAGAATATTGCAGGATACCCTCGGATCAATGTGTTGATGGTATTGCGGAGCTTCTTGGCGTCATAACACCCGAGATACTCGCGCAGGCGTTCAGGACTGATTCCTGCTTGAATTGCTCCAACAAGTCTCTCTAGCTCAAGCGCGCAAAGTTCATCAGATCCGCTGTTGGTCAGCTTACCAGGGTTTGGAATGCATGGCAGAGTAGACCAAGCGAAGTGTCGATCCTCTTCAGCCGCCGAAGCTATGCTGCATTCCCCTACAGCAGCATCGTAATTCTTGGACTCAGTGCGAGAGATTGCGCCAGGTGAAGCTCTGTCGCTCTCCTCACCATCTTGAAGCTCCTCTTCCAGGAACCTGTATTTGGCGATGGCTTGTTCTAAATTCCCTTCGCACATCTAATATTTCGTGAGTATTAGCGACCGACTATATATGAGTTTTGACATAAGATGCTATGTGTACCTCTAGCAGGTTGATAGCCCTGTGATAAGAGCAGCCTGGACATGCTTTCATAACCTGGCCCGCTTCGTATGATGATATCGCCATTTTGTACTGGATACTACAAAGCTGGCGTTTATCGGCGCAATGCAGCTCGCCACCGCGGACACGCTGTAATATTGAAGGTTTCGCGGCTGTAGAACAGTACAGCCTACTTTTGAGGCAGCGAGGCGCCCACAGGCTTAGTAGATGGCTGTTTTGCGGTCAGCAGCTACGCAATCAGCTGGTATTGGTATACTCGGACATATGTACCCGCGATCTCAGGTGTTCTACGGGTGTCGAACTGAGTCAAAGGGGTAGAGAGTAGTTAAATGGGTCTCGGTTCAAGAAGTGAACGGCTTGGAAACAGTCTAGGTGGAGCAAAAAGGTTGGGTTTCTTCTGACTATAATATGTTTCCAGGGCTGGAATTAGTGGCTGCCACCGCCACTCCCTGCTTCTAACGTGCTCTTGGTGATGCCTTTTCTTTTTGGGATTTATTCGAGCAGCGCACCAGCCAATCCACTATCTTGTAGTTATTACCTTGTCACCCAATATTGCCTCGTATCAGGCAACATTGGAGCCTGACAGCGATGCAGGAGGCCCACCACGAGGCCTTCCACTGCGGTGGCATGCGCCTCCACATTGGTTGAGACGCACTAAGTTTTTCTTTTCTCTTCCTGGTTTACATTTTGACAGCGAATAGCGCGCCATTGAAAGGTCAGTCTGCCATAATAGGACACCCTACTTCCTTTGATAACGAGCTGGAGCCATGGCCGCCTCTGGCCCCTTCAGCGAAGTGCCCCGCACACAGAAGAAGAAAGGGGGTTGGTCCCCGTTATCTTCAAAATTACCCATTTCGGCTTCAAAACACTTCTGGCGGTCTTCCTTTCAAATAATTCACCTTACCCTTTTGGTTTGACCTCAACGAAAAGACGCGACGTGCGTGTGTGGGATCGCTTGTCATGTTTACACCAGGCCTCACAGATAATTCATCGCCGAAGGCTGTACCAACACCGGCGAGCGGCCCTCGTGAAAACATATCGCTGATGATGAGGCTGGCATCTGAAGCAGTCAAGAGTCCTGAAAGTAACGTTGGCCCAAATTTAGGCTTGACGACGCCAAGATCCAGTATTGTTTCACTTGCGACGGCCTTCAAGGCAGCTCGAACACCAGTATGCAATGCTTCCGAGCCAACCGAACCTGAGACATGGTCCCTCACAGAGAGGGCGCTGGACATGAAAGTCCTTCAACTCGCAAATAAACTCATACTTGAGCGAGAGGAGCGTGAGAACCTGTGTCAGGAAATCAAGTGTCTACAAGCCGACAACAGCTTACTACGATCAGCCAATAAAAGTGACGCTCTCAAACATGAAGAAAATGCCGTATATCTCCAGCGGGCTATAGACGAACTTCAGCAATCGATCAGGGGAATGCGCAATCAACATCACTCTGAGAGTGAGAACTACAGAAGGGTAACCGATAACCTTCTTTCGGAGCTTGAGGGATACAAGGCACAACTTGCGACTGCCCAGGAAGAAAGGGACACGAGTTCGACTTTAGCTCAGGAATCCAAGGCACAGGCCAGCAATGCAAAAGCCGCATTTGAGTTACTTTCCAAGGACATGGAAGATTCAAAAATGATTCACGAGTCAGAGATTCGATCACACCTTGCACAACTTGAGGCACATAGACACACGATATCTGAACTTCAATCGGCTCTTGAAATTGCAGACAATGCGTCGAAACGTGAAAAAAGGCTCGCAGACCGCCACGAAGAACACATGGCGAATATAACAGAGTCGCATGATGCCGAAATAGAGCGTATGCAGAGACTACTTGATACCAGTTACAAAACACTACAAGAGTTCCAGGACGAGTTGCACCTGGTCCAAGAGAGTCGAGAATCACTCATAGGCGAGCGAGACCAGGCATTGGCAAAAGCACGACGACTTGAAACCAAGAAAGCAAAGCGTGGTCGTCAGGTCGATTTCGTGGATCAACTCGTTATTCTTTGCGTGGACGCTAGTAACAGCTCGCAAGACGTATTCCATCAGGTTAAGCAGGTCTACCGAGACTTGCTTGTTTTTCTAAAAACCAAGAACAGCGACACAAAAGTAGCAGTGATTACTCATGGACATCCCAATAACCTTGATGTGGCTCCTCCAGAAATGATCACAACGACGACTTTGCAGCTGCTCAACAGCGTGAACACCGCAGGCACTGAGGATTACTCTTATTGCCTGAGTAAGGCGAACGAGATTATTGGTTCACGCATGGGAATGGGGAGCGTCTTCGAAACCAAAGTGATTATCATGATTGGTGACGGAAATGCTATTTGCGACAGTAGTTCGGGCATCGAGGCCGAAATTCTCATACTTCAACGCCAAAACATTCCTGCTCACTCCGTGATTGTCCCTAATGGCTCAAAGCGGTTCAAAGGCTACACGATGACGAAGATCTCGGAGGAGACTGAGGGCGTGATTTTGACTATTGACAATTATTTATCAGAGTTGGACAGACTCTCTGCAAGGATCTAGGCTGCTAGGTTTGCACTGATCTGGGGAATCTGGGGAGTGGACTCCGAGATTGGGAAGAGGTATTGTTTGCACTTCTTATATGAGCAATTCTCACACATCTTGCCTTACACCTTTAGTCTTTACCTTCGGATATGTGCACTTAGACTGGGCCTCTCTGCGAATTCAACAAATGTCCATTCAGTGACAGCTGAAGCCAATCGTCCACGCTCTGGGGTCCTTGGGAATACTAACGCCTGTCGAAAACAGAAGCACTGGACGCCGTCGGCCATCTATGCCTTAATTTATGTGTCGATACTGGGCAGAATCACAATAGTAGTTGAAACCTTTATGAGTGGCAGCCTTCGTCTCCTCTTTAGAACAGCGAAATTCGTTGACTCTGCTGTTCTGTTGTTTTATGTTCGAAGACGCATCAGAGGCTGGCCATCTTTTGGCGGTATCCCACATCGCTTATCCACCCCCACATGGCGTATCCCACATCGTATTTCCGACGCTCACTTAAGGTTGACCTCGCCCACATCGTTTCATTCTACACATCATCCACCCCCCTACCGTGTTATAATTCCATCGTTGCCATTCCATGGGCTAATATCCCACATCGGTCATCATATGCATTGTTGAATAATTGACACATCGCCCTTGCATAAAGGCCATTATTGGCAGTGACACAGATATCAGGCATGCCGGGACGTTTCGCCTGTCAGCATATCGATTGCCACCGGTCGTACAATCGAAAGGAGCATCTTGTCCGGCACGAAAAGAGCCACGAACAGCTCCGTCCTTTCCGCTGCAACTCCTGTGGTGCGAGTTTTTACAGAAGGTGAACATTCGTCTTATATTAGAAGTACTCGATACTGACTGCTTTGTAGAGATCTATTGACGCGACACGTGCGCTTAAGTTCGAGGTGCGCATCGCTGCCCATCGAGCAAGAGCGGCTATCTCATGGGGTCAAGACATTGAAGCGTCTAGGGCCGCCTTCTGAGTCTCGAGAGCTCGAAGATTTGAATCGCATCCCCGCAGCTTACAGTAATGTCTCGGCTCCCTACGGACCACAAGTGGGCTTCTCCCAAGAGCCAAACACTGGGTTCACCAGTGTTACCAGTAGACAAGTACTGGAGCGGGCATACTTCTCCCAGTTCCATCCACATTGGCCTCTTCTGGATGAGACCACATATATGAATACACCCCAGGCACCTCAATTGGTGAAGGCTGTTTTATTGGCGGGACTGTGGATGATACCATCGCATGATGCGCGCTTGGAAGCCAGGAATCGACATAACAGTATGATGCAGGAAATGACCAAAATACTCGTACGTTATATTCTGACAATACAAATGGACCAAGAATTAGGGCGCTGATGAGAGCATTCTCAGATTGGCAAGCAACCGCAAAGAACTCGTTGGACGTGTCCTTCATTGGACTGCTTGCCGCAGTTTCAAGCTTTTCTCATTCCGCTCATTATCTCAACCTACCGAGGAACCGAGGACTTACTCAACACCGTCATGGCTATAAAGCATTTGTTCGATATTTTCCAGGAAGCAGGTGTCTATGAGCAGCGTAGAATTGACGATTCGTCTTCAGACTCTGTTGTTCGCGAGCAGTACCAGAGGTAAGCTGTTCTGACCTATGGGTGTTTATCACATGTCTGATTAGAACAGGCTTGGACTCTTACACTACAAAGTCTTTCTTCATTACAACTTTCTCCTGAAAGCTCAATTCTCTCGGGCAAAATCACTGCAGTATTTTGAGCCCAAAGTTTTGCAAATCCGTGTTCCTTTGAGTCGTTCAAAGCTACGTGCACAACACGACACTTTTAAGGGCTTGGTAAGTGATCTAACAAAAGGCAGTCAAGTCAATGAGACATCCCAAGCTGCAATAGCAGCTTTAGTCGCCTGGGACTTTTCACTTGGGATGATATTTGCTTGTATTGTCACACACATAGACGAAGATGACCATAACTCGTTGATGATGAGGATCGAGCCAAACTTGTTTCTGCATCTTAGAGGATGGTGGAAAGACCCACAAGGGCCAGAGAAGTCTTGAGTTGGATGATATAATACAACGACAACTGTTACCAGCTTTCTATCGTTTCATAGTTTTTCAATCCACTTACATGTCTGATGACGTGAACATGTGGATGCGATGTAGCAGGAGGGTTCCTTTCACTCTGATGCAAGGACATACTTATGATCTATACGAATCTTGACCGCCATTATATCACGGCATCGTTATCGACTGTATAGATGGCATAGGGCGCTCCTTGACTTTTAGTCACTTGCATGGTGATATACCGAGGAGAAAACAACCCACTGATGATATCATGCACGGTCACTTAGGCGCACAAAAAGCTTCAACCAACCATCTCGTCTGGATCATTGACTACTTACACGTACCAAAACCTTTGAGGGTCCTTGTACACGCTGTCCGAGTTTCTTGCGCGGAGAGCTTCCACGCGTCTCCTGGTGCTCAACTCCCAATGTATCGTAGGCCACAATCACGGTATGTGGTGCCAAGTCAGTTGCGTGAGACCGAACGAGGGTGCATCGCGCCTTTATCATCTGATTCGTGAACTCCTCAATCGTGTCATAAGAAGCTTCTGCCGAGCGAACATTGATTAAGGAACCATAGCACCGCACCTCCTGGCAAAGGGAGCTTTCTTCGGCGTCGCTAGGTATCTTAGTAAGCCGAGTAGCAAGTTGAGCCAGGCGGATCCCCAGAGAAAATAACATTCTCTGGTTTGATGCTTAAAGAAAGGATGTAGCGGAAATCATAGCAGCTGGGAAGCGCGTCGCAGAATCAGACGAGAGTGGGTATTGTGTGATGACTGACAAGCCGCGAACATGGTTTCCGGACTTGCTTCTAAATGGCTTCCAAAAAAAAAAAAAAAAAAAGGGGAAGAAGAACAAGGGAAAAGAAAAGAATGAGTATTCTTTCTCTTGCAACGATCAACCATGTTAAGAGCAAGGCGTAGGGAGTGTGAGCGATTGAATCAACAATGCCGTCGTGCTCTCGAGCACAAGCGCCACGCTCCGCTGCGTATTAAGTTAGTGGTGGCCAGGATGGCCTGTAGCTGAAAAGAGGCTAGGGAGGGATTTACTGGGTACTCGGAAGTACCACGACGTGGTCTTCGCTTCTTAATAGTACTATTATGGCTCTAGGCGCTCTAGCGCTGAGACCAGAGCCGCCATCTTACGACTACAGCCAAGACAGCTGAAAAAAGGGCGCTGGTGGCGCAGAATAGTTGGCTTCGGGACAGCTGAGTGGACCACTTAAGTAAAATGCATCAATTTCTGTAATCTCCAGCACAACTAAGAGATAAATACAAGCACGCTCGTTCTGCAGTTCTCAACATTGCACTCGCCGTGGTTTACTCTGCAACACCATCATTCCAGCTTTCCGTATTCGAAAATGCGTTCATTCCTTTTGTCCCTCGCCTTGTGCGTGTTGGTGGATGGCCGTGCCTGTCGCTCACGTTCTGCCACCGCCGTGTACACGACATCTGCTCCATCCTCTCATTACGGGTCGCATACATTGTCTTCGACCTCATCGATAGCATTTTCGGCAACATCAGGCTCGCCCAGTGCGTCCACAGTATCATCTTCTATTATATATGAGTCGTCGGTTGCCTCGGGCGCTTCTTCGACCTCTACGGAAGAGGAGTCCACAACGAGCACTCAATCCTCTTATAGTACGACGACGACGCCCGGAGACTCGACTACCAGCTCAATCGGGCCATCAGCTACCGCCTCGCTCGATTCTTCGAGTATGACCTCCGTGGTGTCGTCATATACTTTCGAATCCTCTTCATCCACAACCACCTCAGAAGAAATGGCATCAACATCAACATCAACATCAACAACAGCCTCCTCCTCTTCTGTGGAGAAAACGACATCAACGTCAACATCATCATCGACCCCGCTTGCCACATGCGAGAGTGGAAACCGGATTTCCAACCCAAGCTTCGATAATGGTAGCCTTTCGCCATGGTCTACCGCGGTCTGGAGCTATGCGTCTGCGGACGTCGCGAGCGGTTGCGACGCTTTTGGATCCAACTACTGCGTGCATCTTGTACTCATGGGTGCTCATGACGAAGAAGAAGAAGCCGATGTTATACAGACCTTCGACACTGTAATCGGCAACAGTTACAGTTTGAGTCTTGACGTGAAGGGATCATCAACTGTCACGTGCTACGTAAATAATGCTGTTGTGAAGAGCTGGAGTGTCGCTGCCACTAGCACATGGCAACACTACGTTAGTGCTGCCAACTTTGTTGCGTCTTCTACACAAACAACTATAACCTGCCAATTGGTCGACTCCGGCAGTAATGCACAATCCATGTATCTCACCAACTTTAACGTCGAGTGTCAGACTGCAGCCTAGATAGAACTAATTGTTAATACTCGTATACTTGCTCGATTTTTGTTTTGTTGTTGGAAATAAACATGTATAATCGAACTTGTCAGCCGGTATAACAATATGATAGGTTCTCACTCACAACACGGAAGCGGCGTTCATAGGTGACTTACGGCAACCCCCAGTACACTGAACAAGAAGAAAAAGCTAAATGATTGGAGAATAACATTGAACTAACAACAGGGAGAAACTGATTCGAAGTGTCCACAAATAAAAGAACATTACAACACTGGGGATTCGCTGGTGGTCACCCGCCATACTGCTCTAGCCCCGTAATAAAGGTGAACACCGCGCTCGGGGACATTACTTACAGAGCGTGCCCTGTTGGCCAAAACCAGCCTATTCATATCTCAATGCTCCGATGATAGTGTGAGGTCTTACCATTACTTACGGCTTACGACGAGATGGCTAGCCAACCATTACGACATTAAACTACGTCCATCGACAAGGCTTCCGTCACAGTGTGCACAGTTACTGCCTAACACGCCTTGATCAAGTCAACGATGCGTATTTGTATCTTGAATTCAGCGCCCTATTACTTCGCTCTAGCAGCAGTCTTCTTCGACACACCCAACTCATTCCAAGCTCAGCCTTTCCAATATGAAGCCTCAGCCAACATTCTAATGCATTGAGAGTGCGATGAATTAGTTGAACGTACGTCCAGAAGCGTGCGGAACATCCTTGAGCATTCGTTTTTGAACTCTTTCGCCTGCCGGACACGAATTGGCAACAGTACAGCTCCCGTACAAAGTTGTTTACCTCGGGTGGCTCTTTAGCACCTCTAGGATCTCGCACTTTAATGGTTTTGCCGCTCTAATTCTTCCAGTTCTCCGTCATTAAATCTTCGCAGTGCGCCTTAGCCTTTTCGCCCTTTCTGTGGACCATGAATGAACGACGCCAGTCTAAGATACTATCATGGATGAAGGCTCGGATGGCCCGTGCGGCATGATAACCGCATGTCTACACTTAGTCTTGTGCTAGGCCTTAGAGCCGTCTTCGTAATACGGACTGAGGGGTACCATTCTTAACACGCATGGCCTGTACGTTCTTTTGAACCATGTCGCATGGCACTTGGTCAAGGCCGTAAAGACAATCTGCTTGGTGCGATGGTTCATGTTGCTTGTAATCCCTCCAATGAGGCGGAAGATCGCTATTGCAAGGCAGGACTATCCAACGGCATGCCTTATGTAGGTCGAGGAGCCTCGGCAACTACTGTATTGCTATCTTTTTCACGGTATCAACCGCCAATCCCATAGATATGTGAGTTGTTGGCTTGTTCATAGCTAGACGTAGGAGGCCGTCCAAAGTTTCGGAATTGGCATAGTCATTAATCTTTTAGCCTCTTCATTTGCCAACAAAGATCCGGGGAAGGTGGGCATAGGCAATAGGCAGTGCCAGGATGCGGTCTCCGTCATCAATACCCTGGAATTTATCTTGTGGCAGATCGAAAACCGCGTCTCTGGCCTTCTGTATATATTTGTCCCGATGATAATCCAGTGGCTGGAGCTTTTCCAGGCAGTCGTTTGCCACCTGCTGTGTGACGCTATCCTGACGAACCTTGTGTACGACCGAGTGAAGTGGGCTATTGAGAAATGGGTTGTCAAGAGGGGTCTATCATAAGTGCTTCAGGCATTTCCCCGTTTCGCGGATCCGTTCGGCAGGTTGGAGTGGTGTGTCTGCACATACTTAATATTACAACGCTCGGACTTGAACCACGACTATATCGTCTCTCATGGTTGATATTTACCTCTTTTCTCCCGATTACGCATTAGAGCAGCGCTGTCCTGCGGAAAAAGGCACGGGAAGACAGGAACAGTAGTGTTTAGTGAAGAGGTGTGTGTGGTAAGTCGTCTTGCATCTAGGCAGGAAGAGGTGACACGTAGTTGTCAGTGAGAAGAAGCGCAATCAGGAAAGAAGGAGGGGGGGATTGTCCCGTTTCTGCAAAGCAGAAATGAATGACTCCGTATGTATTGAGGCTGATTCTGCCTAATAAGGCACTGTGGAAGGTGCGAGAGGTGCAAGATTTACATGCACCCTCAAATACGGTGGTCATGAACAAAACTCATGCATCTTGGTGGTTTGTAACACATCTACAACGTTCGCATCACCGTTCCCTGGATACCTTCCTTTGCAAGGTAAGGTCAAACATCCCGTTCCACATGGACAGATGCCGTAAGACACTCCGTGGCGTATCAGCTGATCAATGTTAGAGCACAATGAATGATGTAGAGGTTTATCTGGGTCACGTGACAGCATCGGCGGCGGCAGCCAAAGCAGCAGACCTCGGAGAGTGCCCAGTCGGGTGGCCTGACCAGGGTCTTGGGCCCTGGTTGCCTGGCAAGTGGTTGACACAGGAGTTCGCGCACCAACAGGCAGATCTCATTGAGGCGTGCGCAACGTCTTGTGTTAACCACTTGCCTGGAAGGCTGGCTCCCTGGTGTCCCTTGGCAAAAGCTGGAGCTGTGCTGGCCTTGGCCGGGCTCCATATGTTGGCCGCTGGGCACGTAATACCACCCAGGTCCGAAAATCGCTCTTGACCCTCTTCAACATGCCTTCATTCCAATTCTCAAATCCAACAAAAGTGACAGTGAAAACACGACCTCCAAAGAACAGATCTGCCTGGACCAATGAGCACAATGCGCCGACCTACCAGGGCTTCCTGTAGTCAACAACCGCAGACAACAGACTTACTGATGCATCCTGACCACATGTGGAGGAGGCTCTTTGTTGGTGGAGCAGCTGACGAACTCGAAAAACTGCATGGATTTCGCCCCGGCGGATATTATCCTCTCCATCTCCAAGATGAGCTTCACAACGGCCAGTATCGAATCATCCACAAGCTCGGCCATGGCGGCCTTGCGACCGTATGGCTCTGCGAGGACCGGCATGCCGAAATCCCCACTTATGTGGCTATCAAGATTCATGTCGCCAGGGAGGAAGCAGACCAAAATGCCGATCTCCTACTAGCAACTACCCTCAAAGAGAAGTGCTTAGACACGGCTGCCGCCGTCGGACGGAACTTTTGCCTTCCTCAAGAGCACTTTGTAAGCCAGAGCCCGAACGGACAGCACCTTTGTTTTGTCCTGCCTGTGCTCGGGCCGACGGTGCGGCATGTAAGAGAAGTATTCGGCTCTGGGGAAAGCTCGTCCAAGACCATACAGGACATTTCGCGACAGGTGGTAGAAGCTTTAGGGATGTTGCACAGAAACGGTATTTGCCACGGAGGTACGTCTAGCTCAGCGCATCTTCATACTCCAGACGTTTAACAAATTATAGATTTTCGGCCCTCCAATATTCTTTTAGGCTTAAAGAGCCTTGACGGCCTGAGCGTAAATGAGGTGTTTGAATGTCTTGAAGAGCCAGAAACGATTAATATTCATGTGCGCAATGATAACCACCTGCCTCCCAAAATCCCCCACGCCCCCAAATACCTCGTCTTTCCAGTCGAGTACAGATATGTCGATTTTGAATGCATATTCCCGGAGGCACATATCATTGACTTCGGTCAAGCATTCTATACGTCAAATCCACCCAGCAGCTATGGCATTCCAGTCAACTACGCAGCACCCGAGGTTTTCTTTGACAAGCGCGGCACTCTAGCTATGGACATGTGGTCTCTTGGCTGTACGCTGTACGAGATGCGGGTAGGACAGCGGCTATTTGACGTATTCCAGTTGGTTGGCATCCACAAACAGAACTATGTGGATGAGATTGCCTCCCTCCTCGGGGAACCTCCTGAGCCGTGGGTAGAATTCTTCGAACCGGACGACGAAGATGACACAGACACTTCCCCAGCCCATCCATACACGCAAGAAAAACGCACTCATTTGATACATGACAAACTTGTGAGCTGTCACGACTGTACTAAGCGGGACTGTGACCATCCGCAATTCCAGCACATTTCAGAGCCCGAGGCTGCAGCTCTGGCCGATCTTCTGGAGAAGTTACTGAGATACCGGGCAGAAGAACGGCTTACAGTGCAACAGGTGTTGGGGCATCCGTGGTTTAACACAAGCTACTAGAGCAGGACGTGCTCTTCACTCACCAAGATGGCAGGAACATGCCTTTGCACGGGCAGATGATCTGACTCTGAAACTCGGAGCTACTCCTCTTGATCTAGTATTCCGGATTCTATAGCTTCCTAGTGGGGAATTGTAGATCATTAGTTAACTGGAGTTGAAATGCGCAGTCGCCCGATTCTGGCCCTTCAGGTACCTCATCGTCCACTAGGGTCTTGTTGTTCGACTCTGGAGGCATTTAAAGTACATGTGTCAGCGGCCAGATGTGAGAACCCTTGAACAAACAATAGGATCTTAGCTTCAACGATATATAATATAGATAAGCTGGCATGTTCAATATAACCGTAACAGCCATCTGTGCAGCCACCAACCCAGCGCCAAGACAAATGTCAAGGCAATCGCTTTCGTCTAGTATGACGAAGCTTGATTTTGTAGGTCTTGCGCCTCGGCCCAGCCTGATGTTCTTCTGCACGTATTCTTCACTTCACAACTGCTCATTTCCTACTTGACTGCAGAAACCCCAAATCAGGCACTACTTATCTACACCAGCGCTCTGAATAGGTCGGTGATTCAAAACAAGGCTGATGGCCCAAGGTGGCTCATCCTATTGTCCGAGCCATCATGTGTGCTTCGACAGTTCCTACTCGAGATACTAGCGGCCCAGCAGGATTGATGGATGAGATAGTTACGCAGGGCAGAACGGTCGCTCGGAACGGTAAGATGGGGCGGCCGGGAACAGTGTGACGGGACTCCGTTTTCGACGACGGAGCTGCGACCCTGGGATCATTAATGTCAAGCGGGCGGTTGCCAATTTATCTCTGGGAGAGCGGACAGGATCCCGATTTCTCTAGCGCCTATTGTCGTATGTGACAGTGCATAATTTCAAAGCGAATTATATTAAAGTATTAATAGACGCAGTGGCGTTCTGAAGAAGAAATTGCCATGGTTTACAAGTCGGAGACATCCTTGGAGATACTTGTTTCCACTTCGCATCTGGAGCTCAGAGCGGTGAAGATATCGACACAAGATTGGACACAAAGTAGGATATTGCATCCAGCCGATGACAGACTTTGCTGAGACAACATGCATTGATTTAGTACACCTGCCACCCGCAGCTTCCCAACCTGGATAGGTAACTAATGCAGGCAGGGAGTTACTCAAGGCCTAGCCATAACGACAGACCCAATCCTAAAGCCAGTGAGCTGCGGTGTGAAAGGCCAGTAGGCGCGGCATTCTGGCTGCTCGTGGTCGAGCCCGACCCACCAGCCGTGGTTGCAGTACCAGTATTGGTTGCCGTAGTAGATGAAAGAGCAGAGGACGAGGTAGGCGATGGCTTAGGACACAAGTTATCATAAACGAATTGCTCAGGCTTGCCACTACATGTGGTCGCGAGCCCAGCATCATATGTGCCATTCGGATACATCCAACAAGAGCCTGAGGCATAAGGCGAGTTGCTTGGGTTATCTGGATTGAAAACCACGTAGCTGCAGGAGGCGGCCTTGGCACATTGGCTCAGGCAGTCCGTTGCACCCAAACTAGCAGTACAGCCATCAAAGCAGTTATCCGGTGGTGTCGGGTAACCGCAGATGGATGCGACAGCAGAGGGTGTTGCGGTGGCCGCGCAGGTACCAGAGGTGGTGGTTGCGCTCCCGCCGGCGCACACGGGTTGGCTGTAGACGGACAGGCTGGGGTTGCCGCAGTCAGAGCTGCCGGCGCTCGCATCAAAGCTTTCACCGGGGTACAACCAACAGGTGCCGGTTCCGGTGTAGGGGTTGCCGGCGGAGAAAATGACAAAGCTACATGGGCTGTGGGCGTTGCAATAGTTCCAGCAGGAGGCTCTGCTGCCGCTGGCAACGGCGAACTCCGGGCCCGGTTCTTTATAGCTGCAGAGAGTGGTGATGAGGGAAGCCGTACAGCTTGATGCCGACGCCGTGGACGTGGCGGTACTGGTCGCAGCAGAGGTTCCAGTGGATTGAGCGAGGACCGCCTGAAGATGCAATAGGCCTATTGAGGCCCCGAAAGGAACCAACTTCATCGCAACGAACGGAATCAAGGCAGTGAACGTGTGCAGAAGGCGAGGGCTCGGCGTGTTAAAGAACCGCAATGTTCAGGGGGACGGCGAGGCGCCTTATTTCAGGTAATTTGTTCGTCATGGACGCTGCTGATGCGGTAAGGCATCCTCCTGCGGCACAGGAAATTGCTGTCACGGGCTGGCGTCTTTTAGTGATCTTTAGCGATCTTTAGCGGTCTTTGGCTGGTGTGGCTGGTGTCGAGTGGCTAGAGCTACGCCAGGTGGCTGGTGCGCGTGCGTCCCCTTAACTACCTAGGTACCTGTAATCATATCGACGGTATACTCAGCATGCTCGAGATGTACATGGTGTATCCCGAAACCCTTTCAACACTTCTTGGTGTGCTGAGATCTCTCTTGCGATAGGCTACTGGGTATTTGGCTACATCATGCACATACAACGCGACATTTGCGATATATAAATCGATTTCATTGGAATTCCTTCAAATTGGTCACTCTATTTCTTTAGAGCATTGATCCGTCGACCGTCTTGGGTAAATTCTCGATAAACAGCGTCTTTCGTATGGTCTTGACCAGGAAACCTGGCAACGTGAAATTACCAAAATGGCCTGTGCCAGAGTTCTTACCGATCTGAAGCCCCTATACCTGTTCTGGGTCTAACGTAGTGGTCGTCGAAGCCTTGTATGGCGCTGCAGGCTTGCCGCTCAAATACACCACCAAATTGTTTTGGCCATGTGCACAGATTACCTCTCGACGAACCAAAATTATGGTGCCTCAGAGTCACTAACGTCGCCAATGGCGAAAGCACCTCCAGTGCCTTTGATGTGAAAATACTTGTCTACTTTGATGAAGCCCTTGGCGTCAGGGAACTGGGAAGGTAGAAATGAGGAGTTGGGTAGGACTCCAAAGGTGGGAATGTAAAGGTCAGGCAGTATTCTGTCGTCACTAGAAAGAATCAATTCGAATTTGCCATCGGGTTGCGACACCGGATTTTTCACCTTGGTGCTGACTCTGACGTCGACATGCAGAGCCTCGAGTTGCTTCAATGCTGTGCTAGTCACACCTGCCGGCCTGTTTTCGAGGACGGTAGGTCCGCTAGAGATCCAGAGCAAGATTCAAATGTGTTCCAGCGTAGATATTGCAATTTGTCAAGTCATGAGAGTAATCTTCTTGTTCTTACCGTACTCAAAAGCCAGCTCGCCAGCTGTCTCTACTCCCGTTGGGCCGGCGCCCACGATGCCTATGGACCTGGCGGTTTTCACGCGCCTCTGAAATTCATGTACGGCCTGCTGTGTCGCCTCGGTGAAACTACTGGACTCGAAAGGACCATCCACCTTCGTTCTGGAGCCAGTGCCAGGTAGTCATAGCTAATTTGAGTGGCCTTGCCGTCGACCTCGACCACCGCAACCTTCTTGCCATCGACGTCGATGTCGGTGTGTCAGGGCAGTGCATTAGGTTTACAGAAGGACCGGTGAGATGCCGAACCGTGTCCGCTATATAATCCCTATCTTGTCCCCTTTCCTTGTAGAGGGGCAAGATTCAGTCTCTTTCTGAATTGAACCAGACATTTGGACTTCTG
Organism: Neoarthrinium moseri; assembly: GCF_022829205.1. Lineage (NCBI taxonomy): Eukaryota > Fungi > Ascomycota > Sordariomycetes > Amphisphaeriales > Apiosporaceae > Neoarthrinium > Neoarthrinium moseri. Next base: position 21,650 of record NW_026055150.1, on the reverse strand, counting down.
ATTATACCTGACCTCACAATCCCCCTTGACACGGTGGCAGTACTGAGAACGAATTTGAATGTGTTGGGACCGTACTTGGAAAAGCCAGCGTTGATGGGTTGGAAAAGCTGTTCGTGGGGAATTTGGCCGGGAATTATGCCGCGCGGCGCGGCAATGTTCCAGTAGAAGTGGCTATCACGCGACACCAACGTGAGCTTGTATGTGACGGTGGTGGTCTTGCCGACGTTCTTAAGAAATCTATGGGCAGCACTGACGCCGGCGAACCCGTCGCCGATGATGACGGTATGCTTCATCTTTTGCGAGGAGAGGTTTGTAGCGGACAGTTCTCGTCGGAAGTGTTTGACAGTAAGAAATTGGAAGACCACGCCAACTACATCCAGGAATGGCTGCAGGATGATGCTCATGTTGGGTTCTTGCTTCTCCTGGCTACTGAAAGGAGCTGCCGAAGACCTTTCGGCTCTTAAGTGTTCAGAGAGATGAGAAGTAGAAGTACTCTGTCGCTTTTACCAAGTTTTTGAACCGGGTGAGATAGGCGGAGATTACAAATCAGGGAAAAGCTCAACTGTTTCTCACACAGCATCGCGTTAAGAAACGTGAAGGATTGATCGTCTGCATGAGCTCCTTGTGCGTTTTCGGTCACATGAATAAGAACCGGCACAAAGCCTGGCCAAAGACAGCCGCCGGAGGGGCCAATCGTGAACAGCCCATATTTTGTAGCGGTTTCGTCCGTAATTGGTCGTCCACGGCGGCTCCTCTTTTGATTGGCATAGAACTACGGGCAACGAACGCAACACCAGACAGGGGTACATCTCAGCTTTGTAAGAGACGAGAAACCAATAGAACTTGGCGCTGATCTGATGGGCATGAATAAGAGTGCCAGACCTTAATCTTGACTCCTAACCTAAGTTGTCAAACGAATGTCTCGGCTAATTTAAGGTGCGTAGAGCAGATAAGATTTAGTGTCGCAACACTATGGTTCTGACCGAGGCCTAACTCTTTCTCATCTTTGTCACGATGCTTCCTCTTTCACCTCGAATCATCTTCGTGACCGGCTGCTGCATGCTGGTCGATTGTTCCAGACAGACGATTCAGCATTCGCCCTTCTTATCTTGGACCAAAGAAGTTACCAATGGGGCTCCAGATGCATTATATTTTTGGCTAACGGTCGGAAATTTGAACCAAATCAGCTAACGTCTAGAACTCACGATTTCAATATTGTGGCCTGCTCTTGTATTCCTCTTGTACCGCCAGGGAATGTAGCTTCTATGATACAAACAAACAACTGAATCAGCACCTCGTTTGAGCAAGATTCTTCCGAGTGATGCTAGGCCTTATGGCTGAGTAATTCAAGCTAGCTTCAAGTCTCCGAAGGTCGCAAAGGGAGCTTAGATACAACAATGAACACTGCAGAATTCCAATTCACGCCTACGGCAACTCGCGTACAACCTAACGGCTCCTCCTTGGGGGCGTATACCGTTCATAACCGTCTCACAGGTCTAACAGACTCCTAACATGCATCAAGCTCGTCGGTAGGATCCATAGCAGCCATCTCAAATGGCTCGCTTGGGAATGCCACATTTGGTGAGGCACTCCTCAACTGTAACAACCATACTTTGAGGAATTGATTTACGAAATCTTTCGATATCCTCTCCAGAAATGCTTTGCCCAAATGCAGCTTCGATGATATTATCGCTTAAAGCAAAAGTCTGACTCGCAATACCACCCACACCGCTATCTTCGGAGGTGAACGACACCACGGCATGTGCTGGGTCGCATTCCGGATTTACCTGCGTGTGGAAGGAGCCCATGGAGAAAACTGTCATCTGGTTCGGTCTGAGGTCTGTACGGATTACTCGCTGTTTTCCAGAACTATCCAGGACACCAGCTTCAGGGACCATTTCAGTGAGGACATGGCCGGCGGTTACGAGGAACAATTCGGTGGCTCGAGGATGGAGGTGAAGAAATCCAATGCTGCAGGCTTTGGCAAGTTTAGCCAACTATAGGTATGAAACAGGATCTTGGTACATACGAGGAAAATCCGCCACTGCCATGCTTCCGCCGGTGCCGGTTAAAGCAGGAAAACTCTGCCGGTTGGCGAAGGGGGATTGGCTTTTATTGAAAGAATAAACAAAATCTTCATCTTTTGAGAGAAGACGGTAACGTTGAACACCACTAGATCGTGAGCCAAGAATCCTCTACGACGTCATAGGGAGCGACTGACGTATCTGCAAGCTGTAGCTGGGCTGTTAAGCTAAGATTCACGGTAGAATTATCGTCTCTGCGATTCGGAGCAGCTTTTCCTTCTGAAGAGAAGGCCAGGATGGCCGCAGAGAAGATTGACATAGGATTGGAACGCATTTTACAAATTCAGTTCGTAGACAAATCAATTTTGAACGATGTTGAGCTGCTTGCTTTGGATCGTTTTTGGGCTTGTTATATGGGATGTCGATGGCCTTATATACTCATCAAGCAAGCTAATAAATCATGCTACCATTCAGCCATGTCAAAACTTGCAACTTACCAACGCTCGAATAGTGGCCCTATCGCACCTGCTTGTCTGCCAAGGCCGATGATGACAAGTGGTACTTGCAGAATTCTGTGGATCGGGATTGGTCGTATCGGTTATGCAGAAGACGCAATTTTAACCCAACGTTGTCAGATCGTAAGCTCGGCCGCACGCTGCGATTAGCTGCCCACGGAATTTATTCCCTTCTGTGGATATTCCACTCTAGTACCAGCTGTCATTGGCCACATCGGTAAGTAAGACCTTCTGGGACTGTTGATCAGGATGCGGCTTAGATCACCAGAGCCGCACCCGCTTCGGAACGCGCCTGTTCCGTACACTTTTATCGGGGATACAGCTGCTGCGAGCGTCGTAGGGTGTCTTGACGTTGTTCGGCTAGTCACAAATTTGTTTTTTTTTTTTTTTTTAGCTGAATTTGAATCCGGCTTCTCGCATTTCCATCCTTGCCTCAGCAGTTCTTGTTTTGATCCTGATAAGCAGGATTAGATTGCTTGTGTGATACAGCTCTGTCTACTGCCCCGGCTTGCACATGAACGCTAATGTCGAAGCCTTCCTGCATCCAATTCACCCTGACAGGACCGGGACTTTTCAGAAGCAGAAGGCTTTTGCTTACTTTTTTCTCAAAGTCTAGTTTACTTATGCTTCTCTACTCTTCCATCGCAAATTGAGTCCGCCTGATATCATTTCTCGCGATTTATAAGGCCGGCATACGGCATACAAACGTTAATGTCAAGTAGTATCCTAAGGACTCAAGAACTTCCTCAAAAAGGAGCTTTACAATCTTGGGGTTGATCACTTGGGCTGGCTCCACTCTTCTCAGTAGCAAACGGTCTGCGAACTCCGTAATTGAGCGTCAAGATTCGTATGAATGGTAAGCTGCAGTACCTGGGTAAGTTGCACATAAAAATCACACATTCTAAACCTCTATAACCCCATTCAGCCTCTCAACGGCCTGATCAGTAGCGAACATGCTTCAAATTCAAACTACGACTTCCGTATATACCCTAATCACCCGAATACTTGGTCCTTTATCATAAAGGAAGCTCGAAGATGATATGTTAGATAGACCCTAGGCCTTGTTTATATGTTTCCAATAACGATGCACATTATATATTTTAGTCAATTCCAAATCGCACTTGGCAGCGTTGGCGAGCTTGCGCAGTGCTTAGCCCTAAACCACCCTCTAGGAGCCACTTAAAATTGGATAATCGCAGACGTTGGTGTCAGCCTCTATCCTCTCACTACTAAGCCTTGCCTATCACGTCTAAGATAGCGAAAATGGTGCCTATAGCATGATGCTTGTGCATGGGCAGGGTTTTGCCTCAAGTGCCACTTTCGACAAATGAGCAGATCATGTTTCGGATTTTGATGATCTTAGGTAATACAGATAAGCCAAACAAGCAAAATCTTCCTAGAGCTCCCGTAGATGTAATGCTACCTTCTATGGGCACCCTCAGAATTGTCATGGAATTCCGTCCTGGCGCCAGAGAAGGTGCTGGGTATGTATGCTAAGTCTCCGCCAATCAGGAGAACTTCCGTTTTCTGTTCATGGCACAATCTTTACTCTCCGTGTAATACCCGGTGCGAATGTGTGTATATGAAGTGCGGGTCATCGATATGTGGATGAAACGAAGGGTACAAGAAAAAGCTTCCCTGGGACTCGTTTCTCAAGCATATTGCACACAAAAAATTAGAGTTCCACTAAAAAGTTGCCTTTAGAAGGGCATGCTTGCTATTAGTCAGTTACGTCTTTAGGTCTTTCACTTTGGAAGAGGTGGCTAGCTGCGGCGCACCGTCCACGGTTTGTCTAAGACTTCGTGTTGAGACATTTCGCTTCCACCTACCCAATCATAGTCAGCGAGCCAGCACGTCATAGCAAGTCAGGCTACACGTTTCATTGGATTCCAGGACTTTTTTGTAGTCTTCGAACGAAGTTCTAAACAATCGCTCCACCGCAAAACGTATAGAAGTATCAAATTCCCGGCCAACGTCCTACTTCATGCAACGCACGCAGCAGCAGCAGCTGGTCGACGGTATAGGCCATAGTCAGGAGACTTACACATCAAGATATGAATACAGACGAAATAAAAACCGCATGCGATTCCTTGGCTGTGATAAATATCGTCTCGGCGCGGATAGCCGGCTAGTGCGGCGAGGATAGGGATTATATTAGAGGCTGCAGGTTAGGATATGCGGGGTCAGCCACTGATCCACCTACGAATAAAAAGGTTGAAATATTGGTTTGATATCCTAGTTTTAGTTGTCAGGTCCTCGGTAATTAGGTCTGTGAGACTGACTTATTTCATTATCACATGATTCACATGTAAGCTTTAAAAGGACTCTGTCCTACTCGGCGGACATGGTGGGAGAATAAAAAAAAATGGGCTGAGTTAGTTTTATTTCTGTGGTGTTTCGCTGCGGCACTGACGTGACTTGCAGTTCCTCCTGCACTTCAGATAAAGTATATAATCGTGTTCCGCTGGGGTTGTGGTAAGTGCTAGCTACCCTACATGGATGCATAAGCCTCCCAATCACGTCCGCTTCCACCACGTCGGCTGTGAAAATGTGGTACAGCTTTCTGCTGGTATCTTTGGCCAACCTGGCTACAGGATTCGCTCCTGCACCAGTTCCGCCAGAGTCTGTTTGCGCCTGTATCCCAGTCGCCACCCCAACATCAATATTGTATGTTACCTCAAGAGCAAGATAATGTAGTGAAGATAACGCATGCCCGTGACTGTTCCTTCCTCTCATGAACTGGGCGATTTGGAAAGTGATCGGAGATGTAGCTGATGCGTACAGGACGGTGCCTTTCACAGAGACTAGCACATTACAAATGGTAGCTACCTTTACGGTCGTTTTCGTGGAGTCGACTGTCACCGTGACGGTGGCTTCTGTGAGTATATCAACTATCTTGGTCACGAGCCATAAAAAGGGCCTTCTAACATGCCAGACCATAACCTCGTCCGTATTTGGCTCGACGCTCTCCGTAAATCCCAACCCTCGAATGACACCTCCTAAAATCTTCTGACAACGTTCGCCAGGTTCCTTATACACCCAGCACTAGTCTCTATACACAAACGGTGTCATGCCTCCCTAGTGCTGGCACTCAGAGCTCTTTCACTCTGCCCACCGCGCTTCAGAGGAAACGGAACCTGGAAAACCGCAACTATGCCGTGAAGCCGAAGACCTCCACGAGCAGTACGAAGGCAACGTCCACCTTGTCGGTGAAACCTATCATCTCGAGCTCTACTACGCGTTTACCCGGCTCGTCCAGTACTAGATCTACGTCAATAACGAGCAGTGGCAAGGGATCATCCACTTCGTCGGTAAACCCTATCATCTCGAGCTCTACCACGCGTTCATCCAACTCTCCTAGTACCAAGTCCACAACAATTACGAGCAAGAGCACATCCACAACTTCTACAAGATCTTCAACCAGTAGTACCTCATTCAGTAGTTCTACCAGCACCATAAAGCCGACATCCTCAGGACAAAGCACCTCTAAGCCACCGTCAGAAAGCTCTTCGTCCACGGGATTCGAGACGTTTCCGCCACGAACTGCCTGCTCCGATCTCGTCCCGTCTGGGTATACGGCAGCCATATCTTCTGCGTGTTCCTCCTTGGGCTTGTTACCACAGCCAACGACCAGAACTGTGGTTCAGAGCGAAACAACAACCATCGTCGGGCCGGTAGGTGAAGTCAGCACCATCACGTCTGTGGGCAGCACAAAGTAAGCCTTATGAAATCCATTCTAGGGGACCCAACTGCTAACCAGCTCGCCATCGTTAGGACTGTAACAGTCACCTCTGCTACTATCGGCACAAGCACTGGCCTATTCGTGACTGCACCAGCTACGGTAACTACAACAGTCAACGGGGCAACGATCATACCCACCGGCATCAACTTCCACTATGCCAGCAACGTCAACTACGGCGATACAATTTCCGCGACAGCTGCGGCTGTGAACAGTCTTCGCAACAACACGTCGGCTTTCACCTTCTCCAACACGATCATCAACCTTGACTTCGGCCCCGAATTACAATTTGTCGGCGATAGGAGCGAAATGCTCTTCCGTAAGACTGGGACAAGACTACCGACCAACAACTACGCGATAATACAACAGGGCTACTTCTATGCCAATAGTTCCTTCCCACGAGTCATCAACATCGACACCTTCTTTCTCTTCTCATCCAATTCGTTCAGCGTCGTGTGGACCGGGAACAAGTCCCTCGCCAACAATTGGACTTGGGAAAACCGGGACGATGCCATGTTCTTCTATGGAATCAAACCACCGGGCGATGGCATCCGCCAGGACCGCCCGATTGGGAACAGGACGTACATCATACCTCCTCACGAGGCCTTGCCCTTCACCATATTGTGGGGCCAGAACAGCGGTTCTGCCATACCAGAATACAGTTATTATCTCAGTGGTGCTCAATTAATTGGAGATTGCGGAGGTAACTTCATTCCCTGAGTAAAACTGTTGCGACCCATGTTGAGTCCTCTACCTCATGGTGAACTGGAGTGGTGCTCCTGGGCCATATTCCCCAAGTAACACAACCTCAGCCAACGCAGTTCTCCTCGTCAGTGCCGACGAGTTGAACGTACATTGTTCGTGTGGCCAAAATAGACGTATAAATCGACGGTCGCCAAACCGAATTGTCGTAAAATGAAGGCAAAAAGTGCGATGGTCTATTAAATTCTACGGAAAGGAAGGAAATTAAATAAGTGAAACGCGAAAAAGCACAGCCACTATTTCTCAGCCACAATTCTATACCACGTCTCACCAGCCCGAGCTCAATGGCTAATCTTTCGTCGGATGGCCGAGCTCTAGTTAATAGATACCTCGTCTTAGTAACATGTAAGATTAGTTCTTCAAGGGACTGCTGTGCTTGTGGTTCCTCGCGAATTCAGTCCGTTCAGCAACATGATAGTTCGAGTGATGCATTCATCTTATTCATTTCCACAAACATTTCACGTTAGATATGCCATGAACTTTCCTAACTATGGCAAGGAGTAGTTACATGGCTACCTAATTAGGCGCTAGGTCAAGTGGAGCTTCATTTTGGCACTGCTAGCGCAGTGGCTATTTTGTAACACCTCTCCTTTACCGTGGTCGTCCTTTTTCGGACTGTACAGCTTGGCGTCTTTGGGAACTTTCATCGTCTTAGTGACCGGGTTCGCCTTCTCTTTTAAAACTCAAGCCCTAGCATGGCTAAGCGGAGCCTCAAGTATCGCATCCACGACGCGTATTCGTTTGTAATCTCTTGGGCGACAATCGGGTTGCGGGTCACTTTATCCCTGTCGATCTGAAATCTCGGTCAGTGGCGAGGCTGCACCCGTGTCCGTCTCAACTCACGTCTTCCAAGTTGTTCTGCTCCAGGATGGCGAATGGGAATCTAGCCATGAAATTGTCGTTGTTCAGCAGAATGTCTGGACCCAGAGGGTCTGACACTGAACTGTCGGATGCGTTGAGATCCGGTTAAGCCTCGAGGCTATGGGGATTGCGTATGACTCAGAACCGATCCGCGCACATCAGCCCTTGAGGCAAACTGAGACGGATAACCTGGTAATAACCAGATCGAGCAGAGGACATCGAAGAGTTAAAGTGACTGAAAGAAATGGCAATGTGGAATTCGGTGAAATGCAGCTAGTGGGATATGGATGTTGTAATTTTAGGTGGAGCCTCTGAAGGCGCTGGAGATCGAATGGGCAGATCAGATCAAAGCTGAGCATCGGACTATAACTAAGTGGGGCTGGCCAGGAACGGCATAAGGGCACCTTCAAGAGGCATGCTTGGAAGAAGGAGGTAAGCCAGGGTCAGCAGCGATGGCACAATTCAAGATCGCAATGGCGAGTACATCTAAGAAGAGGGCAGACTTATAACCGAAAGAAAGGGACTTGCATGACTTCCTATTTGCTTCTCAACGTGTGTTGTAGGGGAACAAAGATGGGTCGCGGTGATACGGTGGGGCTTATTAGTGCTTGCAAACAGATGTCAGAAGTTATCTACTAGGCATAGAGTCGTCCAGAAAGTGAGGTTCTAAGTGCCGAAAATTGAGGCATGTATACCAAATGCCAGGTCTAAAAATAGGAGACAGTTACATAACTTTCCATTACTAAACTCGCAAAACCGTTATGGTCTGACCTACTATAGTAAGCCAAGTAGGTGCCAAATGAAGTTATCTATCGAGATGAAGGAAGGAATTCCTGTATAGGTCGGCGCTCTACGAGGCCTTGCGGACTAGTCACGGGCTTATTACGTGACGACCTATACTAGTCTTGGCAAGCCTGAATCCATGACACCCACTTACGGTGTCAACTACGTATCAAGTAGATTACGCAAGGCAGGCCACGTGACTTCGAAGGTGTAGTGCGACCGAATTGGTCGTTGACCACCAACGTCTCGCGCCCAGCAAACAGTTTAGATTTTCAGCCTTGGATTTATCCATTTTGTGCCCTTACAGAAGCATTCCCTTTTATGTTCGCAGGATTGTAAAACACCACTAATGGAAGAATCAAGGGTTTGCAGCTCTTGTCTCGAGCACATCGATTTTGCATGGCCAGAGCTGATAGAGAGAATCAAAACACTTAAGCGGCAGGCGATCGAAGATGCCATCCGAGGAGGCTATAGTAGCACTGACATCCAAACACTGCGGGACGATCTGCAAAGATACGAAAGTACTACTACATCAGGACTTGGGAAGGGTGTTGCTTGTCCATGGAACCCGGGCCAACCGGTCCGGGCTATCTTCTCCACAAGAACGATGTTGTCCGTTTGGGATGCAGACCGACTGCCGCACGCCTTCGCAGACCTTTGCAGATCCTTGGCCTTCCATGGGCTGCCAGCTGTGCAGCTCCCTTATAAGCATGATACAACATGTTTTTTTTTTTTTTTTTTTTTTGGAAGAGAAGTGCCAAACCAGGTGCGTCTCACCAGTGTATTGATCTTGGCAAAAGGAGGCTCCTTCCCCTCTATGCTGCGGTTTCGTGTCTGGGCGGATATATCATGTTCTAAATTGTCCAAAATCATCTACTTCTACTGCTGCATAGATGACTTCGCAAGTTGTGAGTGACAGTCATAGTAGAAGGGTCTTGAGCACGTGCTAACGGACGCAGACGTGGACCTGGACTTTGTCAACAATGAGCATTTGAAATCGTCTAACATTGGCGTCGATCACCTCCAGTTTTTGTCGGACAGATTCAAGACATGTGTCAAGGAGTCTACCGGGTGTGGCCGAATACAGGCCAGCGGCTGGTATCCAACACGACTTTTGGACGTACAGCTACCTGGGAGCGCGCGCGACTGCATTGCCCTTGCTGAGCGGCCCGATATCCAAGCAACCATGGTATATCAAAAAGTGGAATATCTCACACTCAGTCATATTTGGGGGAATCATATGCCTCTATGCCTTACCAAACACAATTACTTGGACATGATATCTGGCGTGCCCGTTGAAACACTCCCTCAATGCTACAGGGACGCCGTAAACGTTTCAAGAAAGCTAAATATACGCTACCTTTGGATCGACTCACTATGGTGAGCTTTTTTCACCTCTCCTGCCTTCTGGCCTCTAAAGTTGCTGACATCATACATGGCTTGAAGCATATTACAAGATTCGGTTGAAGATTGGGAGCGCGAGGCGGCAACCATGGAAAGTGTTTATACCAACGGGATAGGCAATATTGCAGCCTGTGAAGCGCGCGATTCCACTTACAGCATGTTTCCAGACAGTGATGATCAATGTCCCCAAACCCTGCTTATTCGGTCGAATTTTGTCCACGCTGCCCCGACTTTCGTCATCATCCCAGATTGGGTTCGGCTTATGAGGGACTATGCTCCGCTATATAAGCGAGGATGGATTGTCCAAGAAAGGTTTCTTAGCAGGCGACTTATACATTTCTCTAAGATCCCTATCTGGGAGTGCCAAAAGGCGCTCATGACTCCGGCTTATCGTCAAGGAGCCCAGCGAGCGCTCGACTATGCGGACTTCTTGGGGACCGAACGGGGATGGCTGTCCTCTGATACGGAAAATACCGATCTTCTGCTTAGGCGCTGGGTTCATATCGTGGAGATTTACTCTGGCTGTGCGCTGACCCATACTGACGACAAACTCGTTGCCATACGTGGGCTAGCAAAATCATTCTCAACGTTTCTACAGGCGAAATACTTCGCCGGCATCTGGGGCGGCGACTATCTGATTCCTTCTCTCCTTTGGACTCCAGATGGTCAGACTAAACCGGTTCGACGGTCTGCAAATTTAGGTGGACTTCCCCGCTTCTGCATTCGTTACAATTCCCTTTTAACTTAAAATAGCACCTTCCTGGTCTTGGGCATCCATCGATGACCAGGTGCAAATCACCTCTAAGTTGTCGCACATCACGAAACCACTCATTCAAGACACTTCCCTATGGGTGGCGCCGACGGCTTATGACACCTTTGGGCAAGTCACGGCCAGAGAGCTTAGGCTGAAAGGTTGGCTTCTGGAGATTCAAGATATCACCACAAGACGCGCGAACCTCAAGATGGGAGGGCAGTGCAGATTTGATTACGGACTGTTGACCAATCTAGGAGAAAAGACATATTACCTTCCGCTTGCTAAAACACTTGAGCGACAATCCTTCACCGCCTACCAAGGACTTTTTGTACAGCAAGCTATTACAGCTTCGGACACCAGCGAGCAAAAGTTTCATAGGGTAGGCTTGGGTATAATCACTGAGGTTAGGGAGGCTGTAAACGGTAGTACATTTTGCAATATCCTAGACGATGTCTCTTGGAAGAGACTTCTGCGCATCTGTGGATCGAAATCGGGAGAATGTATGCAGACTATTGTCCTTGTATAGGTATACATTTGGATAATTTAATGTCTCCCTGACTGCGAGATGAATTACCTTTCTGCGCCGTTTATTTGCTCGCTGCTAAGCCTTCGCCACCCTCGGCTGACCGCACTATCGATAAGAGCTTAGACCTGTGAGGATCTCCTTTTCTGCCAAGGTTAGGCGATGTTTCATAGTCTTTCTTGTGGAACGGCACGGACATAGTGTCAGAGGCAGCAGAGGAGTCAGCGGCTAGGAAACACGTATCTGGTGATTAGGTGGTGTATTACTTATTCCTTCCTGCCTCTTGTCAGATGGCGGGAGCTGCTATATTCTGTTCAGGATTGGTTACATAACCTTGATTACATGATCTATAGTCCCTAACTACCTGTCCAAAAAGGGTGGATGTAAAGATTAGTGACCGCCCGGAGCCATGCCGAAACGGCTTTTATGTGGGTAACGAGCCTCGCTAGAAAACCGGGTGGGATAGGGTTCGAGATAAATGGAGGCGGTCAAGTGTGACGGTCGGTCGGGATGAGTCAGCACGCAAATGCGTTGCGCGTTATTGTTCTTGCGAGATAGTCCGTATGTGCTGGACGAATGGCACGAACTTTGTCAAATCAATTTCAGGTTGACCTGGTTTAGCCTGCAATTCTGTAATCTCCTTTGCCACACGCCAGCTCCAATGGCATTCGGCTGATGCATTTCGAATCTCGTCTAGTCGCTCTAGCATCCAGTGCCGGTGGCTGATATCTTTTGTCTCTATCGTAGCCATTAACAATGGCCATATGAGACGAAGCAGACGCCTCTTCTCTTGGGTGTATTGTTCATACAGATGCTTCGTGATGTGCCCCACTGCATGGCGGTGTACTAGCTCTGCCGGCCGCTCTGGGCAGTGCCAGCGGCGACAGAACAGTACACATGCCCAGTAATGTGCCAGAGTCTTGACAATCATATTTCGGACGTGATCCAAGGAATATCGGCCGGCAGCCAATCCGTCAGCCCAGGAGAATAAATCATCATATTCCTGTGACCGGTCAGGAGTGAGCCTACCACTGCCATATTGAATGGCAGCCCAAAGATTTGCTGGACTTACACCTCGAATAAAGGTTAAGTCCCTCATGAGACTCGAATAGTTTTCTATTCTCCTGGAGGCTGGTAAATTTGCCGAGAGCCTCCAGACCCGAGGACGGAGGGAAAGGAGGCAATGCGCGAAGCTCAGAGGCTGAGCACTCTCGTCAGCGCCAAGGTGACGACCAACACGTTTATTCTTGCCTAGAGATCCTGTTCTCGCATCTCTATATAATGTTGGCAGACTAAAGGTCGAACCGCCAGAATCAGTGAAGTATTTGATTAGGTCGCTGAACGTTTGGCCGAAGACACCTTGAAAATCGGAATACCTATGCAGCAAATTGGATCAGAATAACAGATCTACCAGTCCAGTCAGGGTATAGCTTACAGCAACCATAGGATGAGTTGAGACGAGAGTGGAGGGAGTTTTCTCCCTTGTCGTATGCCAGCGTTTGGGTCACCAGTGTGGGTGGAGGACACTCTGTAGGCGCAAAGGAGTGACTTTAGACCATTGAAGTGCATTTTAGCATGAGATAGCGATGATGTAGACGATAGACCATGGTTTATCATCAGGAAAAGCGTGGCCAATACTGCGTCGAGGCTTGCGTCGCTTTTGCCGGGTCCGCCGCGCAGACAATCCTGGAGTTCCTGCAACGCAGCTGTGTAGTGACGTAGTTCGAGTGTTGTATAATACTTGCCGTCTGTGGTACTAGTGTCTGCCCGACGCAGCTCGAGCGCAGAGTGTGCCATAACCATATGCATAACCATACTGCTAGAGGATGCAGTTGTATCATACACATATTTTAGCGGGTTCCACTCCCGAGAAGAATGAAGATAGTAGACGATCGAAGACGGAAAGTACTCAAGAAGGATACGGTCATGCTTTGAGAGCAAGATGGAGTTTGTACATGGTGTATCGGCGGGGTTCAGAGACAGAGGAACATGTGGAGCATGGCACATCTGTAGGGGTGCATTAATTGTGGCATCAGATACCACTGGTTGGTGCCTCTCGGTTGTAGAGCTGCCAGTCGCTGGTCTCAGTGGTCTCTGTTTAAACGAGGGGGAGGTCTTCTTGCGTCGCGTTGGATTTGGACCGATTCCTGCCTCCAGAACACCATCCGGCCCTGGCCAATCGCACTTGAACTGCATCTTGGTACAGCCACCACACACTGGGTGTTGCTCATCGCACTTTATTTTGCGAATCCGGCATGATGCACAACCTAGTCATAATGGCATGGTAAGTAGATGGAATAACGTGGGCACCACAGTAAAACTTGCCATGTTTCGATCTTGACCCACGGCCTTTCCTGAACATCTTTAGTCAATCGAGAGTACCACCAAGACGTTATCACTAGAACATTGGAATTAAGTGTTCTCGAGTGTCTTGAATTCAGTGAAGAATGTTGATAGATCGCCGGTTATCCACACGGAGATCACATTTCACAGAGATGACGTGACTCGTGACAAACATACCAAACAGGCAGCAAAATGCTTGCTTACATGTGCTATCCGTCAAGTGGAGCCAACAGCGTGGGAACGCCTGTCAAGCCTCGGTAAGCTGACAAGACTTCACAAGGTATTGAGCTCAATATCCGTTGGGAAATTGGGTCTCCAGTGGAGCCTATGTCAGAGCGAACCCTGATTTGTCACGTCGGGTACGCTAAAAACCACAACCACGAACGACTGCCATAGTTGATCCGCTGGCGGCGTTCAGAGAACCTCAATATCTGCAATCAGCAATATTAAACGCAGGAGTGGAGTATGGCCTTCCATTTTAGAGATCGACTGCGAAGTATAAGTATGATGCCAGCCCTCACTTCCTCGATCCCAATTCATGAAGCCCTGACCCGTTCTTAAACTCAATCGGCCCAGCCAACCGGAATCATTTACCATCATCAAAGGACGAACCAAACCTTTCTCTGTTCTCATAAATTTGAAATAATGCATATCGCTATGGTAGTTCTGGGTGCCCTCACCACTCTCATCGTGGCCTCACCTGGCAGTCCTAAGACTTCGAGTCAGCTTCTGGCTCGTGCCGAACTCTGCCATTGTGCTCTGAGTCAGAGCTGCGGTTGTCCTAAGGGACAGTGGTGTGTCTGCAGCGCCACTGAGCCGGGTGGTGCACCCTGCACAGACCAGAAATCCTGCGGTTGTCCCACCAACCTTTGGGGAAACTGTCAGGTCCGTGATGTCCCACTAGGGGATGTAGGCCACTATCTCTTTGCTTACATGGTGACAGGTTCTCTAAAGCATCAGAAATCTACTGGAGCCGGCACTTCCGCTATAACGCTGGGCACGATTTAGATCAGAACAAGACAGTATTCTGGGAATAAAAGGGATTGCTTTTCGCATACACAAATTATTTAACGGCTATTCGTCTTGCTATTCTATATGGTGCAATTGTATAAGGAATCCATCTTCAGGAAGCCGTTCCAAATACGGGGGAAAGCAGTAACGCTTTCCACTATGCACAAAATCTATCTTGAGGTTCGTGAACTAATGACCTAGAACTCATACCATGGGTAGTTTATAGATCTATTTTATGTAGTCATTTTGCTATCATGCCATACTGCAATCACAAAAGGCCGAGAATGTATTAGGCGGAAGGTGAGAAGGCAATTGATTATGGTTGTTGCCATCGTTGCATTTTGAATGCGGGTAACCTCCTTTCAGGGCAATATAGACCTTAGATCCATACATCGTCGGCTTATAAAAGTATCAGTGTTTATCTATATCTAATAACGCTCACTTCTCTATCCTCCATATTGGCTCTCCTGGACTCCAAGTCAGCCTACGTCACTTGATTTGCTTCATGCATAGAGCATATTCGTGTAAGTAAATCGTTACCCTCCATAAACCTTATCTGCCTTCCATTCTACCTGTTCAGGAATTGGCCGCCTAAGTTTTCCTTTGACAGCAATCGATGTCCCCGTGGTTTGTGGCAGAAGAATGCGTGCTCTGGGCCCCTCCTCTTCATATAAATTGTTGAGTCTATATTCTAATCGCACATGATAACGACCGAGGTAAGTGTCGCCTCTTCGCCATAGCATATGCTTTGCCTATCAACAATTTGCAGGGCGTTGATTCCTGTTCTTGCTGAGATGACAACGTAGTTTTCCTGCTCTCTACGTACATCAAGACATTAGCGAACATATGGGATTTCTGCTCTCACGCCAAAAACCAATTTCGAATGCATTATGCGGTAAAGATCCCTGTGGAAAAACTCCGGTCTCTGCACTGAACCAGCTTCTGGAGGATTCATTTAGGCTCCGCCATAATGGTCCGTTCGGCGATTAGCAGCTGACAGTATTCTCGTATTTCAGAGATCGTCGTCATTCTTGTGTCCTTCTGAGGCCTAGGGCGATGTAGCTGACAAGCCACTCATCAATGTTTCAGTGAGTCCACTCCTATTATTGGGCAGGTTTAGTAGAATCCTAAGCCCTGTTCCATCCTACACGGCAATTGCCGTTCGAAAGCTAGTCCACTTAGGCGTGTAGGATTCGCAGCTGAGTTCAGCCACGCTGCTGATGGTGAGACATGAGTGGAATGGTAGTAGTATAAATGAATGCCAAGACGCTGCCGTTCCCCGCCAAGAACGAAGACAAAGATTATACACACTTCGAAGACACCTCGATTTTCAAAATGAAAGCTTCTGTTCTCACCTCTCTGGCTATCCTGTCTGGTGGTCTTGTCGAGGCAGCTTCGCATTGCACCTCGACCACGACCATCACGTCGACGCCGCGAGTCCATTGCGACATTGCCTGCATCAAGCCCACAAGCACCTGCAAGAAGGGAGAGCCAACCGGGCCCCCTGCCACCGTTACCATCACTTCAGGCTGCACCGTATCTGTGATCGGGAAAGGGTGTGTTGGCTGTGCTAGTTGTGTATCTCCTATCCACACTCCGTATCCAGTCAAGACGGTGTATTAAGGGAGGTGGAACCATGTGGGTTGAGCGTGGTCATGATGAAGTGCGTGAACGACTTCAGAAAAGGAAAGATTGATTGGAAGGCAATGGCTACGGACTTTCGGTATTCTCTAAGTACCAGTTTTCATTGAGACTTTGATAAACTCCACAACCGTTTACCGTGACAAGTGACGACTTTTCATCAAGAATCAAAGTAACCTTGATTTTATTGATTGAATGATTGGATTTCTCGGTTTTGTTTATCTTTGGAGCAAAGAGGATCAGATATTGGCCTATTCCACATGTTGAGCAACGGGTTCGAGTTCTCCGGCCGCTCAATAATCCCAGCGAGTGTAATTTCAAAATATCGCATTTTGATAGCCTTGGACGAATGATGGAAATCATTGAGACTTCGGAGGCCGTGAGTAATACCATCGAAGACGTATCCTGGTCTTCCGATCGAACTCTCACGGGCATGTGATCTCATTTCTGATATGTGCGTTAGCTCCGGCCTAAGGCAGGGTAGATTTCCCTATGAAGGAACCTGCTCCTCACCTCTTAAGCGCTGCAATATCGTATTTTTGCACCCTTCCACTCATTCCATTTGCATTGACCCATAGTCTCTATCCTGTATTGTTTTTCTACTTGTGGTCATTAGGGCTAAAATCACCTGATCAATAGACCATATGGCTGTTGATAGCCAGGCACCTCAAATAGCAAAAAGGACCTTGATCCGCAACAAAGTGTAATCTTGATTTTATGCGATAATCAACCACCAAAACTTGAGCCGCTTTTCCTTGCATTTCTTCACAAGTTTATAACTTCACAAATAGAATTGCGACCTTTATTCGGCCTTGTATTGTATTTAAAATGTTTGAATCGAAATCTTACGATTTCCTTTCTACCTCTTGGTTAGTGCTCGTTGTGAACAGTGATATGTGGTCTACCACTTTTTACGGAACAGGTTGCATTCCATGCTGTGTGTTCTTAGGTAGATAGACTATTTAGAAGGCGATTTCAGCCCGACCTAGGAAGCAAACGGTCGCAGTGCCTTTATGTGGTGTTGCTCAGGATTGGATGCAACCAGCGCCGCACGGGGTTAGGGTGATCAACCTCAAAAGTCGTAAGCAGATGATTTATTAAGAGAACGTGGCTGCCCATCGGACCTATGACCTCGATCTAGGATGAAGATCTTGCACATCAGGGTTTTCTATAGAGGACCAAGCGGTGATTTTCTGCGGAACTTCGCAACAGTCTGCCATTCTAAACCAATATGACAGACATCTTCTCAGCTTGTGGCTGGTCAATACATCTGTTAGTTCCAAGATTCCACAAGCTTGTGAGCGCGCGCAGTGACCTACACTGCAATTGGTAGGTCTCTTCGGGCTACTAGCACGCAGTTTAACTTATTATCGATAATTCATCCGCTAGTTCGGCAGATCGTCGCAGACTATGCCCTTACGAGTTATGATGTAGTTGTGACTTATGCACCGAATGTTGGCACTTTTCAATTCCATATACGGGATGGCATACGTTCACCAGGTGGGCATTTTCCTACTGCCGAAAGTCCTCTTTACTGGCTTCATGTAGTGTTCCGCTGTGTACCACATGTGGTACTTAGTCTTGGGCCACCGTAGGCGCCGTTTATGGAAGTGGCGCTACAAGATCAGGCTTTGAATTTTCCCTGGCGAGAAACGTTGCGGGTGTCAACAAAAGATCCACTCGTCGCGCGACTAATTCATGTTAAAATAGCTTAATCGGTTCGGAAACAAGACGGGGCAGATCAGGAAAAGACAGTGATCCAGCCCCAATCAGCGAAGAAATGGATTGACGTTTTCTGAAACAGAGGTTCTACTACTATAGACAAAATAGTAACATCGTCTTCGCCTTGCGCATCGGTGAAGTTCTTCACTTGCGGTACCAATGGAGAAGTCGGCCATCTCTTTGGTTACCAGTCCTGTTCGCATAAACCCCAGCACAGATAGCCTTGCGATAGCCACCCTACAGAAGTATTTTCATAGCGAGTAAAATAGAGCTTCCAACATTGCAGAGTAGGTGGATGCCTCCTGCACATGACCAGCCGGTGTCAAGGCTGCATGCAGGAGGTGATGAGCATGACCATGTTCGCTGCACTAGCAAAACAATGCCGCAGACACAGATTTAGTAGACATCAAGTTGGCCGGGCCCGTGTGGCGTTCTTTCTATGCCATATGTACCTCAACTTTCATAAGCTACTGTTCGAAGCGAGGACCTGAAGAGTTAGGTGGCTTTATTAGCGTTGCCAACTTCATGAAACCAATCGTCCTGATGCTTGATAGATACTTGGAGCAATGGAGAAATGCGACAAACCTGCTCCTCTACGAGCCTACTGCACTGCCCATCTTGTGTTCCGCTAGTAGCATCAAGTTCTTGCAGTGTTGAGTTCACGGCGAATCCCAACGTACCGCGTGAGAAGGCTTGTGTGCTCTCCCGCTAGACGGAGATGATCGTCCGGGTTGGAATCTGACTTGGCAGGATCAGCATTTCCACCTTACCGGTCTATCTACAACCTGTGATTACTGCACTCGTCTTGCCGAATACTAGGCTCAACCGGTTTTGGTCCAATTGTCGCCGTGGCTAGGGTCTCTTGTACAATGGAGCTAGAGCCGCTCGGACGAGAGGGAAAAAAGGGGGTCTGAGCCCTGGGCCCGTTCCCATTCATCCAATGTCGTCTTAGCTCGGTTCGTCGGGTGTATGGTTCGGCGGATCGCGTGCGTTCTTGGCTGTTCGAAACTAACGCGTTTTCCTGAATGAGATTTCTGTTTCGTGGTTCAGTGTCTCCTTGGGAGTGTTTGAAGAGCGAAGTACATCGCACACCTCGAGGCAATCTTGTCGCTAAGGGTTATGTGCCCCAATACCTCCGTCATACGGGTTAGATGTGCCCGTCCGTAGATAATTGCAGCAACTATGAAACTATACGTTTGTGGCTATGGCGGGATTGGTGCAAAAATGGGGTGCCACGATGGAACAGGATCTACAAGTCTTGCGTGTTCCAGTGGCTGGCCAAGAGTTGGCTTTCGGTGGCGAGCGGTCACCGTCGAATTGCTGAACGGCTGCATACCCAGGTAGGCAGGAAAGCCACTCAATCCTTTCCAACAGTTTGGCACGCGGCCCTGCGCCCCGACACTCTTCACTAGCTGCGCATCAAGGCCCTGCGTCGTTACTCGTCGTCGTCAGCCCCCGGTTTAGACTGAGCCTCCTTATCATAGACTACCTTGCGGTTTCACATCTGGCAGAGGACTTGTTAGCGTACTGTACAACGCCGGGTTTAATTCCTATACTGTACAAGAGCTACTTCTCTTCTTTGGTACACCGAACAAACACCTGCCCTTCTTTCTTCCCAGGCCCTGGCAGGTATCCGGGCGAAAGAAATGTGAATCCCGCGCAACTTTAATATCTGACAATGCCACTCATTTCTTCTTGACCCATGATAAACCTGATCTGCCTCTAATTAATAGAACAGATGTGCTCAAGGGTTTCCTTGCCACCACTTCTTAAAGCGAGAATATGTCGAGCACCGATCAAGCACAACAAGATGGCTTGATTGCGACAACCGCAGTCCTGACTTCATTGTCAAGTAAGCAATTATTTACTCTTGTCCATCATTCGGTACGTGCTCATCGATTGTGCTAGCTATGCTCGTTGTCGTACGATGCGGCGTGCGGTTCGGAATCTTACGGAAACCCGGATGGGATGATACAACGATCATACTGGGAACGGTATGGACTGCTAAGCATCGTTCGAACTTTCAGCGTTCTAAACAAACCGGAAGGTTTTGAATATAGGATACCTCGCCATACTTCTCCTCGCACGGTCCAATAAGATAGGTTACCCTATGCAAATGTTGACCGTCGGGAATATGGTGACGCTTTTAAAGGTAATGAATCACAAAAAGCTTGTCGTTTTCATGAGCACTAAGTTTCTAGTCAATCGTCGCGATAGAAGTTCTGTACTACGCCATCGTGTTCGCCATCAAGGCGTCTCTAGTGTTCATGTACATGAGATTCGGCAAGTATCCTAACCACATTTGAAGATTGATGCTGGTAGCTGACCTGTCTCGATTTGACCTGAAGCCGTCGCAAAGAACTTTCTTCGACTTTGTCAAGGAACCCTAATTCTGCTCATCGTATTCTTCATTATTTGTATCTCTGTAACACTCGGCCAGTGCCGGCCGTTGAGCGCAGTCTGGAACCTCACCCCACCACAGCCTGGAGCATGTATTAACAGTACAGCCTTTTTCTACTGTACGCTACGTAACACTGATACCCAGTCAACTAAAGCTGACTTTAGCACTCTGCGCCCCAGTCACGTCTAGTTTCAACATAGTTACCGATATTTGGATACTAGTCATACCGATTCCCACGTTAAGGATGATCCACGTGGCTCGACGCGAGAAAATCGCGCTGTATTGCGTTTTCGGGATCGGTGCTTTCGCTACGGCGATATCGTGTGTTCGGCTCCAGTCTATCTATGTATTCACCTTCTCAAAGGACCCGTTCCACGACTCCATACCGGTAAGTCGCAATACCGCCGAGGTCGGCTGCTCAAGATACTCACCCAGGGCACAGGTCAACCTCTGGTCGGTTATCGAGGTCAATAGCGCAATCATCTGTGCAACCATCCCATCGCTGAAGCCCCTCTTTCGATTCCGGCGCCTGGTCGAGATGGCAAAGAAAAACAGTAATTACGAATACCATGGTAATGAGCGGTCGGGAGATCTGGATGCGTCCGGTGAGGCAAAGAACGCAGCCAGACGCTGGAGCGACAAGGCTGTGGGCCGTGACCCCGTGCAGCCAGTGCGGGCCAGCATCGACAGTGAGGGTTCGATCGAGCTGCAAACAATCTCTGAGGTGTATCTACGAATATAATGGGCAAGAGAATAAGGTAGGTCAGGTGTAGCTATCATGCTTGGAGTTACTGGGTCGCTCTATGTTTGGCTTGAGAGGCGCGCCTCATTCCCATGGAGACGATGTAGCCAACGGGTGATTCGATCAAGAAGCCAGTTATGTGATGCCAGGTATATCGGATAGCATCGGACACGCTTGCTAGGTGAATGTAATGCTGGGACATCCTGTTTGCAATGCAGGCAGGCACGCATTATAGCAAAGGTGGACCAA
The DNA here is from genome assembly GCF_022829205.1 of Neoarthrinium moseri. Taxonomy (NCBI): domain Eukaryota; kingdom Fungi; phylum Ascomycota; class Sordariomycetes; order Amphisphaeriales; family Apiosporaceae; genus Neoarthrinium; species Neoarthrinium moseri. Next base: position 176 of record NW_026055150.1, on the reverse strand, counting down.
ATGTATGCGTAAGACTCCGGACAACAGTCTACCGCTATCATCCAAAGATATTTGAGGTGTTCCACCGATTCATAATCCTACTGGTTAAATTACTGGACTATTGCAATGAATGACTTGATCATGCTGAAACCCCCAACCTCTTGTGGGGGGGGGGGGGGGGGGGGGGGGGGAAAAAA